>NC_041382.1:438850982-438897466 GCF_002162155.2 Triticum dicoccoides
TGACCCATCTCTCACACGCATGTGCATAGACATGAAGCCATCCCCTCTCTTATTAATATTGCAGGCGTGCCCTCCGGTTGTCTAGCAAGCCTATCCTACCATTTGTTAGAAGCAACGCCACTACCACCCCCTCCTACACTATAGCTATGTCTCTCTCCCAACCTTATTCCTCTCCTACACATATGCGTGGATGCCGATCGATCTCCCTTAATACATGACGTAGATCAATCTCCCTTAATACATGAGGTAGGCCTCTCTCCTCTTCCACACATATACCAGCCATTGTACCTCTATAGTTAATTAGGCCTCCCCCCACCACACACCGATAGTCGAGCGCTATAGGTAGGTATCCATGGCACAGAGACAAACTGCACATGTCACCTCTCACGTTCCAGTAGGCCAGCCACTCTATATCTTTGACGTGGGCACACACAAATTCAATGGCACTCTTTATCGATCACGCGTGCACACACACACATCATCCCTCTGTTCGATTCTATGGACACCTCAAGCCGATGATACCTCCACTCTCTTCTCGTGGATCACCCCTCTATATATATGATATATCCAAGACTCTATTTCACACACATTGTATATGTTACCCAAAAAAAACTCTCACGAACCCACACACTATATCTCTCTACGTTTGTATCTCTCTCACACAACCCCACGTAGGTGGTGTATGTATACAAGAAGACAATATGTGCACCGTGCATATACTCACACTTCGTGCCCAGCCACACCCGCGCGGGTACACAGTGGAGCTCATTTCTGTACAAAATGGCAGCCCACGTGCTCATTTGAACGCGTGTAGCGGTTGTTTACCTACGGAGGTCGTGTACCATGCGTGCACGAAACAAAGTTCGACTTGATGCGTTGGCGCGTTATTTTTAAATAAAGTTATATCGCTCAATGGCATGTACACAGAATATAAATTGATTTTTATGGAGAAAAAGGTAGTCTGCTCCACTATATACAATGGAGCCTGCCTGCCTGGTTTGTCTCTCTTGAAAGTATCTCACACAAGGCTGCGGTGGCCTCTCTTTCTCTCTCTCACCATTGGTCACTGATCCGGCCGCATCCCGTCCACCTGTGGAAAGGGATGACGTGCATTGTTTCTTTGTTGGACGGCGCCGAGGCAGCACGTCCCGATCTGTGGTACACACCGTTCTCTCGGACCAAGCTCCAGTGTGGTAGGGCCTACGCCACCTGCTCGTTGCCGCAGTATGGGCAGATTCCGCCCGCCGCCGCTCACCTAGTTACATCCCGTCGACCTCCAGGTATCCCCTCCGGCCTTGCTCCACTGCCCATCTTCCCACGTTGCTGCATGTGGATCTTCCATAGTTCTTTGCCAAAAACATAGCTCGTCCGGCGTACTTTCCATATTGCAATCTCGTCCTCACACCGTTTTAGACAAACACAACCGTGTTGTTATCTTCCCTTGGGACAAGGAATATGCTTCTTTTTTCTCGTTGCATGTGTCATCAACTGTTATTGGCCAGTAATTGTTTCCTTTCTACCTCTTTTTTGCAAATAGGGCTATCCATTTCACCTCGTTACTATTGCGACCTTTTGGTGAACTACACAAATCACTTTTTTCTTAAGAGTGTTTTGTGCAGTTGTACTAAAATGTTACACGGGCAACATCTCTACATTTTAGTGCGACTGCACAAAGGGAGATTGGTTTTGCTCTATCCTCCTCATCCAACTCCGAGCCTAATATTCTCCAACTAGTTAGTCTTAAGAGAGACTGCAAAGGTGAACAACTTCTATTTGTGTGTTTATTGTTTCATCAACAGTCTTCTATTATCGTAATCACACTTAATAACTTTGTAACAGGGACGCTCAGCTCTATTTTAGTAGAACTACACAAAATGATCAGAATGGTGCATGCTCCCGACAGCTAATTTTTTTCCCAACATGCCTTGTTGATTTAGACAGAGCTGGGGGGACGTTGCTGCCAATGAAAGCATGGATCAATTTGAATTTAACACCTTCTCACAACTTTGTCTTCAGTTGTGATGTAAATATTACTCTCATTTGCTAATAACTGAGATGCATTAGCAAGGAAGTTAGTTTTTTATTGTTTCTGAAAGAGCATCAATGGCAAGACAGACGAAACAAAAGCTGAAAGCTCACACCATTGTACAATTTTATGTCGCTGGAAAATTATTTGGATAGTACGTCAATTATGTAAACAAATGATGGAAGCTTGATAGCATCGCCACAAGCCTCTTCGGCATCCGGGTCCATGTGCCATGCACAAAATTATACGCCTTCGTTCCAAAATATTTGTCTTTTTACAAATTTCAAATGGGGATATTTTAGAGTGTAGATTCACTCATTTTGCTTCGTATGTGTACTCCCTCCGTTCCTAAATATTTGTCTTTCCAGAGATTTCAACAAGTGGCTACATACGAAGCAAAATGAGTGAATCTACACTCTAAAATATATCTATATACATTCGTATGTAATAGTCCATTTGAATCTCTAAAAAGACAAATATTTGAGTAGTCACTTGTTGAAATCTCTAGAAAGACAAATACTCCGAAGTATATTTAAGAACCGAGGGGGTAGTGCATAGCCGCATGGGAGACTCAGCCCAGTCGTTCCGATGCATTAATAGTGAGTAATGAGCAGTCAAATCATAAGCCCCACCTTTCCCACTATAAGTTGCTCGGAAGAAGCAACAATCAATACACTCTTCTTTGAATCCGCTCATACTACTCCATCCATCACTATTTATAGAGCGCACTTCAAAAAAGGAAAAAATCTCTGGGACCAAGGCGACTAGCGATCGGCCTGAAAAATAGCATTGGTAGTTATAGCACGACGTCTATTACTAAAGGAAATAAGGCGGACACACATGCATGCAGTGCTTCCACCCGAGTACACACATGCATGCACTTACTCCACTTCGTAGTACATCGAGAGAAAATTGTGTACTTGATTGCGGTTACCAGGCCTGAATTAGTTGAGCATTAAACCAAACGTGTCTAAAGTCTCTCTGGTGGTGGAAATGCATTGAGATAAATGCATCATAATGAAGCACGCCTTGTAAACTATGACGGAGGGAGGAGTAGTATGAAGGTGCAAAACCAAGTACGCGTATGGCCAGTCGTTCAATGAACCTCCCCTTGTCATATCACTGAGATGTGGGACTGGAGTGTGAGCAAACCGATCTCAATTGACGGCAAAATGGCCAACCCGCCGTTCCTTGAGAGATATGAGGAGCGAGAACACACAGACGGGCTCGCACGGAGGCCAAGTTATATTCGAGCATGGTTGATCGATATCATCATTACATGTTGGGCTACCGTTTTCTGCCCTTCTCTGGAATAAATGTGTACTTTATCAGAGATTGAAAAAATATGAGTACAAACGCTCCACCATGCAGTTCTAGTAGTAGTACTACTCGTACTACTAAACCTTGCGCTTGTCTCTTCGCACCTTCGTGAAGTCGAACAATGATCGTACTCCGCATGTTCGGTACTACAGTGTATGCCTCTGGCAATCTAACACCGAATGAACTGATGCATGTCCACTGCCTAGGCGAGGGTAGGTTGCATTAGTCAAAAGGTGTAGGCGAGCTTCACCTTGTCCTGCAAGCTTCTCCTTGTTCTGCGAGTTGACGAGACACACCAAAAAGTAGTGCTAGTCCATACTCCCTCCTTTCCGGTTAATATGTCTTAATCTTTTTTGCGGGTAAATGAGAGAGCTTTATTCATATATAAGCATTCATAGGACGATCAGCCAAGACACTGGTCACTAGGAACCGAGGTACTGCAAAAATAGAAGTATGAAGCGAGGTGTTTCATCAAGCCAACTCTCGGCCACATTCAAAGTGCTGCAAGCATGGTTCATAGAAAGATGCACCGCAAGGTTTGCTCACATGTTTACATGTTGAATAACAAAAAATAAGGAAAAATTACCGAGCCCTCCTATTTGTAACAGGATATGAGCTAGAATTAAGCGAGAATTGTGGCGAGTGTTCCATGCAATCAACTTCCATTATCACATACAAGAACCCCCGAAGAGAACCAAATGTGTTAAAGATTGCTTTATAACATTTTAAAAATATAATAAGAGTGCAGACGCTCCTCCATCTGGTTCCTAGTACTAGTATAGTACATACCTCTATAGACTATAGTAGTAGTACTAGTACTAGTAAACTTTGCGCTTGGCTATTCGCCTCTTCGGGAAGTCGAACAATAATAGTACTACTATAGTGTATGCTTCTGGCAATCTGACACCGAATTAACTGTTGCACGTCCACCGCCTGAGCAAGGGAGAGCTTGCATTAGTCAAAAGTTTCTCCTTGTCCTGCGAGCCACTTCATGCATGCTTCTCTCGTCCTACAAGCTTCTCCTTGTTCGGCAAGTTGATAGGACACAACAAAGTAATGCTAGTCCATACTTCCTCCTCTCCGGTTAATATGGCTTAATTTCAAACGAGATAAATACACTGCCTATCACTGTATATTTGTAAAAATGCGGTCATTGGACTTCATAATATGCTCATTGTGCTCAATATATACATTTTCCGGTGTTTATATGGTCACTAGCTCACCCTGGCTGAGTATGTGTGTGCGTGCATGTGTAGGTTGAGCACTCGAGCGTGACCATGTGTGTTCCGTCGTGTGCTCGGAAATGCATGCATTAGGGCGTCGCGCGCATTTTTAGGTCCATGTGTACGTGTGACTATTTCATACACGTAGGGGGAGTACGTGTAGGGGCCACTAAAGGAGCAGTCAAATCACACAGTAAGTTAGATGGAAGAAGCAACCATTATTTCACTCTTCAATGACACGTATGCAATATAAAATCGTTGATATGGAGAGAAATAGAAAACCACTATATATACACTAGCAGGAGCCTAAGCTACAAGCCTGCTTGCTTGGGTTGCTCTCTTCACAAGCATAGAACGACAGTGGCCACACCGCTGGTCACATATCCGGCCTGATCCCACAGTTGGGCCGAGGGAAGGGAATAATGTTCTATGTAGACGAGGTCGACATCGGCGAGGGAGAAAATCCATAGTCGGCGCGTCCCAATCGGGGGTCACCATGGTATGGGCCGGCTTGCTCCACTGCCGCAGCTCCCCACGTAGCTCCACCTCCATGTCGATCTTTCTCTAATTCTACCGGCTTCTACTTGTGATGAGTTTATGTCTCATGAACTAGTGCCAGTACTATTATTCTAATCACACTTCTTCAATATCTTTGCCATCAGGGATGCTCAGCTCGATTTTAGTGGAATTGCACAAAAGCATCGTATGATCCGAGGGTGCTTGCCATATTTCCTTCGATAGGTTCTACCTGGCCAGGAAATTACATTCTGTTTAGGGTTTAGGGTTTAAGTCCTAGTGACCCCATCAGTAGTTTTTCTTTCATACACGCTCTCACAAATTTTGTCTTTAGTTGTGAAGCAAATATTGGCTATGATTTGTGAATGATTGAGATGCATCAGCATGCATGTTAGTTTTCCTTTGTATTTTATGGAATGTTGTAACGGGGGCAACCTTGGAGTAGGAACGAAAATGGAGTGGAAAGTTTCCGTTTTTCCGGAGAAAAAATGGAAACAGAGAGAAACCAACATTTCATTTTGTTGGATCACGCCATCGAGCAAAGCCAGTGTTTAAATCACGTCTGTCACGTTCGTGTCTCACCCTCCTCCACGGCTCGACCCCACACGGTCGCTCGGCATGACAATCACCGCAAACCGAGTATACGATAACTTTCCCGCATACTTGTCGATGGATCGCGCCATGGAGTACTAGTACTACTGGAAGAGATTGACGAGTTGGGGGAGGACAGCTAGTTGTAGCATGGACTCCCAAGAACTTTTTACATGCATGTTGTGGCCGGCTATTGTGACCTTTGAACGCGGAGCAGCCACGTGCACCAGGAAGGGGCGCGGGCGACGCTCTCTCGGCCGGTGCGCCGCTTCAATGCCGGCGCAAGAGGTCGCGTCCGCTCTAGCCGGGCATGAATGCGGCACTGACCGTTTTGGGAGGGAAGCACGTGCGGGGGATGAAGAGGGTTCGGGTTGGTCAGGAGCGGCCGTGGAAGTGGTCCGGACACTGGCAAACAAGAGATGATGTACGTTAATATTGCCGCGTATATAATTAACAACGTAAATAATGTGCCTGTCAGTGTCAAAACCGGCGGATCTCGGGTAGGGGGTCCCGGACTGTGCGTCTAAGGCGGATGGTAACAGGAGGCAGGGGACACGATGTTTTACCCAGGCTCGGGCCCTCTTGATGGAGGTAAAACCCTACATCCTGCTTGATTATTCTTGATAATATGAGTAGTACAAGAGTTGATCTACCACGAGATCGGAGAGGCTAAACCCTAGAAGCTAGCCTATGGTATGATTGTATGTTGTCCTACGGACTAAAACCCTCCGGTTTATATAGACACCGGAGGGGGATAGGGTTACATAAGGTCGGTTACAAAAGAGGAGATATACATATTCGTATCGCCTAGCTTGCCTTCCACGCCAAGTAGAGTCCCATCTGGACACGGGACGAAGTCTTCAATCTTGTATCTTCATAGTCCAACAGCCCGGCCAAAGGATATAGTCCGGCTGTCCGGAGACCCCCTAATCTAGGACTCCCTCAGTAGCCCCTGAACCAGGCTTCAATGACGATGAGTCCGGCGCGCAGTGTTGTCTTCGGCATTGCAAGAAGGGTTCTTCTCCAAATTTCGAACATTTGCTAAGCAGTGTCTGGTCCCATAAATGTTGAACCTCTTGGCTACTGCGCCCAATAAGGGCTATCTTCCACGCGTCGAATGAATGCGAGGCGCCAGGGCATTTTTACATTCGCCCCCCTAGCCAGATAAATAAATTGTCTATTAAAGGGATGGGGATTATTAGATCCAATCCATACCATCCTCCCCAAGCAAGAATCCATCGTAGCGTGCTTCGGAAAGATCCACTCCAGCATGGCTGACCTCCGCAGATCCTCCTCCCGCCCCCGTTGCCCTAAGCTCGGTGATTCGGAGTGGTGTTCAGTCCCACACAATCGATTAGTCGAACTGCAAACTAAGGGATTTCTCCCTCTGGCGTATATGGCGCCCGTCCGAGCCGGGCTCGCCACCTACAATGGCGAGGAGCAAGCGGAGAGCTTCCCCAGCCCCTCTATGGGGGAGCGGGTATGCCTTGTCCCTTACTTATTGAGGGGACTCGGATTTCTGATTCATCCGTTCCTCCGCGGGCTCCTGGAGTTTTACGGCCTCCAACTGCATAATTTCACCCCTGCTTCCATTTTACACATCACCGGCTATGTTGCCCTCTGCGAGTTATTCCTGGGCTGCGAGGCTCATTTAGAGCAGTGGAAAAGGTTATTTTGCCTCGTCCCTCGCACACAGAAGGTGTCACTTTATCAAGTGAGTGGAGCCAAAATATGGCGCATCACCGAAAACGGATACCTGTCTGGTACTCCGAAGAAGACGTCCGAAGGCTGGCCTTCAGAATGGTTTTATATGGAGGATGTCCCCCTTCCGGACCCTGTTCGGCGGGGTCTTCCTGAGTTCAGCAATGCTCCTCTGAAGAAACGCTGAAGTTGGCGCCCGCGGAGCCCCTGAGAGGAAGACAACGGAGAAGTCCTTTACCTGATGAACCGAATTAAAGCACCGGCTCAATCAGGATTGACAGTAATCGAGGTTATGTCAATATGCATAATGCGGGAGTGCAACCACTTCAATATCGAGGGCACCCCTTGTGGTGTTTTAATGGGGAAGATGATGCCACCCGTTGCGGGCGTAAGGGTCCGGACAACACTGCCGCCTTCGCAGAAATTATGTCCGAACTGTTCAAGGGAGAGGAAGAGGAGTTCATCCGCATCAAGCCACTGGATGGAATCTCCATGTACAACCCTCCAAGCTGGGTGAGTTATATCTCCTTACTCCCATTCTTCCTGCATTCTCTGTCGTAGGTACTCACCTTGCCCATTTGCGGCAGGAACTGCGAAGAGCCATAAGGGAGGTCAGCAGCCCATCTCCACAACCAGAGGACCCCGACCGGGCCCTCGGTCCCGGACTCGAAGAAGATCCGGACATATTCGTGGAGCTGATAGACCGGCAGTTCTATCAATTAAGCTGTGATGACACCATGGTGGCCATTACGGCCTACTATCCCGGACTACTTCCTGCGTCGCACGTAAGAAAACCAAAATCCCAACTCCAAAAACTAGGATCCCCTTTTAGACACTTCACCTACCATATACATATGGTGTTTTACAGGGAAGGCATTCGGGACGCCATGCCGAACCCGTAGCAACTCGCCAACAAGAGGCATCGAGGCCGGCCAGATCAAAAAGGAAGGCGGTCAGGACGGACACGCCGGCACAGAGGTATGACAGAAACCCCGCTCCGTGGTTGTCGCCTTTCTTGAAATGTAATGATGTCCATAATTATTTAACAGAAAAAACTCTCGCCGGAATATGTCCGTTGAGGCTGCCGATCACGCTTCCACCAGTCGGGCTCCAGGACTGGACATAGAGGCAGAAGCCGACATGGGGCGGACGTCGGATACTCTCCCTACAGAGGATGCGGATAGGCTATCCGCTACAAATTCAGAAGTGGAGAGCGCCATGAATCATAGGCGCCACCGGGCAGTACTATGCGACGCTTGCTTCTCACCAGAGGCATTTGATGTCACTACTAGGGAAAAGTCTATACACAGAATCTTACCAGCAGCGCGCTTTAAAATCAGGCGTTGTTGCTAAGTAGTAGTAGTGCGGGTTTTTAACCCTCGCTACTACTAAGTTGATAGCAGTAGCGCTGGTTTTTTACCCTCGCTACTACTAAGCGGTCTCTACCGTGCCCCCCGGGACATGCCATAGTAGTAGCGCGGGTTTTTAACCCTCGCTACTACTAAGTTGATAGCAGTAGCGCTGGTTTTTACCCCTTGCTACTACTAAGCGGTCTCTACCGTGCCCCTAGGTCATGCCATAGTAGTAGCGAGGGTTATAAACCCGCGCTACTACTAAGTTTTTACCCCTCGCTACTACTAAGAGGTCTCAACCGTGCCCCTCCGGGACATGCCATAGTAGTAGCGAGGGGTAAAATCCCTCGCTACTACTAAATGTCCCATTTTCAAACTCTACTCCCCCCCCCCGGTGGATTGCCTTTTCGGTTATGTAAAAAGCAAAAGAAAATGATAAAAACTTCAAAAATTAAAATCCTTCGAGATGTAGTTATGTTACTACATCTACTAGTTAAGAAAATTTAAAAACTTAAATTTGGACATGTTTTGCAAAAAGTGTAGGGAAAATATAAAACGACTATAACTTTTGCATACGATGTTAGAAAAAAACGTATAATATATCAAAATGTTTCAAAAATTAAAATCCTTTGATATGTAGTTATGTTACTACATCTACTAGTTAGGAAAATTTTAAAACTTAAATTTGGACATGTTTTGCAAAAAGTGTAGGGGAAAAGTAAAATGGCTATAACTTTTGCATACGATGTCAGAAAAAAACGTATAATATATCAAAATGTTCAGCACGAAAATCCGCATACAATGGATACTGCCTACGGCCTGTTTGCAAATTATTAGAATCGTCAAATTCTAAAATAAAAAAAGTTATGCTCAAATTTCAGTTTTTTTTAATTTTGGTCAAATCTGGTCAAACTGTGGTCAAACTACTTATTCAAGAAGTATTAGTGTTACTAAATAATTATTCAAGAATATTCGTGTGACTAAATAATTATTTCAGTTTTTTGGAATTTTGGTCAAATCTGGTCAAACTATGGTCATATTTTGGTTAAAATGTGGTCAAACTCCTCATTCAAGAAATATTAGTGTTACTAAATAATTATTGTTTTTTAGAACAATAGTTTTAAACTCAAACAGCGAAATGTGTGACTTCATGCTCAAGCTAAACTCCCGGGGTTAATAGGATTGACATCTTACTATTGTCAGGAAAACAACAAGTGCAGACTTGGAATCGAGGGAGAATAGAACCCGGAAGTTAAGCGTGCTCAGGCTGGAGTAGTGAGAGGATGGGTGACCGTTCGGGAAGTTAGATGATTTAGAATGATGAGGGGTGATTAGAGATTAAATTGAGCAGCGATGAGGTTGATTAGAGATTAGAGATTAAAATAATTCATAAATTTGAAAATTCACGCTAAAAATTCGAAAAAAAAATCCGCGGGTTAGTAGTAGCGCGGGTTTTTACCCACGCTACTACTAACGAATGTAGTAGTAGCGCGGGTGGCACCCGCGCTGCTGCTATACGTTAGCTATAGCGCCTTATTAGTAGCGTCGGCCCCCGCGCTGCTAATAGGCCCAAAACCCGCGCTGCTGCTAGGCTTTTCCCTAGTAGTGTGCCGTCAATTCTGGAGAGGCGTACCTCCGTGCTGCTCAAGATGGTCTAGCCAGAGCCACGGACCAGTATGTAAAGGATGTACGGGTAAGTAAATCTGACGATAATATGTATCAATAGCCCCTGAGACTTGAAATAGTTAGCAGAACGGATTTAATTATCATCTTATCGTGCATGTTCTTACAGAGAAGAATAGTCAACTGTCACAGGAGCTGGAGGAATGCAATACCCAACTTCGGGCCACTGTTGCCGCACTAAAGGAACCGAAAAAGTCCCCAACTAGTAACATTTCTTTTAAAGAATGATAGGTACCATATAGCATGCGGAATGGCTGCAGGTCTAACAATAGATGTTCGCCGATGAATCCAGAGAGAATCCAGAGGAGCAGCACGTCGTACGAAATCTAAAGGCTGGCGAACGCGTGCTGACTGAGGTCATGCGGGAGAAAAACAATCTCCAAGACGCCAATACCAGGCTGAGCATGGAACTGAAAGATGTTCGAGCCCAGCTTGCGGACTCCGAGAAGGAGAATAAGCGGCTTCGACGCGACATATTTAGTAAGTGCTTGAATGAACCCTTAGTAAAGGGGACGGCGGAGAAGCCGGCTAACAGAGTTATGTCTGCAGGTATGCTGACGGGTCATCCCGCGGAGGAGATGCTCGGGTCTGCGGGTGATCTTCTATCCGAGCTCTCACAACTGCATGAACAAGTTCGGCAGGTGATGCAAGGCATTGCCCAGGCCTTGTGGCCATCCGTCTCCCTGCCAGAAGGTGTTGGAGAGCTTGTGGAGAAGCTGAAGGGAGCACGGTGGAGCTTCTGATTATGGAAGATATCTGCCTGCCTTCAAGGTGCCAGGGAAGCCTGGGCCATGGTGAAGATGCGGTATACCAAGGCTGACCCAAATCACATGGCCGAGGTCGGACCTGTGGGGCCAGACGGGAAAGAGATCCCCGTTAGCTTAGTCTATGGGCAAGTAGAATTAGCCGCAAAATATTCCCAACAGGATTGTAGGCTAGACCGCCTGTTGGATGGTATAGAAGAGGAATTTAGTCAGTCTACATGACTATGTAATTAAAGTGACATGTATAATGCCTTCTAGCAGGAATGTAGATCATTTGTCATGGCGGACCTTTTCGCTTCAACCTCGGGACCCGATACTCCAAAGTGTATCCGAATACCCGCTCAGTTATATAAGAACCAGGGTATGCGTGGAGACCAAGCGTAGGGGTCATTAGTGCTTGAACAGACAAGTGTCCAACTAGTTATGTTATATTACAGGGGTAGTAAGAAACATCTTCCAGGGAGAATAGTTTCGTTAAGGGTTCCTTTCCTCGGTACGCATGCCCTAAAGTTCATGTCCGGACTGCGAGAGGAAATGCAGGAAAAAACATCTGGGGCATATATGGAAAATAAATAAATAAATATCATCTTTTGTTCGCCGACCGAATATTCCCTTAAGAATGCTAGCTTTCGGCTTCACCCAGTCGGAGGTACACATCCGGCTGACCCGGCAGTAACAATCGCAGAGGTGCTCCCCTTATGCCCTAGCCGAATTAACGGGAACGTAGGGCATAAATACAAGAGCCAGGCAACCCAGCTTGGCCAAAACTGAAGTCATATCGATGCATATAGTGGTGAATAAAATGTACATGCGGAAGAATAACACATGTGCGGGGTGTGAAGCCTAGATAGATAATTAAGCTTCTATGTAAGAAGCCCCCAGGTATAATGAGCGCGGTTAGCGCATCTATAATGTGCAAGCGAGGCACAATGTGGCACTTGAAGGCCTAGAGAAAGATTAAAAGAAAGAAAGAGAAAAAAGACAGATAATGTATTATGGAAAAAATGGACAGAGGAAGGAGACGAACATAGAGTCCGGCGCTAGGCATAGAATCTTCGGAGCCTGGCTGCGTTCCATGGGTTCGGCTCAAGTCGATTATTCAATGCATCCCGCAGACGGTACGCTCCACCGGTCAGAACTTGGTTAATAATGAAGGTACCTTCCCATTTGGACTCGAGCTTGGACTTTTTCTTCTCCGGCAGGCATAGAACTAACTCGCCAACGTTATAAGTTTTGGCCAGTACTTCTCTGCTTTGGTATCTGCGAGCATGTTGGTGATAAAATGCGGAACGGGCTTTTGCCACATCGCGCTCCTCCTCCAGGGTGTCCAGACTGCCGATCGAGCTCGGCTTCTCTTTCTTCATACATGCGCACTCGAGGTGAGTCATGAATTATGTCGCAGGGCAAAACTGCCTTTGCGCCGTACACCATAAAGAAGGGTGTATATCCGGTAGTGCGATTCAGTGTCGTCTGCAGCCCCCAGAGTACAGAGTCGAGCTCCTCTACCCAGTGCGTGTTAGACTCCTTTAAGGACCGCACTAATCTGGGTTTAATGCCGCTCATGATAAGACCATTTGCTCGCTCAACTTGGCCGTTGGTTTGTGGGTGATAGACGGAAGCATAATCGAGCTTGATGCCCATGTTGCTGCACCAGAGTTTTACCTTGTCGGCCGTGAAGTTCGTGCCATTGTCCGTGATGATGTTGTGGGGGACGCCATAACGGTGTACAACCCCAAATATGAAGTCTATCACCGGTCCGGATTCAGCTATTTTTAACAGGTTTGGCTTCTATCCATTTGGTGAATTTATCCACCATGACCAATAAGTATTTTTTTTCTTATGGGTTCCCCCTTTAAGGGGTCCAACCATGTCAAGCCCCCAGACCGCGAAAGGCCAGGTAATGGGGATAGCTTGGAGGGCGATTGGTGGCATATGGATTGGGTTTGCAAACAGCTGGCAAATGGCGCAGCGTTGGACCAAGTCATGCACGTCTGTCTGGGCCGTCGGCCAATAAAAACCTGTACGGAAGGCCTTGCTTACAAGGGCCCAGGCTGCGTCGTGGTGGCCGCCGAGTCCGGTATGAATTTCTGCCAAAAGCTTCCGCCCTTCCTCTTCGGAGATGCACCTTTGAAGGACTCCGGTAGTACTTTTCTTATACAACTCTCCCTCGTGGACCCTGTAGGCTTTAGATCGCCGCAATATGCAGTGTGCCTCATTTTGGTCCTGGGAAGTTCCTGCCTAGTTAGGCAGGCCAGGAATGGTTCTGTCCACGGGGTGACGACGGCCATTATTACGTGGGATGAAGGTGTTATTTCGGTGGTAGAGTCTCCGATTATGTCAGAGTGTTCGGTATCGGGCATTTTGGCCGAGTCCGGACTATTGTTACCGGTGTCCCCTTCCCGTACCACCGATGGCTTAAACAACCTCTCCAAAAAGATGTTGGGGGGGGGGGACTGCGTCACGTTTTGCGCTGATACGGGCGAGGATATCCGCCGCCTGATTGTTTTCCCGAGCCACGTGCTGAAATTCAAGCCCCTCAAAGCGAGCTGACATCTTTAGGACGGCATTTCGATAGGCCGCCTTCTTCGGATCCTTGGCATCTAAGTCTTATTTGGGATATTGCGAGGTTTGAATCCCCACGCACCTCCAGGCGTTGAATGCCCATGGAGACTGCCATCCAAAGACCATGCAACAGAGCTTCGTATTTGGCTGCCTTGTTGGAGTCTGTATACTGTATCTGCAGTACGCACTGAATGCTACCTCTGGTTGGGGACGTCAGGACGACGACAGCCCCCAGACCCGCCAACATTTTAGAGCCGTCAAAGTGCATGATCCAATTGGAGTATGCGCCGTACTCTTTAGGGAGTTCGGCTTCCGTCCAGTCGGCGACAAAGTCGGCCAATACTTGCGATTTATGGGCTCACCGAGGTTTGTATGTTATGTCGAACGGGAGGAGATCAATGGCCCATTTGGCAATCCAGCCCATAGCGTCGTGGTTGTTTATAATATCATTAAGTGGCACTTCCGAGGCTACTGTAATTGAACACTCTTGAAAGTAGTGTCGCAGCTTCCGGGATGCCATGAATACCGCATAGGCTATCTTTTGGTAATGTGGGTACCGTGATTTGCATGGCGTGAGGACAGTGGATACGTAGTATACCTGCTTTTGAAGAGGGAATTTATGTCCGTCAGCTTCTCGTTCGACGACGAGCACTGCGCTTACAACTTGATGAGTTGCCTCAATTACAACAACATTGGTTCGCCAATGTTTGGCGCGGCCAGGATTGGGTTGGTTGCCAGTATGGCTTTTATTTCTTCCAATCTGGCTGTGGCAGCGTCCGTCCACTCAAAGTGTTCGGTGCGCCGAAGGAGGAGATAAAGGGGTAATGCCTTTTCTCCTAAGCGGGAGATAAAGTGGCTTAGAGCCGCCACACATCCAGTTAGTTTCTGGATTTGTTTGAGGTCCGTTGGGATAGCCAACTGTGACAGAGCTCGGATTTTGGCCGGATTAGCTTCAATTCCTCTACTGGAGACAATGAAGCCCAGGAGCTTTCTAGCTGGTACGCCAAAAACACATTTTTCCGGATTGAGCTTGATGTCATATGTTTGGAGGTTGTCGAATGTGAGCCTCAAGTCGTCTATTAGAGAGTCGACGTGTTTGGTTTTAACGACCACATCATCTACATATGCCTCTACTGTTTTGCCGATCTGTTTCTTCAGACATGTTTGGATCATGCGCTGATATGTTGCACCGGTGTTTTTGAGCCCAAAAGGCATTGTGTTGAAACAGAGGGGGCCATATGGTGTGATAAATGCAATTGCGGCTTGGTCGGACTCCACCATCTTGATGTGGTGGTAGCCGGATTATGTGTCGAGGAAACACAATGACTCATGTCCTCCGGTAGCATCGATAATTTGATCGATGTGGGGGAGGGGGAAGGGATCCTTTAGGAAAGCCTTGTTGAGGTCCTTGAAATCGACACATAGGCGCCAGGATTTGTCCTTCTTTTGTACCATCACTAGGTTTGCTAGCCAGTCCGGGTGTTTTAGTTCACTAATGAATCCGGCCTCCAATAACTTGGCTAGTTCCTCTCCCATAGCCTATCTCTTAGGTTCAGATAAATGCCGAAGAGCCTGCTTGACCGGCTTGAATCCCTTTAGGATATTGAGGCTATGCTCGGCCAGCCTGCGTGGGATTCCTGGCATATCTGAGGGGTGCCAGGAGAATATGTCCTAATTCTCGCTCAGGAACTCTCGTAGTGCGGCGTCCACGATGGGGTTTAACTGTGCCCCGATGGAGGCTGTTTTTGTAGGGTCCGTTGGGTGGACTTGGAATTTGACTATTTCGTCTGCTGGTTTAAAAGAGGTGGACTTGGATCTCTTGTCAAGTATTACGTCATCCCTGTCCACCGTGGAATGTAGCGCTGTTAATTCCTCGGCCTAGAGGGCTTCGGATAAAGCCTCGAGGGCCAATGCGGCTATTTTGTTTTCGGTGCGGAGTGCTGTGTCTGGATCACTAGCGAGAGTGATGATTCCGTTGGGCCCGGGCATTTTGAGCTTCATGTACCCATAATGGGGTATGGCTTGGAAGATCATGAATGCCTCCCGTCCTAAAAGGGCGTGGTATCCACTACTGAACGGGGCCACTTGGAATGTAATTTCTTCAGACCTATAGTTCTCCGGCATGCCGAATACCACATCTAGTGTGATTTTCCCAGCACAGCGTGCTTCCCTACTGGGGATGATTCCTCTGAAGGTTGTGCTGCTTTGCTCAATGCGGTTCCAGTCTATTTCCATTTTTGAAGAGTTTCCTCATAGATGAGGTTTAATCCACTGCCACCGTCCATGAGTACTTTGGTGAGTCGAAAGCCGTCCACAATTGGACTGAGGACCGGTGCAGCTGGTGCTCGGGCAGTTCAGAATTTAGGTTCGTCACTGGCGTTGAAGGTAATAGCCGTGTCACTCCATGGATTCATTGCTGCTACGTGGCAGATTTCGGCGAGGCTGCAGAGTGTTCGCTTGCGCCTATTATTTGATGCGAAGGTTTCAAAAACTGTTAATACTGTATTGTTATCCACGGGATGGTGCTATGTGGCATTTGGGATAAGAAGATCCTCACCACTTTTGGCCACCTGCCGGAGTATCCAACATGCTCTAAGGTTGTGCGTTGGTATGGTATCCGCTGTGCTATGAATTTTGCATGGTCCGTTAAGCCATCCCTCCAATACGGTTCCATGCCCTGTAGAGGGTTTTTGTTTCTTTGCAACTAACTCGGGTGTCCTATGATAGTGCACCCTTTTACTTCGGATTGGGTGTATATCCATCGCACAGTACTTTCGTACTATGGACGCCAAGTCAGTGAAGCGTGATATGTCACGGCGACTTAAGGTGTTAAGGATTCCCTTGTCCGTGTAATTATTGCAGAAAAATGAGACTGCGTCTTCCTCGCGGCACTCCTTAACCGTGTTCATCACAAGGAGGAATCTGGACCAATAATGATGTACTGTTTCATGGGGCTCTTGCCTGATGTGGGAAAGATCGTTTGTGTCTAGGTGGGTGGGTGGAATTGAGTCCGAAAACCTACCCAATCTGAGACCCAGGGGCCGAGGTGTTTCCAATATTGGAATTTCAGGTTCCGGTATGTTGCTCGATAAGTCTGGCCCGCTGCCTGACTCTAGGTTCAGGGCTTGGGTGATGTCCTCCCGTAAGCGGGTATCCGTCTCGGAGAGCTCAGGAATCCGGACATAGTTAGTCCTCAAGATAGAAGAGGAATCGCCGCATTGTTCCTCCACCACCGCAACATGGTGGGTGACCGGTGGAGAGTTAATCTCCCTTTGGTCGGGTTTAAGCCCAATCCGATCATAGTCCATAGCGACTCCCAAGGCGGCGATGCGATCCAAGAGCTCGTTTAGGGAAGAGAGCTCCATTGGATCCATCTGCTCGGCAAATTCTGAGCCGACGTGGAGGTTGTTTTCAATGACACAAGAAGTCATCGTCGGGGCAGCAGCCGAACGGGCGGTCATGATGAAACTGCCTAGCCGGAGAGTTTGGCCGACAGCCAGGGCTCCCCCGGCGGTGATGTTGTTCTTAACAACGAGACGAGGCATCCTTCCTTATGGTGACGGCATAGAGGAACTCTCAATGAAAGCACCAATGTCGGTGTCAAAACTGGTGGATCTCGGGTAGGGGGTCCCGGACTGTGCGTCTAAGGCAGATGGTAACAGGAGGCCGGGGACACGATGTTTTACCCAGGTTCGGGCCCTCTTGATGGAGGTAAGACCCTACGTCCTGCTTGATTATTCTTGATAATATGAGTAGTACAAGAGTTGATCTACCACGAGATCGGAGAGGCTAAACCCTAGAAGCTAGCCTACGGTATGATTGTATGTTGTCCTACGGACTAAAACCCTCCAGTTTATATAGACACCGGAGGGGGCTAGGGTTACACAAGATCGGTTACAAAGGAGGAGATATACATATTCGTATCGCCTAGCTTGCCTTCCACGCCAAGTAGAGTCCCATCCGGACACGGGACGAAGTCTTCAATCTTGTATCTTCATAGTCCAATAGTCCGGCCAAAGGATATAGTCCGGCTTTCCGGAGACCCCCTAATCCAAGACTCCCTCTGTGCCAATTGGAGAAATATGATTGGAGATGGAGATGGAAATGGATTTTACATAAACACGGATATGCATGTCTATGTCTATGTGTGTGTGTGCGACAACTCTCGCGACCTAGAAGCAGGGGCGTGTTTTTGATCGAGTTTTCTTTCTTGGTACGTTAAAAAAAAATTCCGCCAGTCTTCGTTTTTTCTGGGAACGCGCGTATTCTATTTAAAACCATTGCTATGGAGAGATTTTTTTGCTCCATTATAGCCTCTTGTTTGATGGAGTTTCTCGCGTCTCGCTCTCTCACCCTCTCCATATCAAAACAAGATGAAAATGTCCACACTATATCTCTCCTCATCGGTGGTCACAGATCTGGCTGAATCCCGTCCGCTGCGGGAGGTGAGGAGGTGCAGCGTTGACGTTGTCGCCATCGACGATGGAGGAAGCCGATGCACATCATCCTCTCGGAGGTGGCACTGGCGCGGACTAAGGTCCTCCGCGCCCTTGTTCGCTGTCGTCGTGTGGGCAGATCCCGCCCGCCCGCGTAAGCGACATCTCGCCCACCTGAGGTATCACTTCTTGTCCTGTTCCTGCTCCCCAGGTCACTGCATGCGGGTTTTCTTCTATGCGACTACTCCCCAGCTCCCCATGTATAGTAGCTAGGGTTCGTCGGCTGGTCCAACATCACCTACTATTATAGAGGAAATGCCAGTCAAAAAGTTGCCTGATTTATGCCTCGGTAGAGGTATACATGTTGTTTCGACAAAAAGTACATGGTGGTTGTGCGGTCATTGTCCATATACTCATATTGTTGCTGCTAATCTAATATTGTCACTAGTTAAATGAAGAAATGTTTTTTCTCGGGTATCATGGTTTAGTTCCCATCAAGATAATCATGATGCTTCTATTTGTTGGTGTACTTTTCATTCTTCTTATTGACAATTGAGATGTCGTTGTTAATCTTGTAAAACAAAGTAACAACACTATATCCCTTTTTATATTTTCGGAAATAGCAATGCGTATCTCCATACCCGGGCATGTCTTCCTCAATTTTTGTGGAACCGTACAAAATTGGATGGCCATGGTTCTTCCTCCTCACTGTCCTCTGCCACGGGGTTCTTCCTTCCTCGAGCTTGATTACTGAGAAGAAATAGACCACAATCAGGATTTGTCGAACTTCAGAGGTGCCTCACCCAAAGTTGATGCCAAATGGATGATGCATCACCACGATGACCTATCGATGCTCATGGTTGTGCCTCACGGTTGCGTCGGCTGGTGAAGCTGATCGATTTTCAATGAAAAACAAGTAGTCTTCCATCAGTGCTCTTTGATTGTTATCCACAAAGATGATATCCTTCATCTGTTCACCTTGCTTACCTTGGAGACGTGGTCGTCTTTCACGTTGGTGCAATTTTATCACACAATTGGCTATGAACCAAATGTTTCCTCGAAGAAGGATTGACGTTGGTACTAAGAGCATAAGCTTTGTATTGATTTCTAAGCCTTCTCACCAAGGTTGTCAGAATCGCGATTCTGAATCGGATTGGAGCTCCAATGGCAGGATCGCAAATCATAGAATCTTCACTATCTGGATCGTAAAAACGTAGATTCTATGAACCAAAATCGTAGAATCAGAGGGGTTAGTTTGGATCGTAAAGTCGTAGAATCGTACAACAGAATCGCGATTCTGACAACCTTGCTTCTCACAACTTTGTCTCCTTCTCCCCTGTAATTTTATTTGTCCAGCTATTAACTTTGATTAAAAAAATGGTGTGGACAAAAACCCAGATGGACATAGTAGCCCTCCATTTTTATTTACTCCGCATATTAGATTTGACTGAAGTCAAACTTTGTAAAGTCTGACCAAGTTTAGGCCGAACACAGCAAACCATAATTATTAGTTCATCGGAAGTACTAGTAGTTTTCTTCACTGGTACGTGAAATAAAGAGTTTCGTTTCATACGTACACAATTTAAAACGATTGTTATGGAGAGAATAAAAAAACCACTCCACTATAAATTAGTCGTATACACGAGTACAATATGGATGCAACTTCATTGACTTTAGTGCACCTGCCTTTGGGTTTATGATAGGTGGGCCCAAAATGTGGCTGGCCCACCTGTCATACAGCCAAAAGCAGGTGCAGTTAAGGCACTGGAGCTCAGTCCGTACTACAGTATATATATAGGGTTACTATTCATCACCCAGGGTGCAGAATAAATTATTCTTCACCCAAGGTAATCTTACGATCATTTCCTAAATAAATTACGTTTACCATATAAATAGTTACATGCATATTGATTCAATATGTAAAATTTGGTGTAAAAAATAAAATATAGATTATAAGACCGGAAAAATCACATTTTATGTATATTTTACACTATGTTCTTACATTCGTAATTTTACATAACATAAAATATTTTTTACGGCGAGTAAATATTTTTTACGTTCTCTTTTTATGTATGAAATAAGACAAAATTTACGAAATGTAAAAATACGCTGCATTGATGTCAAATTAGAGAGGGGGTGAAGAATAACTATACCTCACCCAGAGTGACGAATAGCGTGACCCTATATATATATACATATATATATATATATATATATATATATATATATATATATATATATATATATATATATATATATATATATATATATAAGCTGGAGCCTCAGCGCGTGTTCGCTAGGGTTTGCACTCTCCACACTCTCGCCGCACTACATATATATATACACGCTAGAGGCTCAGCATTCCTTTGCTAGGGTTTTCTATATTCACAGTCTCTCACCCTCTTCACTAGATCTAAACAAGACTGCATTGTGGCCTCTGTCTCTCTCACCCCCCTCACAACTGGCGAAGGAGGCGGCCGGATCCCGTCGCATCGGGAAGGGGAGGAGGTGTAGCGTTCACTCTATTACCTTCGGCGAGGGAGGCAATCCACTGCTGGCTGCGCTTTTCTCTTTCATCCAGCGCATGTGCAAGAGGTCCACCGACCCATTCTTCCTTGCTGTCGTATGTAGTGTGGGCAGATCCGACCTCCTGCCACATGACTTGCCACATCTCGACGACACTAAGGTATAAGTTTCTTTGAAACCGTCATTGGTGTAGCTGCATGCAGACCTTTTTCAACTCTGTATTCGAATCTAGGCCTTGGTTCAATGAGTAAAGAAGGGTGACGTGGGGTGGAACATGAATCTAGGACGTGGTTCAATGAGGAAAGGAGGGAGGGAAAGTTGTATAGACTAGCTATCCAGCCGCTTTGTTTGTCGAAAAGGGAAAAAGGGGGTGACCCAGTACACACATGTGTAAGGAACCGAAGTCTTTGTTGAAAAGGGAAAGAAACTAGGGGGCCGGGTAGTTTGTGCAGGACTAGATTTGCTGCCCTCACATAGGAAAAAGTTTCAAAGAGAATGAATATGGGACCAACATAGATATGGTGCTTGGCTACATACTCTGCATCACCCATTTATATGTGTGGACGCACATGGTGCTGGCATGTCCCATGTCCCATCCACATGATCGTGCAGTGTGTTTCGAGATGTTGTGCTACTTGTATTGGTACTGTTTTAAATAAATGTTGAATTGAAGCTATTGTATTGCTCTCTTTTCCCATTAAGTAGTGAACAAAAATGGTACCAACCCAGACATGATGCTTATTGCTTTGTTACAACAAACTCTGCATCACCCCCTTTATAAGTAGATGGAAGCACATGGTGTTGTTGCGCCCACTCGCCCCTGTAACTGTTTATGATTTTTCTTAATCTAATGCTGATGGTAAAATTAAGCAATGCCACTCTCAGAATTAACTACTGAACTATTTTTAGAGAATTTCTCTGTTAATATGAATCAATGCAACCGTTTTAGAAATGCTATTGTCCTATACTTTGTTTTCCATCAAGATAAGGTAGATTCTTCATTTTGTGGCCTCATGTTTCGTCCTCCTTTATTGGCAGTAATTGTTTCCTGTTTTGCCTCTGTTAAATCAAGGATATCTATTCAACTTGTTGCTATAGCAAACTTAAATATCACACTGGCGACTTTACTTGATTTCAGTGCAACTGCACAAAACGAGATTGGATTTCCTATTCGTGTTGGAAGATTCGTACGTGATCTTGTGTGCGTCATGACAGGTTGGTACTTGCCTTCATCCACATGATCGTGCAGTGTGTTTTGAGATGTTGTGCTACTTGTATTGGTATTGTTTTAAATACATGTTGAATTGAAGCTATTGTATTGCTGTATTTTCCCATTAAGTAGTGAACAAAAATGGGACCAACCCAGACATTATGCTTGTTGCTTTGTTACAACAAACTCCGCATAACCCATTTATAAGTAGATGGAAGAACATGTTGTTGTTGCGCCCACTCTCCCCTAGAACTGTTTATGCGTTTTGTTAATCTAATGCCGCTGGTAAAATTAAGCAATGCCACTCTAAAATTAACTACTGAATCTTATTTCAAAACTGCAACACTTGTTAGGGATTGGCAGGATTACCATTTTGAGGCCGCATGTTTCATCCTCCTTTATTGGCCAGTAATTGATTCCTTTTTTTCCTCTATTAAAACAGGGATATCTATTGAACTTGTTGCTATTGCGACATTTTGCTTCGCTTAATTTTTGTGGAACTGCACAAAATGAGACCGGATTTCCATATATGTGTTGAGATCTATTTTAGATCTTCCTAAGGAGTTGTTTCAAATCTTGGTCTTGAAAGGTGAGTACCTACTTTCCCCAGAATTAACTACTGAATCTTAGTTCAAAACTGCAACACTTGTTAGGTATCGGTGGGAGTACCATTTCTGTTAGGGATCGGCCGGAGTACATGTTTATGAAATGTATTGTTCAGGTAATGTCTCTGTTATTATATATCAGTTACAATGTTTTACAAATGGTACTATCCTACTTTGTAGTTCTTTCTACATGTTTAACCAAGGTATTGTTAAGATAATGTCTGCGTTAAAATGAATCAGTCGCATTGTTTGAGGAATGATACTTTTCTTCTTTGTCATTCTTTATACATGTTGAAACAAGGCATTGTTAAGATAATGTCTTAGTTAATATGAATGAATCACACCGATTGAGAATTGCTACTCTCCTGCTTTGTTTCCCATTAATATAAGGTAGATCAGTAGATGTGTTTCTTCTAGGAGTACAAGTCATCAACCGTTATTTATCAGTAATTGTTTCCCTTATACCTATTGTTTCTTACAGGGATATCAAAATTAAAGCTCGGTTCTATTCCGACTTTGATTTTAGTTGAACTGCACAAAACGAGCCAATGTGTCTAAGGCAAACTTCTGCATTAGTGGGTCGAGTTGGTCTTACCACTTTGCAGAAAGAAGCAGTCATTGTTTGCGCTACATTACACAAGGAATGATCGAGAAGCTTCATAGAGTATTAGTAGACGCTGGTGACATGACTAGTCTACAGAGAGCATAGGAAACTCTAAAACATGTGGAGTGCACTAGGCAAAAAGTGCCTAAGCAAGTACATGAAGCCAGGACAGGACTCCAAATCTGTCAATGTCATTCTAAGCAATAATGATGGGGCATCTGGGTATGGTAATCTGTTTACCGTACTTTCAGTTTGTTAGTCCACCAATTGGTGGGTTGACACTGGGGCTAATATTCATGTGTGTGCTGTTGTATCTTTGTTTTCTTGCAGCATATAAATACGATATCCATAGGGATACTCAGCTTGATTTTAGTGGAACTGCATAAAATGTCCAGATGGTTTGTGTCCTCCATAATACTTCATCATGCACAATACATCGAATGGTTCTCTAATCATTCGTCGTCACCTTGAGCCACCGGACAATATGTTTGAATGGTGCTGCCAGCGTCGGCCATTAAGAAGGGTAAGAAGAAAGACAAAAAGGGAGATGGCTGCTTTACTTGTGGTTCGGAGGAACATTTGGCAAACAAGTGCCCAAGCATGTGCCAAGAAGCCAGGACAGGACTCCAAGTCTGTCAATGTCGCTCTAAGCAACAATGATGGGGCATCTGGGTATGGTAATCTGTTTACCGTACTTTCAGTTTGTTAGTCCACCGATTGGTGGATTGACACTGGGCCAATATTCATGTGTGTGCTGATGTGTCTTTGTTTTCTGGCAGCATATAAATACGAAATCCACAGGGATGATCAGCTTGATTTTAGTGGAACCACACAAAATGTTCAGATGGTTCATGTCCTCCATAATACTTCATCTTGCACAATACATTGAATGGTTCAATAATGATTCGTCGTCACCTTGAGCCACCGGACTATCATATGACAAACTCATGACAAACCCTGCCCGTTCCACAATCATAGACATTACATATTTTGAATGGTAAAAGCTTGTCAAAGTTGACATTAGTTTAATATATTGGAATTGGAAAACCTTGTCAATTTTTGCTCATTGATGTTAGCCATAAGACATGCATTTGATATTTTTGAGTGGGACGCCCTTTGCTGTGAGCAACGTCAATCATTTTTTCCTATTCCTGTCTTTAGTTGAGAAGTAAATATTTACTCTGCTGAGATGCATAGTCACATGAATGTTGACTTTTGTAAGATATTTTAAGAGTTTGTTCTGAATATTGTCTATGTAATGCCAGGCCTTGTGTTTGATTGCAAAGTTGAGCTTGGAATGTTGTGGTATGCGGCATCACGAGCTTTTCACCGTGCCTCATGAGAATAATGCTTCGTATTGTTCTGCATCTCGATCTAATGCCAGTGATTTGCTTGTTAAGAAGTTCATCATCTTATGTTTCATCCTCTTCTGTTGTTTCCGTGCTTAAGAAGTTCATCGTCTTATGTTTCATTCATAGCCTATACGACAAGTCGGGTAGGTTAGACGTGAAACCATATGATCTTCCGACCAACTCATCATCATAGGTTGTGATTGGATCATCGTTTTCCAACCAAAATCGCTTGTAAAACTGACGCTTGTAAATAAAAGCAGATGGTCTCGGGCGAAGTGCTTGGTTGGTCGATTTCAATTAGTAAAATATACACTGGTCTCTAAAATTGCATGCATAACCCGCCGGTTTTACTTATAGACCTCGGGCCCTCGGTTTCATTATGCATGTATTTTACGCGTTGTTTCCGATGACGAGTAAATTACACTTGTATCTTAATACAGGTGTGAAATAAACCAGAGCTCCCAAGCGCGGCCTTACCATTTCAGTGTCTCGAAGGTGCTCATAGGTGTCCGATGATCCTGGCTTTCTGAATGAGCAGCGAGCGCTGTATCAGACCATCCATAGGGCCCGCGAGGCCCTCTCCATCGTCCTTCGAGTTGTTGCGCTCGCCGTGGCGCCGAGCATTGTTAACTTGGTCAATGAACATGAGGATTCAGGAGATGACTTCATTTTGACTGGATGATAGTAGGGACCCACTGGGCCATAGACGTACGTACGGAAGTGCCTCCTTATTATGTATAACTATTTTTTTGCTTCCTCCTGGTTTCCTGACATCACGGTCCCCCACCATTGTCAACCTATGTAGTCAATATAAACGAGAGAATTGCACAAGGTGCGGACGACAGCTGGGACCAAGCAGCTCGAGCAGTATTTGTGTTTTTGAGGCATGAGCACTACAGAGTTTTTCTTGGCGATGTTTTCGTTCTTGTTCAGAGGAGAGCATGGTATTAACTGGGCGGGTTGTGCGCCGTCTAGCCTAGGAAAGATATCCAGCCCAAATATTAGTTTTTTTCAAGATGAAAATTGCTAGCCTAGCTATACGTTTTTTGAGGAATACCCAGGCATGGTCAACTTGTTATTCTCTGCCCTGCTGGGCTGCAAATCTTTCCTAGGAGGGATGCATTAGGCTTAACAGGAAAATGGGCTTTAAAAATAATAAATGGGATGTAATTATAAAAACTAGGCAGTAACTATAAAAAAATGCACCAATCACGAAATTCGTTTATAAAATATTATTTATGGATTTTGAAAATCTTAATTTTTAATTGTTGCGCGCACAATGTTTCAATGGATATTTACGTAATACAAATTTATATTTAATCTGACTAGGAATTTCGGGATAAAAATATTTCGGATCCCATCAAAAAGTGGGAAATTTTATTGAATTATGTCTTGAGTGGTTGGTTGAAATTATCAATCGTTGTCCTAGCTAGCAAATGGGTTGTACTTTTAACAAAATATAAATGGGTTGTTATAAATTCCATTAGAATTGAAAAATGGGTTGTACATTCTTACAAATCGTAAATGGGCTATAAGTTCTCTGCCATACACTTGTGGGCCTACTAAGTTGATGCGTCCCCTAAAAAAAGAAGTTGACGCGTATGCAAGGCTTTGTCAACTTATTATAGTCAACACATGGTTCTAGCAGCAGTAGCCATTCGATGTCTATCCAACGGATTTCGTGCTTCTTCTTCAATCTCGGATATTCTAGCTTCGGCCGCCCAAAAAAAGATTCCTCCCCTTGACATCTGGGGTGCACCGTTTCGGAGGCTGGCCTGTGGGCCTACTAAGTTCACGCGTACCAAGGGCTTTGTCAACTTAGTCAATATAAACGATTCTAGCTGCAGTGACCGTACATCCATCCAACGGCCATAGTGCTTCTTCAATCTCTGGTCTTCTTGCTCCAGCCGCCCAAAGCAGCGCCGGCTGTGCTACCGCGGAGGCCTCACCGACCCCTACTACTCCCACCGCTAGCCAGGCCATCCCTCCACTCACCCACACCCCCTGTTATTCTGCGGCAACGACAGCCTCACATCGCAGCCGAACCAGTGAACCCTCGTACTCCTCTCCATTAGGGCTTCCACTGTCGCGTTTTCCCCGGCTCCGCATTGTCCCCTTCCTAGGCCTTTCCGTCGTCCACTACCCTGGTGCTCTCGGCGTGGCATGGTCAACGTGGTCAAGGAACAACTTCCATCGGATGAGTACTGCACGTGGAGAGGCTGACAGCTGGGTCCATGGCGGCCGCAAGGAATTGCCTCCTTATTACGCGCAAAATAATTATTCCTCCACCTGACAGCAGGGAACCACCGGACGGGCCCCCGTATTTCGCGAAAAAAACGTTTCCCCCCTGACTGCTGGGACCCACCAACTACATCTTCGCACGCAAGGAAGTGCGTCCGGGCAAAAAAACGATTCGCCCTCCTGACTGCTGGGACCCACCAGCTACATCTTTGCACGCAAGTGCCTGACAGTCAGGACCCACCTGGTCGAAGCGTACATAGCGTTGTCATTCTGGTCGTGAACGTGTACATACATATTGGTCCATGTAGAGGCACACACGTGTCGTAGTAGAGGCACGCACATAGCATGTACATGTACATAAAATGACCATTGTGCAAGAAAGAAAATAAGGCCATGTACGTACATACGAGCAGGGTCCCGGACGCCTACTCGCGCATACATACAGCTACGGCTCATGTACATGGCTGGGTCGGAATGGAGAAACAGCGTCGTTGTCGTGTTCATGGGGAGCCAACCGGCTGGGTCGGAACGGAATGCGTCGTCCTGTTCATCGGGAGGGCTTGGATGGAACAGCCGATGGAAACGAGGCCTGGCGTACCGCATAACGGAGGAAACGGCCTTGTGTTCGACCGTCCACGTTCGGAACGGGATCCTGTTCATCGGAGGGGTCTGGCGTACCGCAAAATGGAGGAAACGGACCTCCTACGGTCGAAACAGGGTCCTATTGATCGGGAGGGGTGTGGCGTACCGCAAAACGGAGGAAACGGACTTGTGTTCGAGCGCTACGGTCGATACGGGGGTCCTGTTCATCGGGAGGGGTGTGGTGTACCGCAAAATGGGACTCCACGGGATATTATTCATCTCCACCGTCGACCCCCTCCAGCCTCCACGGACTACTGTTCATCCACCGTCGACTTCGTCCAGCCTCCACCTGCGACTGTTCATCCACGACTCCTGTTCATCCAGCCTCCACCGTGCGCTACACCACTGGCTACTGTTCAACCAGCCCTCTCCACAGGCTCCTATTCAACCACCCCTCCACGGGCTACTATTCATCTAGCCCTCCACCGTCTACTCCACTGGCTACTGTTCATCCAGCCCTCCATGGGGTCCTGTTCATCTAGCCCCAACCGGCTCGATCAATCAGGGTCCTATTCATCCAGACGCAACACCACAGGGTCCTGTTCATCCACCCCCACCGGGAACTGTTCATCCAAACCACCCCATCAACGCTCACTGTTCATCCAGAGGCAGCATCGATCGGCTTCAGTTAGCAGCAGTAGCGAAGGAATCACTCGGGTTCTATATCATAGCTAGTGCAATCGCTCGGGTTCAGTTAGAGCCCAATGCCTCGCTCGGGTTCAGTTAGAGACCAACGCCTCGCACACACGCGCGTACGTGTACGAGAGAAATGCGCATCGCTTGGCCCCCGACCACCCACCGTAACCGGGAACTCCCCGAAATTTTCCTCGCCCTCGCTTCCACCATGGTTTTTTCTGTCATGGACGACCCAATGAATGTCATGCAGTTGCATCTCCGGCCCGCCCAGGACGAAAAGCCCATTTTCTGTCATGATTTTTTGTCATAGAAGTAGGAGCCCACCACATCTATGATGATACCAGGTTTTGTCACAATTATCGTCATAGAAGTGTCATAAGTATGACAGAAAAAAATTCATTCGGCCCAAAATGTCACGGATGTGTCTTTTTCTAGTGTTCTGCTTCGCCCGGTACTCTGGAGGAGGCTTTCTCTGTGCTGACCCAACTTCGCGACGATCTTCAGGGCGTCGATCGTCGCTTGCCGTCAAGTCGCCTGTAGCTGATCTAGGGGTGGCTGGGATCCGACGCACCCGTCAGGCCGGCATGGAGCCACACCTTAGAGGCCTCTAACGAAGGTAAGTAGGTTGCCGGCCTAGCCGCGGCCGCTCGCGACATGGCATTGAAGGATGCTAAGGTTGCGGAGGAGCGCTGCCGAATGGCAGAGGCCGAGCTGGAGACCCTGCGCAACGAGCGCGCCAGTGAGGCTCGTCAGCGCGAGGCGCGGGAGGAGGAGCTGAAGGCTCAGGAAGACACGGTCGCTGGCTGTGACACCGAGCTGGATCAGTCAGCGCGACCGCCTGGAGAAGCTGAAGAAGTAGGTGGAGGAGGAGAAGGTCCGGCTGGAGGCCAACGCAAAAATTCTTGCCAACGATCATGCCGCCTTCGATTCTCTTGAGGAGAGGTCCCGCAAGGCGCTGAGAGATCTCTACGGAAGGGGTTTAAGAAGCCACTGGTGACCACTGAGGAAGGCCCCACCGAGCTGCTCCCCCAGCTTGTCGAGGCGCTCGAGGGCGTTGCTGATGGAGTCGGACCCAAGGTGGAGGGGGAAGCCCGTGCGCTCTCTGCTTTAGCTATGACGCGCGTCTTCAGCCACCTCCATCTTCGTGACCTCAACACCAACTTCAGAGCCCTGCATGATCCTATGGACGAGGTGCACTTCACCGTCGCCGCTGAAGTCGTGAAGGACCAAGTGGAGGCTCTCCTGCAGAAGTTACTCACCATCGACCCTGCGCCCCTGATTGATGGCACCGCCGAACCTATAGCCACAACCAATGGTACATGTGGCGGCGATGTTGTCGACGACGGGGCACTCCTCGCAGGCGGTGGCAGCGCCCAAGGCTGAAGAAGGGGCTCCTAGGCAGTGCTTCCCTCCATTTTCATTTCCTGCAACATGTTCCGTGCCTCGTGGACGCGTTAAAAATTTATGTGTCCGTGCTATTAAGAGACGGCGTTTTTGTAATAATTTGCTAGGATTTTGCGATTTCCTTCCCGCTTGCCTGATGTTCTGCGTTGGACGGACCCGACCCTGCGCATAACTCAGCCACCGTTGGGTCGTCCGGATCACCAGGGCGAGACCAAGGGGTGAGGGGCTACGTGACCTGTTAGGCTCCTGAGACACGATGCTCAGGAGTCCCCGTTGACCTTTGAACGGCCCGCGGAAAGGAGATGCGAGATTTGGCCTTAGTGTTCTGCGTCGGCAGGACATGGCCCTGTGCATACCTCAGCCTCCGCTGGGTCGTCCGGATCACCTGGACGAGACTAAGGGGTGAGGGGCTACGTGACCAGTTAGGCTCCTGATTCGCGGTGCTCAGGAGTCCCCCTTGACGTACGAACGTCCCGTAGAAAGGAGATGCGAGAGTAGGCCTTATCGTTCTGCATTGGCAGGGCCCGACCCCACGCATACCTCAGCCGCCGTTGGGTTGTCCGGATCACCAGGACGAGACCAAGGGGTAAGGGGCTATGTGACTAGTTAGGCTCCTGAGTCACGATGCTTAGGAGTCCCCCTTGCCAAACGAACAGCCCACAGAAAGTAGATGCGAGAGTAGGCCTTAGTGTTCTGCATCGGCAGGGCTCGGCCCCGCGCATACCTCAGCCGCCGTTGGGTCGTCTAGGTCCCCAGGACGAGACCAAGGGGTGAGGGGCTATGTGACTAGTTAGGCTCCTGAGTCATGATGCTCAGGTGTCCCCCTTGACGTACAAACAGACCTCCATACCTTTTCTCACCAAGGTCCCACTCGGGAGGGGCGCACGACGACCATGTCCGAGGGACCTGCCACGGTGGCATACGCTAGGTGTGACCTGAGCATAGCCCCCATGCCAAGCCCCCTTGCGCGACTCTCGCAAGGGGAAAGTGTTGTGAAGAGGCTAGCACTGAGCCTGGTGGCTCCCTGAGGTTGATGCGGCCATGGGGCCGCCCTTAGTTGTTTATAACCAGCAGGGAGCATGGCGCTTCCGCACTTGCACGGGCATAGCCGCTCCTCGACTGTGTCGACTGTCAGCGCGCAGCATGGTGCTTCCACTAGTGCGTGTGTGAGGGCTCCCTCTGAGTGGAGCTCCCGGGGCATGTACAACCATGCCTTGACACGTGGCTTGCATGGCTGGGTTAGACGAGGTGTGTCTGGGCACTCGTGAGTAAGGGCGAGACTCACGAGGCCCTACCTAAGGCATGTTGCACCTGAATTTAATTCTTGATAGTTGTGATGGCCCTGCGAGATGGTTAGGCAACCTGAACCGAATGAATCTCCTGAGGTGATCACATGAGAAGGCCAAAAAACAACTACCCCAAGAGATGACGTGAACGGGTCCGGCCCGCCAGATAGAGCTCAGTCGTTGGGTTTAACGATGATGCAAGGACAGACCCGAGCACAGACGCCGTGCCTAATCGTCTCATGTGAAAATCATGAAGAAAGACAACCGGTGCGCGGCTCCCTTGGCTCGTCTGCCCGCGATTAGCTCATGCGAGAACAAGGCACCAAGGGCCATGCGAGACAGAGCTCAGCCTCTTGGGTTTAGCGACACTGCAGGGACGGACCCGAGCACAAACACCGTGCTAGTCCTTAATCATGAGGCAGTCGTGGGTGGGCTTGCAAGGGAGTACAACATTCATGGTATCGAAGTACAGGATAGGCATGTAATAATATTAAAGTATCTCATGGAAGGAGGTAAAGCTAGTCTAGATAGATGCAAAAATGATACATGTCGCAGGGACAGACCAACATGGTATGGGGATGATGCAGCCCGAGGGGCGCCCCCAACAAGGAAAACCAAAGATGCAAAAGGATACGTGTCGCAGGGACAGGCCCATGTGACCTGGGGATAATGCAGCCCGAGGGGTGCCCCCAACTGAATAAACTAGAAAAATTCACCTGGTGCCGTTGCTGGAGAGGTGTCGAAGTAGCTAAAGATGCACGCTCAAAAGGTTGCCCCTCACGAGTCGCGTTGGCCCTAAACCTCGGGAGGCTCGCGAAGAACCATTTCCACCTTCACCAGGACCACGTGTTGCCTGGCCTCCTGAGCAACCACGATGGTTCGCAGGTGATGCTAGAAGGCGATAGGCACGTTCGGCAAGCCAAAGAGCATGCGAAAGTTGCTGTGAGGTGGGCCCTCACACCGACTAGCGCACGAAGGCCAGAAGCGCTCCTCAGATGCGGCTCTGTTGAGCCCTGGGATGTTGATGCAGACGCGCAACTCGTTGTCCTTTCTAGGACAAGGGGCCGCACCAGGTGGTAGGCAATGGTCTCCACGCATGGCTCTTGCCTCTTGAAGCTCCTCGGTTTTCTTGGTGCTGAACTCCTGAGCACCTAGCACCCTATGCCTTGTGCCCTCATGAGGGAAGCGTGCGATTAAACATGCCCACATGTGGTGCCCAAGCGCCTCCCTTGTGATCTCGGCTAAGTCAAAGGCCCTCCAGAAGAGAGCCCCCAAGCCCAGCCTGAGGAGGGCATCAGGCGCGCCTTCCTATGCACGAGAGGGATGCGCCCCATCCGTGGGTGCAGATCCTGAGGTGGTGCCACTAGAGACACCACTCTCCTGAGGCTCTTGGCGGAGTAGCTGCTTCTTCCTAGGAACAGCCTCAGGATGGTAGATCGCACCTTCGTTGTCTAGGTCTTCAATTGCCGCGGCCTGATAGGCATGCTCGGGGGAGCACACCATGTCCTTCACGTCGCAAGCGATCGTGATGATGTCGCAGTTCCCTGGCATCCTGAGCACATTGTAGCCATGGTGGGTTACTGCCATGAACTTGGCTAGAGCCGGATACCCAAGGATGGTGTTGTACGGGAGGCGGACGTGAGTGACGTCGAAGTCGATGAGCTAGGTGTGGTAGTTGTCGCGCTGGCTGATGTCTACTACACAACCTTCTTCTTGTAGACGTTGTTGGGCCTCCAAGTGCAGAGGTTTGTATGACAGTAGCAAATTTCCCTCAAGTGGATGACCTAAGGTTTATCAATCCATGGGAGGCGTAGGATGAAGATGGTCTCTCTCAAACAACCCTGCAAGCAAATAACAAAGAGTCTCTTGTGTCCCCAACACACCCAATACAATGGTAAATTGTATAGGTGCACTAGTTCGGCGAAGAGATGGTGATACAAGTGCAATTTGGATGGTAGAAAAAGGTTTTTGTAATCTGAAATGATAAAAACAGCAAGGTAACTAATGATAAAAGTGAGCGTAAACGGTATTGCAATGCTAGGAAACAAGGCCTAGGGTTCATACTTTCACTAGTGCAAGTTCTCTGAACAATAAGAACATAATTGGATCATATAACTATCCCTCAACATGCAACAAAGAGTCACTCCAAAGCCACTAACAGCGGAGAACAAAAGAAGAGATTATTGTAGGGTATGAAACCACCTCAAAGTTATTCTTTCGGATCGATCTATTCAAGAGTTCGTACTAGAATAACACCTTAGGACACATATAAACCAAAACCCTAATGTAACCTAGATACTCCAATGTCACCTCAAGTATCTGTGGGTATGATTATACAATATGCATCAAACAATCTTAGATTCATCTATTCAACCTACACAAAGTACTTCAAAGAGTGCCCCAAAGTTTCTACCAGAGAGTCAAGACGAAAACGTGTGCCAACCCCTATGCATAAGTTCACGAGCGGAACCCGCAAGTTGATCACCAAAACATACATCAAGTGGATCACATGATATCCCATTGTCACCATAGATAAGCACGTGCAAGACATACATCAAGTGTTCTTAAATCCTTAAAGACTCAATCCGATAAGATAACTTCAAAGGGAAAACTCAATCCATCACAAGAGAGTAGAGGGGAAGAAACATCATAAGATCCAACTATAATAGCAAAGCTCGTGATACATCAAGATCGTACAACCTCAAGAACACGAGTAGAGGGGAATCCGTTTGATATTCCTTTTCTTCGAAACACTGAAATAGGCAAGAAAAAAACAATTTGGGCTAGGCCTCCGGTTAGTAGGTTAGTCCCAAAAATAATATAAAAGTGTATAATAAATCCCATTAACATCCAAAACAAATAATATAATAGCATGGAACAATCAAAAATTATAGATACGTTGGAGACGTATCAAGCATCCCCAAGCTTAATTCTTGCTCGTCCTCGAGTAGGTAAATGATAAAAACAGAATTTTTGATGTGGAATGCTTCCTAACATATTTCTCAATGTAATTTTCTGTATTGCGGCACGAATGTTCAGATCCATAAGATTCAAGACAAAAGTTTAATATTGACATAAAAATAATAATACTTCAAGCATACTAATAAAGCAATCATGTCTCCTCAAAACAACATGGCCAAAGCAAGCTATCCCTACAAAATCATATAGTCTGGCTATGCTCCATCTTCACCACACAAAGTATTTAAATCCTGAACAACACCAATGATAAGCCAAGCAATTGTTTCATACTTTTGGTGTTCTCAAACTTTTTCAATCTTCACGCAATACATGAGCATGAGCCATGGATATAGCACTATAGGTGGAATGGAATGGTGGTTGTGGAGAAGACAAAAAGGAGAAGATAGTCTCACATCAACTAGGCGTATCAACAGGCTATGGAGATGCCCATTAATAGATATCAATGTGAGTGAGTAGGGATTGCCATGCAACAGATGCACTATAGCTATAAGCGTATGAAAGCTCAAAAAGAAACTAAGTGGGTGTGCATCCAACTTGCTTGCTCACGAAGACCTAGGGCATTTTGAGGAAGCCATCATTGGAATATACAAGCCAAGTTCTATAATGGAAGATTCCCACTAGTGTAGGAAAGTGACAACATAGGAGACTCTCTATCATGGTGCCACTTTGAAGCACAAGTGTGCTAAAAGGATAGTAGCATTTCCCCTTCTCTCTTTTTCTCTCATTTTTTTGTTTTTTGGGCCTTCACTTTTTTTGGCCTTTTTTTCCTTTTTTTCGTCCGGAGTCTCATCCCGACTTGTGGGGGAATCATAGTCTCCATCATCCTTTCCTCACTGGGACAATGCTCTAATAATGATGATCATCACACTTTTATTTACTTACAACTCAAGAATTACAACTCAATACTTAGAACAAGATATGACTCTATATGAATGCCCTCGACGGTGTACTGGGATATGCAATGACTCATGAGTGAATTATGAAATAATTATGAATGGTGGATTTGCCACAAATAGAATGTAAACTACATGATCATGCAAAGCAATATGACAATGATGAAGCGTGTCATAATAACGAAACGGTGGAAAGTTGCATGGCAATATATCTCGGAATGGCTATGGAAATGCCATAATAGGTAGGTATGGTGGCTGTTTTGAGGAAGGTATATGGTGGGTTTATGGTACCGACAAAAGTTGCGCGGTATTAGAGAGGCTAGCAATGGTGGAAGGGTGAGCGTGCGTATAATCCATGGATTCGACATTAGTCATACAGAACTCACATACTTATTGCAAAAATCTATTATTTATCAAAACAAAGTACTACGCGCATGCTCCTAGGAGGATAGATTGGTAGGAGAAGACCATCGCTCGTGGCCGACCGCCACTCATAAGCAAGACAATCAATAAATAAATCATGCTCCGACTTCTTCACATAACTGTTCACCATACATGCATGCTACGGGAATCACAAACTTTAACACAAGTATTTTTCAAATTCACAACTACTCACTAGCATGACTCTAATATTACCATCCTCATATCTCAAAACAATCATCAATTTTCAAACTTCTCATAGTATTCAATGCACTTTATATGAAAAGTTTTATTATATCCCTCTTGGATGCCCATCATATTTAGGACTAATTTCATAACCAAAGAAAATTACCATGCTGTTCTAAAGACTCCCAAAATAATATAAGTGAAGCATGAGAGTTCGTCTATTTCTTCAAAATAAAACCACCGCCGTGCTCTAAAAGGATATAAGTGAAGCACTAGAGCAAATGACAAACTACTCCGAAAGATATAAGTGAAGATCAATGAGTAGTTGAATAATTATGTAACTATTTGAAGTCTCTCTAACATTTAAGAATTTCATATCTTGGTATTTTATTAAAAAAGCAAGCAAAACAAAATAAAATGACACTCCAAGAAAAACACATATCATGTGGTGAATAAAAATATAGCCTCAAGTAAAGTTACAGATGAATGAAGACGAAAGAGGGGATGCCTTCCGGGGCATCCCCAAGCTTAGGCTCTTGCTTGTACTTGAATATTACCTTGGGGTGCCTTGGGCATCCCCAAGCTTAGGCTCTTGCCACTCCTTATTCCATAGTCCATCAAATCTTCACCCAAAACTTGAAAACTTCACAACACAAAACTTAAAAGAAAACTCATAAGCTCCGTTAGTATAAGAAAATAAATCACCACATAGGTACTGTTGTGAACTCATTCTAAATTCATATTGGTGTAATATCTACTGTATTCCAACTTCTCTATGGTTCACACCCTCCGATACTACTCATAGATTCATCAAAATAAGTAAACAACACATAGAAAACAGAATCTGTCAAAAATAGAACAGTCTGAAGTAATCTGTATGTTTCGAATACTTATGTAACTCCAAAAATCCGGAGAAATTAGGAAGTCCTAGGAAATTTGTTTATTAATCTATTGCACGTGGAATTGGTATTTTATCGCTCTCTGGTAAGAAATGAAAATTATTCTCATGAGCGCATACTTTTTGTTTTTTTACAGCAAGATCAAATAACAAATCACCCAAGAAGATCCTAAAGGCTTTACTTGGGACAAACACTAATTAAAATATTAAAAAAACAATCATAATAGAGGATAGATGATTAATTTATTACTAAACAGGAACAAAAGGCAAGGAACAAAAATAAAATTGGGTTCCCTCCCAACAAGCGCTAACGTTTAGCGCCCCTAGTTAGGCATGATGATTACAATGATGCTCACATAAAAGATAAGAATTGAAACATAAGGAGAGCATCATGAAGAATATTACTAGCAAATTTAAGTCTAACCCACTTCCTATGCATAGGGATTTTGTGAGCAAACAACTTATAGGAACAATAATCAACTAGCATAGGAAGGAAAAACAATCATAACTTCAAAACTTTAAGAACATACAGAGGAAACTTTATATTATTGCAATTCCTACAAGCATATATTCTTCTCTCATAATAATTTTCAGTAGCATCATGTAACGCCCTCTATGCGGGTATATCTCCTACGTGTCGAAGCACGACTTAGAGGCATAACCGCATTGAAAGCAATGTCGCAAGTGAGTTAATCTTCGCAAACAACCCATGTAATATAAATAAAGGGGAAAAGATACATAGTTGGCTTACACTCGCCACGACACACCAATACATAAATAGCATTACATTCATTCAATACACTCATGGTCCGACTACGGTACCAAAATAAAGATCAACCCTCAAATGCGACAAAGTCCCCGATCGCCCCAACTGGGCACCACTACTGATCATCTAGGAAAGACACATAGTAACGACGAGAGTCTTCAATGAACTCCCACTTGAGCTCAAGCGCATCGTCTGGAGCGGTATCATCGGTCCCTGCATCTGGTTTTGGAAGTAAACTATGAGTCACGGGGACTCAGCAATCTCACACCCTCGCGATCAAGACTATATAAGCTTATAGGCAAGGCAAGGTATGATGTGGAGCTGCAGCAAGCGACTAGCATATATGGTGGCTAACCTATTCGCAAAAGAGAGAGAGAGAGAGAAGAGAAGGCAAAAGCACGGTCGAACAACTATGATCAAGAAGTGATCCTAGAACAACCTACATCAAGCATTACTCCAACACCGTGTTCACTTCCTGTACTATGCGGTTGGTGCATTTTAATTAAGTTAAGTTTCATGTTATCTACAACCAGACATTAACAAATTCCCATCTACCCATAACCGCGGGCACGACTTTCGAAAGTTCAAATCCCTGCAGGGGAGTCCCAACTTAGCCCATCACAAGCTCTCACGGTCAATGAAGGATATTCCTTCTCCCAAGACAACCCGATCAGACTCGGCATCCCGGTTACAAGACATCCTCGACAATGGTAAAACAAGTCCAGCAACACCGCCCGAATGTGCCGACAAATCCCGATAGGAGCTGCACGTATCTCGTTCTTAGGGCACACTCAGATGAGACATCCTACGAGTAAAACCAACCCTCAAGTTGCCCCAAGGTGGCCCCGCAGTCTACTAGGTCGGACCAACACTCAGAGGAGCACTGGCCCAGGGGGGTTTAAATAAAGATGACCCTTGGGCTCCGGAAACCCAAGGGAAAAAGAGGCTAGGTGGAAAATGGTAAAACCAAGGTTGGGCTTTGCTGGAGGAGTTTTATGCAAGGCGAACTGTCAAGGGGTTCCCATTATAACCCAACCGTGTAAGGAACGCAAAATCCGGGAACATAACACCGATATGACGGAAACTAGGGCGGCAAGAGTGGAACAAAACACTAGGCATAAGGCTAAGCCTTCCACCCTTTACCAAGTATATAGGTGCATTAAGATAAACAAGATAATATGGTGATATCCCTACAATAAACAATGTTCCAACAAGGAACGATCTCCAATCTTCACCTACAACTAGCAACGCTATAAGAGGGGCTGAGCAAAGCAATAACATAGCCAAACAACGGTTTGCTAGGACATGGTGGGTTAGAGGTTTGACATGGAAATTTGGGAGGCATGATAAGCAAGTGGTGGGTATCGTAGCATAGGCATAGCAAAAGAGCGAGCATCTACCAAGCAAAGATAGAAGTGATTTCGAGGGTATGGTCATCTTGCCTACAAAGTACTCAGAGATGCCTTGATCCTCGTAAGCAAACTCAATGGGCTCCTTGTTCACGAACTTGTCTTCTGGCTCTACCCAAAGCAATACAACAAGCAAAAGGAACACAATCAACCACGTGTAATGCACGAACAACATGATGCAAACATGATATGCTATGCGGGATGCGATATGTGATGCATAGGCATGATTTGCAAAGGAATGATTGAACCTGGCCTCAACTTGGAAATCCAAGAGTGCCACTGGAAAGGTGAGTTGATTTCGGTTGAAATCGATATAAAGATCACCGGAATCGGATGCACGGTTTGGAAATGGCAAGCAAAAATAATATGGCACCGGTCTGCGATAATCAGCAAGTGACCAACTAAATGCATCAAGATAAATATGCTACAACACTCAAACATGACCAAAAAATACATGGCAGAGATCCACTCGTGAAGCTTTACAAAAGATGAACACTGAGATACGGCTAATTCATCCATTAACAGGTTCAAACAAGCATGGCAAAAGAGCAAATGATAACAGGTTTCAGACTTAGTGAAATTAACACAAGTCCGGAATTTATCGTCAGGAAGCAATCTTTAGAGCATGAAAACTACAAGCTACAGGAACTTAACAAAGAAAATCAAGGCATGGAATGAAGATACTCAAAGCACTTAACGAAAGTCCCTTACTGACCTTGAGACAAAAGGGATCATAAAATACAATTGTAAGCATGTGAACATAGCAAAAACACAAACAGATTCAGACTTAGTGAAAAACTGGAGCATGCAAAACAGTTAACGAGTACGCATGTTTACGAGCTCGATGCACTCACTCAAAATCATAGCATGACAAACTAAGCATACACCCATCAAGAATACATGGCATAGAAGAAAGACATGGCAAGAACAACAACATAGCATGCACGGATCAATAGCAACATCCTCGGCAAAATCGCTAAACATGTCAACAATCTGCCAGGATCATTTTATAACAAAAGTAGAGCTCGATTGACTGAAGCTAGGTTGCTCCATAAATGCAAACAAAGACATGGATGGATATAGCACCATAATATTAACAAAACATCCTTACTGATCATCCTCAAAAGAGGCACGGATCACTAGGAAACAACATGAACATATGGCATAACAACAAACATAGGACAAGGACTTTGTTACTTTGCATGCTTGTGCTACTTTGCATGCTTGTTCTAGTCACCACAAATATAAAACAAATACATGACATACACCCCTGTAAAGATGGCATGGCATTCTACAAAACACATGTAGAGCTCAGGATCATAGCATGCACACATTAATCTTGGCAAAAATGACAAAAGGCCATTTGCTGAAACAGATCTGACAAATTCATCACATAGCCCTCTTCCAACAGCATTTCGGGCATCAAGATGAGCTCAAATGAAAATGATGCAATGAAATGAAATGACGTACTCGTCGAGGCGAACATTTTTACATGCTACACGCACGAACCGGAGGTACAGATGCAGAGTTATTGCATGCGGAAAAATGCTAAAAATTAGGGTTACGGGATGAAAAAGTCAACCGAGGAGATGTCCCAAATCTGGATCTGGCCGGGCGGTACTATAGCAGCGGCGCACGAACCGAGGTTCACCAGGGACGGGGTTGACGCCGGAGCTGCAGGAGGTGGCCGGAGACGGAGGGACCTCGCCGGAGGGGCTCGGTCGCCGAGGAGCATCGCCGGACTTGGGCAGATCGAGGAGGCGGCGGCGCGGGGCACTGGAGGCGGTGCGCGGTGGCTGTTGGCGACGTCTGCCAGAGAAGATGGCGGCAATGGAGTGAGGCAGCCGGCGTGGAACTCCGGGCGGTGGCGTAGGAGTCGGGGAGGCGGCGCGGCAACACCCAGGCGGCGGGGAGGCGGATGGGCCGCGGGGGCTTCCCGCGGGCCTGGCGGTCCTCGGGCGGCGGCGGCGATGTGGGGCGCCGCGGGCTGATGTGGCGGCGTCCCATTGGTGCGGCGGCGGTCGGACATCTCCGGCCCAATTCGGACACGTCCGGTGGCAAGAGGAGCAGATTTTTAGGGTTAGGGTGCGAAATGATCCGCGAATTTTTAGGGGGTGCACTTTATATAGAGGTAGAGGGAGCTAGGAAGCTCCAAATGAGGTGCGGTTTGCGGCCACTCAATCGTGATCGAACGCTCTAGATGATGGAACAGGTTTAGGTGGGTTTTGGGCCAGTTTGGAATGGTGTTGGGCTGCAACACACACGAGGCGTTTTCGGTCCCTCGGTTGACCGTTGGAGTATCAAATGAAGTCCAAATGGTACGAAACTTGAGAGGCGGTCTACCGGTAGTAAACCAAGGCCGCATGACAAGTCTCGGTCCAATCTGAAAACGTTTAACCCCCACACGAAAAGAGGTAGAAAGGGACACCGGGTGACATCAGAGCACCGGAAAGCAAAACGGACAACGGGGAAAATGCTCGGATGCATGAGACGAACACGCATGAAAATGCAATGGACATGATGACATGATATGAGATGCATGACAAAGACAACAACACAAGGATACAAAAACCCGACAGCGAGGAAAATAATATAATTTAGAGCCAAAAAGGGCAAGAGTTGGTGAGGGATTCCTGGATTAGGGGGTGTCTGGATAGCCGGACTATACCTTCGGCCGGACTCCTGGACTATGAAGATACAAGATTGAAGACTTCGTCCCGTGTCTGGAAGGGACTTTCCTTGGCGTGGAAGGCAAGCTTGGCGATACGGATATGTAGATATCCTACCGTTGTAACCGACTCTGTGTAACCCTAGCCCTCTCTGGTGTCTATATAAACCGGAGGGTTTTAGTCCGTAGGACAGACAACAATCATACCATAGGCTAGCTTATAGGGTTTAGCCTCTCTGATCTCGTGCTAGATCTACTCTTGTACTACCCATATTATCAATATTAATCAAGCAGGACATAGGGTTTTACCTCCTTCAAGAGGGTCCGAACCTGGGTAAAAACATCGTGTCCCTCGTCTCCTGTTACCATCCGCCTAGACGCACAGTTCGGGACCCCCTACCCGAGATCTGCCGGTTTTGACACCGACATTGGTGCTTTCGTTGAGAGTTCCTCTGTGCCGTCGCCATTAGGAAGGATGCATCATCCCGTCTTTAAAGACGGCACCGTTGCTAAGGGAGCTTTGGCTGTCGGCCAAACTCTCCGGCTAGGTGGTTTCCTTATGACCACCTGTTCGGCTGCTGCGCCGACGATGACCTCTCGGGTCATCGAAAACAATCTTCACGCCAGCTCGGAATTCGCCGAGCAGCTGGATCCAATGGAGCTCTCTTCCCTAAACGAGCTCTTGGATCGCATCGCCGCCCTAGGAGTCGCTATGGATTATGACCAGATTGGGCCTAAACCCGATCTGAGAGAGATTAACTCTCCTGAGGTCACCCATCAGGTTGCCGTGGTAGAGGGACAGTGCGGCGACCCTTCATCTATCTTAAGGACTAGCTATGCCGGATTTCCGATCCCTCCAAGCCGGATACCCGCAGAGGGGAGGACATCACTCAAGACATGAACTTAAAGTCAGGCGACGGGCTAGATTCATTGGACAGCATCCAAGAATTCTAACTTCCGAGTTCGGAAACTCCTTGGCCTCTGGGTCTCAGATTGGGTGAGGTTTCAGATTTGATTCCACCCACCCACCCGTACATAAGCGATCTATCCCAAATTAGGCAAGAGCCCGAAGAAACAGTACATCATTACTGGGCCAGATTCCTCCTGGTTATGAACAGGATAAAGGACTGCTGCGAGGACGACGCAATTTCATTCTTCTGCAATAATTGCACGAACAAGGGAATCCTCAACGCCATAAGTCGCCGTGATATTACACGCTTCGCTGACTTGGCGTCCATAGTACAAAAGTACTGTGCGATGGAAAGCGCCTGGAAAACCGAAATAAAATTTTGGGACAATCCGGCCCTGAATACGAACCCAGTCCGAAATAAAAGGGTGCATCATCGCCAGACACCCGGGTTCAACACCAAAAAGCAAAAGCCCTCTACAGGGCACAGAACCATACTGGAAGGATGGCTTAATGGACCCTGTAAAATTCATAGTGCAGAGAGCGCCACACCAACTCACAGCCTTAGAGCATGTTGGATACTCCTGCAGGTGGCAAAAATTGGCGAACATCTTCTAATTCCAGAAGCCATAGAAAGCCACCCTAGAAGCACCAATACGGTATTAACAGTCTTCGAGACTTTCGCATCAAATAATATGCGAAAAAGAATACTCCGCAGCCTTGCCGAAGTCTACCAAGTAGAAACAATAAACCCATGGAGTGACACGGCTATTACTTTTAACACCAGTGATGAACCTAAATTCCGAACAGCCCGAGCACCAGCGCGCATTGGTCCTCAGCCCAATAGTGGACGACTTTCGTCTTACCAAGGTACTCATGGATGGCGGCAGCGGATTGAACCTCATTTATGAGGAAACCCTTCAAAAAATGGAAATAGACTGGAACCGCATCGAGCGAAGCAGCACAACCTTTAGAGGAATAATCCCTAGTCGGGAAGCGTGCTGTATAGGAAAAATCACACTAGATGTGGTGTTCGGCACGCCGGATAATTACAGGTCCGAAGAGGTCACGTTCCAAGTGGCCCCGTTCAGTAGCGGATATCATGCTCTACTAGGGCGGGAAGCGTTTACAATCTTCCAAGCAATACCCCATTACGGGTACATGAAGCTCAAGATGCCTGGGCCTAACGGAATCATCACTCTCGCTAGTGATCCGGACATAGCACTCCGCACCGAAAACAAGACAGCCGCACTGGCCCTCGAGGCGCTATCCGAAGCCCTAGCGGCTAAGGAACTGACTGCGCTGCTATAACACCCTCGATGCGACTATAGCTACCACGTGTCGAGGCACGACTTAGAGACGTAATCGCATTGAAGGCATATGTCGCAAGTTAGGCAATCTTCACAACATCCCATGTAATATGATAATAAAAGGGGAGATAACATAGTTGGCTTACACTCGCCACGTCAATCAAGTACATAAATAACATTACATCATCCAAACACTCATGGCCCGACTACAGCGCCAAAATAAAAGAGAACCCAACATGCAACACGGTCCCAATCACCCCCAACTGGGCACCACTACTGATCATCGGGAAAGGAAACATAGTAACGTTGAGAGTCCTCGTCGAACTCCCACTTGAGCTCATACGCGTCTCCTGGAGTGGAATCATCAGGCCCTGCATCTAGTATAATAGTAATCTGTGAGCCATAGGGACTCAGCAATCTCGCACCCTCGCGATCAAGACTATTTCAGCTTATAGGTGAGGCAAGGTACATATATGAGTGGAGCTGCAGCAAGCGACTAGCAAGTATGGTGGCTAACTTATTCGCAAAAGAGAGCGAGAAGAGGAGGCAAAGCGCGAGCGAGAATCTAGAGAGAAACCTGCGCAAACATTACTCTAACACCGTGTCCACTTCCCGGACTCCGCCGAGAAGAGGCCATCACAGTAACACACTCAGTTGATTCATTTTAATTAATTAAGGTTCAAGTTATCTACAACCGGACATTAACAAATTCCCATATGCCCATAACCGCGGGCACGGCTTTCGAAAGTTCAATCCCTGCAGGGGAGTCCCAACTTAGCCCATGACAAGCTCTCACGGTCAACGAAGGAATAGACCTCCTCCCAAGACGTTCCGATCAGACTCGGTATCTCGGTAATTCAAGACAACTCCGACAATGGTAAAACAAGTCCAGCAACACCACACGCTGTGCCGACAAATCCCGATAGGAGCTGCACATATCTCGTTCTCAGGGCACACCGGATAAGCTAAGCATACGGGAGACAACGTAACCCAAGTTGCTAAGGGACGGCCCCGCACGGTGCTCTAGGTTGGACCAACACTCAGAGGAGCACTGGCCCGGGGGGGTTAAAATAAGATGACCCTTGAGTTCGCGAAACCCAAGGGAAAAGGCTAGGTGGCAAATGGTAAAACCAAGGTTGGGCATTGCTGGAGAAGTTTTATTCAAGGCGGACTGTCAAGGGGTTCCCATTATAACCCAACCGCGTAAGGAACGCAAAATTCGGGAACATAACACCGATATGACGGAAACTAGGGCGGCAAGAGTGGAACAAAACACTAGGCGAGAGGCCTATCCTTCCACCCTTTACCAAGTATATAGATGCTTTAAGATAACAAAGTAATATAATGATATCCCAACAAGTAAATAAATGTTCCAACAAGGAACGGCCTCCAATCTTCACCTGCAACTAGCAACGCTATAAGAGGGGCTGAGCAAAGCGGTAACATAGCCAATCAACGGTTTGCTAGGACATGGTGGGTTAGAGGTTTGACATGGAAATTTGGGAGGCTTGCAAGCAAGTGGTAGGCATCGTAGCAATGGCATAGTAAAAGAGCGAGCAAACTAGCGTAGCAAAGATAGTAGTGATATCGAGGGTATGATCATCTTGCCTGCACAGTTGTCAGAGTTGACTGGATCCTCAAAAGCAAACTCAACGGGCTCCTCGTTAGCGAACTTGTCTCCCGGATCTACCCAAACAAGACAAACAAGCAACATGGATACAATCAACCACGTGCAAACTCAAACAACACGATGCAAAGATGATATGCTATGCGGAATGCGATGCGGGATGCAAAATGCAAGATATGACAGTGAATGCATGAACCTGGCCTCAACTTGGAAAACCAAGTGTGCCATTGGAAAGATGAGATGAAATCTCTTGAAAACGATATAAAGAACGCCGGAATCGAAGTTACGGTTTGGAAATGGCAAGCGATTCAAAAATGACACCGGTCTGCGATTTATAGCTAGTAGGCATCTAAATGCAATGAGATGAACATGCTACAGCACCCAAACATGACAACAAAATACATGGCAGGGATGCTTACAAGATGCTTAACAAAAGTCTAGCACTGAGCTACGGCCAATTCATCCATTAGCAGGTTCTAACAAGCATGGCAAAAATGCAAATGACAAACAGATCTCAGACTTAGTGAAATTAACACTTGTCTGGAATTTCAGATCAGGTAGCCCTCTTCGGAGCAACAAAACTACATGCTACAGAATCTGAACTTGGCAAAGTAAAGCATGGCATGGAGCTACTCAAAGAGCTTAACAAAAGTACCTTAGTATCCTTGAGCAAAAAAGGACCAAAAAATACAATTGCAAGCATGTGAACATAGCAAAAACATAATCAGTTTTCAGACTAGTGAAAACTGGCACATGCTGAAATATAACTCAAGTAGGCATGTTTACGAGCTCGATGCACTCACTATGGTGCAAGTCATGGCAAGACAAGCATACACCCACCAAGAAGGCACAAAATGCAAGCTAGACATGGCAAGAACAAAAGCATAGCATGCACGGATCAACTACAACATCATCGGCAAAATTGCAAACAAGTTGACAATCTGCCCATATTCACAAAGTAGCAAAAGTAGAGCTCGATTGACTCAAGCTAGGTTGCTCCATAAATGCAAACAAAGACATGGATGGATAGAGCACTACAATATTAACAAAACATCCTTACTGATCATCCTCAAAAGAGGCACGGATCACTAGGAAACAACATGAACATATGGCATCATGAGATAAACAGCTCCAGGACTTAGTGAAATCATTAAGTTCCTGAAAACAGAATTAGCAAGTGCACCTCTTTGCAAGCTTGCACAACACACCACACACATCCTAAAAATACATGGGTTACACCTCTGGAAACATGACAAAACCCTTAACAAAACACATGTAGAGCATCGGGGCATAACATGCACACATTAATCATGGCAAAAACGACAAAAAGCTAAATGGAGTAGCAGATCTGACAATTATCTCAAGTAGCCCTCTTCTAACAGCATTTCGGGCTTCAAGATGAGCTAAAATGAAAATGATGCAATGGAATGAAATGATGTACTCTCTGAGTTGAACATTTTGATATGCTATATGCATGAATCGGAGCTACGGATGCAAAGTTACGGAGCTACGAACATGAGCACTTGGGCTAGGGTTTCGGGCAAAAGTCAACCCTGAGATATTTTAGATCCAGATCGGGATCTCGCGGGTACTGTTCATGCACGGACTTCGAGGACGGCCGGAGGGGCTTGGATCTCGCCGGAGTTGGTGGTGGTGCTCTCCGGGGACTCGGCCGGCGCGGGGCGGCGCGATGGAGGCGGCGGCCGGCGAGGCGCGCGGGCCGGGGCGGAGTGGGTGACGG
>NC_041382.1:438897836-438955894 GCF_002162155.2 Triticum dicoccoides
CGGGGATCTTTTTTTTTTTAGGGTTGGACAGGGAGAGATCCGGATTTGGAAATGGGGGAGGTATAAATAGGCATAGAGGGAGCTAGGAGAGCCCAAATGAGGTGTGGTTTTCGGCCACGCGATCGTGATCGAACGCTCTAGATGATGGAGTAGAGTTAGGTGGGTTTTGGGACAAAATAGAGGGGTGTTGGGCTGCAACACACACGAGGCCTTTTCGGTCCCTCGGTTAACCGTTGGAGTATCAAACGAAGTCCAAATGATACGAAACTTGACAGGCGGTCTACCAGTAGTAAACCAAGGCCGCTTGGCAAGTCTCGGTCCAATCCGGAAATGTTTAATCCCCACACATGAAAGAAAGGTAGAATTGACCACCGTAGGAGAACGAAGCGCCGGAATGCAAAACGGACAACGGAGAAAATGCTCGAATGCATGAGACGAACACGTATGCAAATGCAATGCACATGATGACATGATATGAGATGCATGACAACGATAACAACACACGGAGACAAAGACCCGAACCCGAGAAAATAAAATAACTTAACGCCGGAAACGGCATGAGTTGTAGTACAAATTGGGAAAGTTACATCCGGGGTGTTACAACACTCCACCACTAGGACTGAAAGAACTCCGGGTACTCAGAACAGAGGTGATCCTCGCGTTCCCAGGTAGCTTCACGGTCGGAATGGTGTGACCACTTGACTTTGAGAAATTTGATTGACTTGTTGCGAGTCTTGCATTCAGTCTCTTCAAGAACAGCAACTGGGTGCTCACGATAAGAGATATCTTCTTGGAGCTCAATATCCTCGAAGTTGACGGTGTGGTCAGGAGTCTTGAAGCACTTTCGAAGCTGAGAGACATGGAACACGTCATGAACATCTGCAAAGTTTGAAGGAAGCTCGAGTTGATAGGCGAGGTCGCCTCTCTTGCTGACAATCTTGAAAGGTCCCACGTATCTAGGGGCAAGCTTCCCTTTGATACCGAAGCGACGAGTACCTTTCATAGGAGAGACACAGAGGTAAACATGATCTCCGATCTCGAAAGCCAAATCACGGTGCTTACTATCATAGTTGCTCTTCTGGCGGGAGTGGGATGCTTTGAGGTTATCACGAATGACTTTGCACATTTCTTCTGCCTCTGTGATTAAGTCATTACCCAAAAGCTGACGTTCACCGGTTTCAGACCAGTTGAGAGGGGTACGGCACTTCCTGCCATACAGAATTTCAAATGGGGCCTTGCCCGAACTTGCTTGAAAACTGTTGTTGTAGGAGAATTCAGCATAAGGAAGACAATCCTCCCACTTCATGCCGAAGGAGATCACACAAGCCCTGAGCATATCTTCAAGAATCTGGTTGACACGCTCGACTTGACCGCTTGTTTGAGGATGGAAAGCTGTCCTGAAGCGGATGTTCGTGCCCATGGCCTTCTGGAAAGAATCCCAAAACTTCGAGGTAAAGATGCTGCCACGGTCTGAAGAGATCACTTGTGGAATACCGTGCAGAGAGACAATACGAGAGCTATAGAGTTCCGCCAATTGACCTGCAGTGATCGACTCTTTGATAGGCAGAAAGTGAGCCACTTTGGTGAGTTTATCGATGACAACGAATATAGCATCATTGCCACGCTTGGACTTTGGAAACCCAGTCAAGATGTCCATTTCAATGTGGTCAAACTTCCATTCTGGAATGGCAAGAGGTTGGAGGAGACCTACTGCTTTTGGTGTTCTGCCTTCACTCTTCTGCAGACATCACATTCATTCACGAATTGAGCGATCTCGCGCTTCATTCAAGTCCACCAATAAGCCTGCTTGAGGTCCTGATACATCTTCGTGCTCCCAGGGTGGATGGAGAGGAGAGAATTGTGAGCCTCGTCCAAGATCACTTTACGGAGGTCACCTTTGGGTACCACAATACTATCCTCGAAGAAGAGAGTGTCCTTGTCATCAAGGCGGTAGCACTTGTACTTGGACTGACTCTTGGCAATCCCAAACTTCACCTTTTTCACCATAGCATCAAGAAGCTGGGCTTGGCGAATCTGGTCTTCCAAGGTAGGAGAGACTTGAAGGTTGGTGAGGAAACCTTGAGGAACAACTTGCAAGTTAAGTTTGCGTAAAGCTTCACAAAGCTCGGGTTGATAAGGCTTGAGAATCAGACTGTTGCAGTAAGCTTTCCTACTCAATGCGTCAGCAATCACATTAGCCTTGCCTGGAGTATACTCGATACTCGGATTATACTCTTGAATCATTTCAACCCATCGAGTTTTCCTGAGGTTGAGATTAGGCTGAGTGAAGATGTACTTGAGACTCTTGTGCTCAGTGAAAATGTCCACTTTTCTTCCCAATAGAAGATGTCTCCAAGTCAAAAGAGCATGCACAACTGCCGCCAACTCGAGATCATGAGTGGGGTAGTTCTTCTCATTAGGCTTCAACTGGCGAGATGTATAAGCAACAACTTTCTTCTCTTGCATCAATACTGCGCCAAGACCTTGGAGAGAGGCATCATAAAAGACCTCGTACGGTTTGGATTCATCAGGTGGAGTCAGAACTGGAGCAGTGATCAATTTCTCTTTCAAGGTGTTGAAAGCAATGTCACACTCCGGAGACCAAATGTACTTGACGTGCTTCTGAAGAAGATTTGCGAGAGGCTACGCAATCTTGGAAAAGTTTTCTACGAATCTGCGGCAATAGCTTGCGAGACCGAGAAAATTGTGAAGTTGCTTCACGTTCTGAGGAGGTTCGCAATTCACAATTGCAGACACCTTCTCAGGATTCACGGCAATGCCCTTGGCAGAGATGATATGACCAAGATAAAGAACCTCATCGAGCCAAAATTCACACTTGGAGAACTTGGCGTAGAACTGATGTTCCCTGAGCTTATCAAGAACCAAACGCAAATGCTTGGCATGATCTTCCTTGTTCTTCGAGAAAACAAGAATGTTGTCGAGATAGACCAAAATGAAGTCATTGGTGTAGGCATTGAAGATGAAGTTCATCATGCGAGAGAACGTTGGAGGAGCGTTGACGAGGCCGAAAGACATGACAGTGTATTCATAAGAACCAAAGCTTGTCCTGAAAGCCGTCTTGGGAATATCTTGCTCACGGATTCGAATCTGATGATAACCCATACGAAGATCAAGCTTGGAGAATACTTGGGCACTTTTGAGTTGTTCGAACAGCTCATTGATTTTGGGAAGTGGATATTTGTTCTTGATGGTCTTCTTGTTCACTGGACGGTAATCAACACAAAGCCGGTCCGTTCCATCCTTCTTCTTCACAAAAAGAACACCACAACCCCACGGAGAAGAACTAGGCCGGATGAGACCCACTTTCTCTTGAATATCGAGTTGCTTCTTCAGCTCCTTCAACTCTTCAGGTCCGAGCTTGTAAGGACATTTGCACACAGTTTCCGTACCATGCTCAAGATCAATAACAAATTCAACTGGCCAGTGCGGAGGCATTCCTGGGAGCTCTTCTGGAAAGACATCTTGATATTCGCAAACGACTAGACTTTGCGAGATAGCATCGAGTTCACCCTTCTCATTGAGAGAAAACAGATGGATGGTATCGTCATTCGCGGAAAAGACAATTACATTCTCAAACGAATGAGTTAATTGAATCTGCCTGGCTGCACAATCAAGCTGAGCCTTGTGCTTAGAAAGCCAATCCATCCCGAGAATAAGATCAATATCCGAGTTACCAAGAACCATTGGAGAAGCCAGAAACTTGAAATCACCCATCATGATAGAAACATCCGGGACTATTGAAGTAGCCCTCATAGACTTAGCCGGAGAAACCACTCCCATAGGTTTACCCAACATTTGTGAAATGAAGTCATGCTTGGAGACAAATGATCTTGACATGAAACAATGTGATGCACCAGTGTCAAAAAGAACTTTTGCTAGAAAAGAGTTAACTGGAAACTTACTCATGATGACATCTGATGATTCCTCTGCGTGAGCTGCATTCAGCAAGTTGACCTTGGCATGCTTGGGGTTATGCTTGACCACAGCTGTACTTGCCGATCTGACAGGAGGAGGAGGAGGAAGACGCCTCTGGTTGAAACACTTGTTGGCATAGTGACCCTTCTGTTGGCACTTGTTGCACGCGACCTCTGAAAGCAGACGGTGATACGGAGCACTCGATCTTGGAGCTTGAGACGAAGTCTTGTTCTAAAAGCCAGGGTTGGGTGGGTGGGAAGAACCACTGCCACCTTTGCTCTTCTGCTGATACGGCTGACGAAATGGAGGATGAGGAAGCCAATACTTCTGCTGCTTGGCCACTTGAGTAGAGGAGGAACGAGTAACATCTCTGACTCGCTTCTTGGAAGCATCACACCTCAACTGAGCAGCCTCTTGCTTCAGTGCCATGTTGTAGAACTCATCGTATCTCAAGGGCTCAAAGAGGACAAGAGCTAGCTGAATTTCTTCTCTGAGACCACCCCTGAACTGATATATCATGCTCTTCTCATCAGGGACGTCCTGCTTGGCAAAGCGGGCGAGCTTCTGGAACAAGTTGTTGTAGTCATAGACAGACAAAGAGCCTTGCTTCAGATTGCGGAATTCCTCACGCTTGCTTTCAACCACGCTCGGGGGAATATGATGAGCCCTGAAATCTCGACGGAAATCATCCCAAGTGATAACACGTCCACCTCTGGAGTCCATGTACTGCTGGAACCATTCTGCAGCTTGATCTTTGAGTTGGAAGGAAGCGAACTTGACAAAGTCCTCAGGCCTGACGTTACTGCACTCGAAATGCTTGCACAGATCCACAAGCCAATCGTCAGCATCGGTTGCCTCAACACAGTTGCTGAAAGTCTTTGGCCCGTTAGCAAGGAACTGGTTGAGTGTAGCAAAGTGATTCTGATTGTTGCCTTGATTCACTTGACTGCCTTGATTGCGCTCTTGAAGAATTTGCATGATCAACTGTGTGTTTGCATTGGTTGCGGCCATCACAGCTTGTCATGCCTCCGGAGGAGGGGGAGGTGGTGGCGGATCAGGATTCGGAGTCGTGCGCGTTGGAGGAGCCATCTTGAAGAGGTTGACCACCATTAGCACCTTGACAGACAAATATTGAAGCGGAATCCAAAGGAATGAAAATTGCAACATATAGTCTTCACATCCGAACAAAATGAACGAATGCAATCCTCTTGAAATGGTCACATATCCATAAATTGAGAAGCCACGTAGGATTAAGGTAGAGAAATAAATCAACAAGGTACGGATCAAGAACGAATAATCGGTAAGAAATCCCAATCTCAAACCAATATCCATGGAAGAAGAACTAGAGCTACTAGAATTCCCACCTATGAAACTCCTGAACCTTTCCGGTTATGCAATCAGGTGTTGGGGATACAGGGGAAGCATAATATCTCACCCAAACTAGCAATTCCTACATCCAGCTGTATCCATCCTTCAACACATAACCAAGAAACCTTCGGAAACCATCTACCTCAACCTTCGAAGAGCATCCATTATACAAGTTATGGCGATACTCCCGAACTCCCGCCCCAGTACTGGGTGGCGTCGAGGTTATCTCACCAACGAACTACATAAAAGAGATTTTCGATGTCGGTGTACTAAACTCAGGTATTTCAGAACTGCAACGATAAAATTATGATGACAACACCTCAGAGCTCAACTCCCCGGGACACTTCCACTAAACCCCTGACAGGAGGCACCAAGACAATGTTCTCATCATAAAACCATCGGAACGATTCCAAGATACCCGCGTGATCCTAAAAAAAATTTAGTGAAATTTGGGAAGAGAAGAGTCAAAACTCTACGTCAGGATGCCTTACCAGAGCGATGACGAGGCTGGGAAGTAAAAAGAATTCCTAAACTCTCCGATATATAATTCCTAAATGACTCAAAACATTTTTCTAGACACAACTCGGCCGCTAAAAACGATCAATCAATGGGGCTCCAAAGGTCGGGGAAGGCTCTGATTACCAACTTATAACACCCTCGATGCGACTATAGCTCCCACGCGTCGAGGCACGACTTAGAGACATAATCGCATTGAAGGCATATGTCGCAAGTTAGGCAATCTTCACAACATCCCATGTAATATGATAATAAAAGGGGAGATAATATAGTTGGCTTACACTCGCCACGTCAATCAAGTACATAAATAACATTACATCATCCAAACACTCATGGCCCAACTACGGCGCCAAGATAAAAGAGAACCCAAATTGCGACACGGTCCCAATCACCCCCAACTGGGCACCACTACTGATCATCGGGAAAGGAAACATAGTAACATTGAGAGTCCTCGTCGAACTCCGACTTGAGCTCATACGCGTCTCCTGGAGCGGAATCATCAGGCCCTGCATCTAGTATAATAGTAATCTGTGAGCTACAGGGACTCAGCAATCTTGCACCCTCGCGATAAAGACTATTTAAGCTTATAGGTAAGGCAAGGTAAATATATGAGTGGAGCTGCAGCAAGCGACTAGCAAGTATGGTGGCTAACTTATTCGCAAAAGAGAGCGAGAAGAGGAGGCAAAGCGCGAGCGAGAATCTAGAGAGCAACCTGCGCAAACATTACTCCAACACCGTGTCCACTTCCCGGACTCCGCCGAGAAGAGGCCATCACGGTAACACACTCATTTGATTCATTTTAATTAATTAAGGATCAAGTTATCTACAACCGGACATTAACAAATTCCCATCTGCCCATAACCGCGGGCACGGCTTTCGAAAGTTCAATCCCTGCAGGGGAGTCCCAACTTAGCCCATGACAAGCTCTCACAGTCAACGAAGGAATAGACCTCCTCCCAAGACATTCCGATCAGACTTGGTATCTCGGTAATTCAAGACAACTCCGACAATGGTAAAACAAGTCCAGCAACACCGCCCGCTGTGCTGACAAATCCCGATAGGAGCTGCACATATCTCGTTCTCAGGGCACACCGGATAAGCTAAGTGTACGGGAGCCAACATAACCCAAGTTGCCAAGGGACGGCCCCGCACGGTGCTCTAGGTTGGACCAACACTCAGAGGAGCACTGGCCCGGGGGGGTTAAAATAAGATGACCCTTGAGTCCGCGAAACCCAAGGGAAAAGGCTAGGTGGAAAATGGTAAAACCAAGGTTGGGCATTGCTGGAGAATTTTTATTCAAGGCGGACTGTCAAGGGGTACCCATTATAACCCAACCGCGTAAGGAACGCAAAATCCGGGAACATAACACCGATATGACGGAAACTAGGGCGGCAAGAGTGGAAAAAAACACTACGCGAGAGGCCGAGCCTTCCACCCTTTACCAAGTATATAGATGCATTAAGATAACAAAGTAATATAATGATATCCCAACAAGTAAATAATTGTTCCAACAAGGAACGGCCTCCAATCTTCACCTGCAACTAGCAACGCTATAAGAGGGGCTGAGCAAAGCGGTAACATAGCCAATCAACGTTTGCTAGGACATGGTGGGTTAGAGGTTTGACATGGAAATTTGGGAGGCTTGCAAGCAAGTGGAAGGCATCGTAGCAATGGCATAGCAAAAGAGCGAGCAAACTAGCATAGCAAAGATAGTAGTGATATCAAGGGTATGATCATCTTGCATGCACAGTTGTCAGAGTTGACTGGATCCTCAAAAGCAAACTCAACGGGCTCCTTGTTAGCGAACTTGTCACCCGGCTCTACCCAAACAAGACAAACAAGCAACAAGGATACAATCAACCACGTGCAAACTCAAACAACACGATGCAAAGATGATATGCTATGCGGAATGCGATGCGGGATGCAAAATGAAAGATATGACAGTGAATGCATGAACCTGGCCTCAACTTGGAAAACCAAGTGTGCCACTGGAAAGATGAGATGAAATCGCTTGAAAACGATATAAAGAATGCCGGAATCGAAGTTACGGTTTGGAAATGGCAAGCGATTCAAAAATGACACCGGTCTGCGATTTATAGCTAGTAGGCATCTAAATGCGATGAGATGAACATGCTACAGCACCCAAACATGACAACAAAATACATGGCAGGGATGCTTACAAGATGCTTAACAAAAGTCTAGCACTGATCTACGGCCAATTCATCCATTAACAGGTTCTAACAAGCATGGCAAAAATGCAAATGACAAACACATCTCAGACTTAGTGAAATTAACACTTGTCTGGAATTTCAGATCAGGTAGCCCTCTTCGGAGCAACAAAACTACATGCTACAGGATCTGAACATGGCAAAGTAAAGCATGGCATGGAGCTACTCAAAGAGCTTAACAAAAGTCCCTTAGTAACCTTGAGCCAAAAAGGACCAAAAAATACAATTGCAAGCATGTGAACATAGCAAAAACATAATCAGTTTTCAGACTAGTGAAAACTGGCACATGCTGAAATATAACTCAAGTAGGCATGTTTACGAGCTCGATGCACTCACTACGGTGCAAGTCATGGAAATACAAGCATACACCCACCAAAAAGGCACAAAATGCAAGCTAGACATGGCAAGAACAAAAGCATAGCATGCACGGATCAACTACAACATCATCGGCAAAATTGCAAACAAGTTGACAATCTGCCCAGATTCACAAAGTAGCAAAAGTAGAGCTCGATTGACTCAAGCTAGGTTGCTCCATAAATGCAATAAAAGACATGGATCGATAGAGCACTACAATATTAACAAAACATCCTTACTGATCATCCTCAAAAGAGGCATGGATCACTAGGAAACAACATGAACATATGGCATCATGAGATAAACAGCTCCAGGACTTAGTGAAATCATTAAGTCCCTGAAAACAGAATTAGCAAGTGTACCTCTTTGCAAGCTTGCACAAGACACCACACACATCCTAAAAATACATGGGTTGCACCTCTGGAAAGATGACAAAACCCTTAACAAAACACATGTAGAGCATCAGGGCATAACATGCACACATTAATCATGGCAAAAATGACAAAAAGCTAAATGGAGTAGCAGATCTGACAATTATCTCAAGTAGCCCTCTTCTAACAGCAGTTCGGGCATCAAGATGAGCTCAAATGAAAATGACGCAATGGAATGAAATGATGTACTCTCTGAGGTGAACATTTTGATATGCTATAAGCATGAATCGGAGCTACGGATGCAAAGTTACGGAGCTACGAACATGAGCACTTGGTCTAGGGTTTCGGGGGAAAGTCAACCCTGAGATATTCTAGATCCAGATCGGGATCTCACGGGTACTGTTCATGCACGGACTTCAAGGATGGCCGGTGGGGCTTGGAGCTCGCCGGAGTTGGTGGTGGTGCTCTCCGGGGACTCGGCCGGCGTGGGGCGGCGCGATGGAGGCGGCGGCCTGCGAGGCGTGCGGGCCGGGGCGAAGCGGGCGACGGCGAGGCGGCGCCGGCGCGGCGGACGCCGGCGAGGGGCGCGGTGCGGCGCGGGCTGCCGAAGGCGGAGGAGAGGGGCGGCGCCGGGCGGAGTGGCAGAGCTGGTGCGAGGCGGCGGCGGGCGGCGATGTGGGCCGCGGGGACCGGCCTCGGGCTCCCGGGCCGCGGCGACGGCGGGGACAGGCGATGGCCACGTGGCAGGCGGCGGTAGGCGGCGGCGGATCCGGACACGTCCGGCTCGGCGCGGACGTTGTCCGGCGGCGGCGGAGATCTTTTTTTTAGGGTTGGACGGGGAGAGATCTGGATTTGGAAATGGGGGAGGTATAAATAGGCATAGAGGGAGCTAGGAGAGCCCAAATGAGGTGCGGTTTTCGGCCACGCGATCGTGATCAAACGCTCTAGATGATGGAGCAGAGTTAGGTGGGTTTTGGGTAAAAATGGAGGGGTGCTGGGCTGCAAAACACACGAGGCCTTTTCGGTCCCTCGGTTAACCGTTGGAGTATCAAACGAAGTCCAAATGATACGAAACTTGACAGGCGGTCTACCGGTAGTAAACCAAGGCCGCTTGGCAAGTCTCGGTCCAATCCGGAAATGTTTAATCCCCACACACGAAAGAAAGGTAGAATTGACCACCGGAGGAGAACGAAGCGCCGGAATGCAAAACGGACAACGGGGAAAATGCTTGAATGCATGAGACGAACATGTATGCAAATGCAATTGACATGATGACACGATATGAGATGGATGACCACGATAACAACACACGGAGACAAAGACCCGAACCCAAGAAAATAAAATAACTTAACGCCGGAAATGGCAAGAGTTGGAGTACAAATTGGGAAAGTTACATCCGGGGTGTTACAGCTGCGCTCCACGGTGAATAGGGATGATGTGATACTCGACAAAAGATCCAAGTCCACCTCCTTTAAACCGGCAGACGAAATAGTCAAATTCCAGGTCCATCCAACGGACCCCAATAAAACAGCTTCCATCGGGGCACAGTTAAACCCTGATGTAGATGTCGCACTGCGAGAGTTCCTACAAGAGAGCTGGGACATTTTCGCCTGGCACCCTTCAGACATGCCAGGAATCCCACGCAGGCTTGCCGAACACAGCTTAAATATCCTAAAAGGATTCAAGCCAGTCAAACAGGCTCTTCGGCATTTTTCCGAACCCAAGAGACAGGCCATGGGAGAGGAACTAGCCAAGCTATTGGAGGCCAGATTCGTCAAAGATATAAAACACCCGGACAGGCTAGCAAACCTGGTAAGGGTACCAAAGAAGGACAAATCCTGGCGCCTGTGCGTTGATTTTAAAGACCTTAACAAGGCTTGCCCAAAGGATCCCTTCCCCTCCCCCGCGTCGATCAAATTATCGATGCTACCGCAGGACACGATTCGTTGTGTTTCCTCGACGCATACTCCGGCTACCATCAAATAAAGATGGCAGAGTCAGACCAAGCCACAACGGCATTCATCACACCATACGGCCCATTCTGCTTCAACACAATGCCCTTCGGGCTCAAAAGCGCCGGCACAACATATCAGCGCATGATTCAGACATGTCTGGCAAACCAGATCGGCAAAACCATGGAGGCATACGTAGATGTTGTGGTCATTAAAACAAGACATGTCGAATCTCTAGTAGACGACTTGAGGCTAACATTCGATAACCTCCGAACATATGACATCAAGCTCAACCCGGAAAAATGCATTTTCGGCGTTCCAGCCGGAATGCTCTTGGGCTTCATTGTATCCGGTAGAGGAATTGAAGCAAATCCAGCCAAGATCCGAGCTCTGTCACAATTGGATATCCCGAAGGACCTCAAACAAATACAAAAATAACCAGATGCGTGGCGGCTCTAAGCCGCTTTATCTCCCGCTTGGGAGAAAAGGCCCTACCCCTTTACCGCCTCCTTCGGTACGCCGAGCACTTCGAGTGGACAGATGCAGCCACGGCCGGACTCGACGAAATAAAAGCCATCTTGGCAACAAACCCAGTCCTGGCCGCGCCAAACATTGGCGAACCAATGCTACTATACATTGCAGCAACCCATCAGGTCGTAAGCGCAGTGCTCGTCGTCGAACGAGAAACAGACGGACACAAATTCCCCCTTCGAAAGCCGGTCTACTATGTGTCCACTGTCCTTACTCCGTGCAAGTCTCGGTACCCGCATTATCAAAAGACCGCGTACGCGGTATTTATGGCATCCCGGAAGTTGTGACACTACTTTCAAGAGTGTTCAATAACAGTAGCCTCGGAAGTGCCACTTAACGATATTATAAACAACCGTGATGCGACGGGCCGGATCGCAAAATGGGCCATTGAGCTCCTCCTGTTGGACATAACTTACAAGCCACGGCGAGCTATCAAGTCGCAAGTTTTGGTCGACTTCGTCGCAGAATGGACGGAGGCCGAACTCCCTAAAGAGTACGGCACATATTCAAACTAGGTCATGCACTTTGATGGCTCTAAAATGTTGGCCAGTCTAGGGGCTGGCGTCATTTTGACGTCCCCCATAGGAGACACAGTTCAATACGTACTCCAGATAATGTACACAGACTTCAACAATGCAGCCGAATATGAGGCCCTTTTACATGGTCTCCGGATGGCAGTATCCATGGGCATTCAACGCCTAGAGGTGCGCGGGGACTCGAACCTCACAATATCCCAAATAAATGGAGACTTCGATGCCAAGGATCCAAAAATGGCAGCTTATCGCAATGCCGTCCTAAAAATGTCAGCTCGGTTCGAAGGGCTCGAATTTCACCATATAGCCCGGGAAAATAATCAAGCGGCAGATGTCCTCGCACGCATCGGCGCAAAACGCGATGTAGTCCCCCCCAACATCTTCTTGGAAAGGTTGTTCAAGCCATCCGTAGTATGGGAAGGGGAACCCGGCAATAACAGCCCGGACCCAACCGCACTGCCCGACACCGAACACTCTGACATAATTGGAGGCTCTGCCAATGAAATAACACCTTCAGCCCACGTAATAATGGCCGTCATCGCCCCGTGGACAGAACCATTCCTCGCCTACCTTACTAGGCAGGAACTCCCCGAGGACCAAAATGAGGCACGCTGCATAGTGCGGCGATCTAAAGCCTATAAAGTCCATGAGGGAGAGCTTTATAAGAAAAGCACTACCGGAGTCCTTCAAAGGTGCATCTCCGAAGTGGAAGGGCGGAATCTCCTGGCTGAAATTCATGCCGGACTCGGCGGTCATCACGCTGCAGCTCGGTCCCTTGTAAGCAAGGCCTTCCGTACAGGCTTTTATTGGCCGACGGCCCGGGCAGACGCCCAGGACTTATTCCAATGATGCGACGGTTGCCAGCTTTTTGCAAACCAAAGCCATATGCCACCCACCACCCTCCAAACTATCCCCATCACTTGTCCCTTCGTGGTCTGGGGGCTTCACATGGTTGGACCCCTTAAAGGCGGAACCCACAAGAAAAAATACTTACTGGTCATGGTGGATAAGTTCACCAAATGGATAGAAGCCAAGACTGTTAAGACGGCCGAATGCAGACCGATGATAGACTTTATATCTGGGGTTGTACACCGTTATGGTGTCCCCCACAGCATCATCACTGATAACGGCACGAACTTTATGCCCGACGATGTAAAACTCTGGTGCAAAAACATGGCCATCAAGCTCGATTATGCTTCCGTCTATCACCCACAAACTAACGGCCAGGTCGAACATGCAAATGGTCTTATCATGAGCGGCATCAAACCCAGATTAGTGCGGTCCCTTAAGGAATCTAATACGCACTGGGTAGAGGAGATCGACTCCGTACTCTGGGGGCTACGGACCATGCCGAATCGCACCACCGGATACACACCATTCTTCATGGTGTACGCCGCAGAGGCAGTTTTGCCCTGCGATATAATTCATGACACAATTTGGATGCCTTGGAGGAAGAACGTGACGTGGCAAAAGCCCGTTCCGCATTCTATCAATAGTAGGCTCGAAGATACCAAAGTAGAGAAGTACGGGCCAAAAATTACAACGTTGGCGAATTAGTTCTATGCCTGCCGGACAAGAAAAAGGAGAAACTCAAGCCCAAGTGGGAAGGTCCCTTCATAATTGACCAAGTCCTGACTGGTGGAGCATACCACCTGCGAGATGCATCGGATAACCGACTCGAGCCGAACCCATGGAACGCAACCCGTCTCCGAAGATTCTATGCCTAGCGCCGGACTCTGTGTTCGTCTCCTCCCTCTGTCCATTTTTTATATACTTTTTGTCTTACATTTCTCTCCTTCTCCCCCTCCCTCTCTCTCTTATAGCCTTTAAAAGCTCATAAAGTGACGCGCTATCCGCGCTCATTAAACCTGGGGGCTTCTTTAAACAGAAGCTTATTTATACGGGCTTCATGCCAACACATGTGTCACACTTCCGCATGTACCTTTTATTCACCATTATATGCATCGATATGACTTAAGTTTTGGCCAAGCTGGGTTGCCTGGCTCCTGTGCTTACCCCTACGTTCCCGATTGTTCGGCTAGGTGGTAAAGGGAGCACCTCTGCGATTGTTACTGCCGGGTTAGCCGGATGTGTACCTCAGACTGGGTGAAGCCGAAAGCTAGTGTTCTTAAGGGAATATTCGGTCAGTGAACTAAAGATAATCTTTTTTTCACTTATTTATCTATACGCCCCCAGATGTTTTTCCTGCATTTCTTTTCGCAGAATGGACATGCACTTTAGGGCATGCCTCCCAGGGAAAGGAACCCCTAACGGAACTATTCTCCTTGGAAGATGTTTCTTACTAACCATGTAATATAACATAACTAGTTTGGCACTTGTCTATTCAAGCACTAATGACCCCTACGCCTGGTCTCCATGCATACCCCGGTTCTTATATAACTGCGAGGGTATTCAGACACACTCCGGACCGTCAGGTCCCGAGGTTGAAGCGAAAATGTCAGCCATGACAAATGATCTACAATCCGGCTAGAAGGCATTACACATGTCAATAAAAATACATAGTCAATCTGAATGATTATACTCCTCTTCAATACCATCTAACAGGCTGTCTAGTTTGCAGTCCTGTTGTGAATACTTTGCGGCCAATTCTACTTGGCCGTATACTAAGCTCACAGGGATCTCCTTCCCATCGGGCCCCACGGATCCGACCTCGGGCATGTGGTTTGGGTCAGCCTTCATGTACCGCATCTTCACCATGGCCCAGGCCTACCTGGCGCCTTGACGGCAGGCTGACATCTTCCACAGTCGGAAGCGCCGCCGCGCTCCCTTCAGCTTCTCTACAAGCTCTCCAAGGCCTTCAGGCATGGAGACGGATGGCCACAGGGCCTGGGGGACGCCTCGCATCACCTGCCGAACTCGCTCGTGCAGTTGTGAGAGCTCGGGAAGAAGTTCACCCGTAGAACCGGGCATTTCCTCTGCAGTACGACCTGTTAGCATACCTACAGACAATACTCTGTTAGTCGACTTCCTCGCCGAACTCTTTTTTCAAAGTTCGTTCAAGCACTTACTAAATATGCCGCGTCGAAGCCGCTGATTCTCCTTAACGGAGTCCAACAGCCGGGCACGAACATCATTCAGTTCAATGCCCATCTTGGTGTTGGCATCTTGAAGATCGTTCTTCTCCCGCCTCACCTTGGTCAGCACGCTCTCACCAGCCTTCAGCTGACGTAGGAGTTGTTGCTTTTCCGTATTTAATCCGACGCTATCTGCACTTTCATTTGTCAGATTTGCACCCACGCCGCACTTCGCAAAATACTTATCTTTCGAAGCGTATATTACTAGAGGGGGTCTCCTTGGGCTCCCCTACCGTGGCTAGTGCGGCCTCAAGTTGGGCTTTGCTCTCTTCCAGCTCCTGGGACAGTAGGGTATTCTTTTATGTAAGAACCTGCATAACAAATGATCCTTAAATCAGTTATTCTAACTGTTTCAAGTCTAGGGGGCTACTGGTATATATATAATTACCAAAAATTTCTTACCTGTATGTCTTTTACATATTGCTCCGTGGCTCTGGCTAGACCATTTTGAGCGGCACGGAGGTACGCATCTCCTGAATTGAAGGCATCCAATGCCTTGGGGAGAAACAAGCGTCGCGAAGAACTGTCCGGCGACGCCTGTGGTTCATGTCACTCTCCACCTCGGAATTGGTGGCAGACAGCCTGTCCGCATCCTCTGTCGGAGGAGCGTCCTGTGCGCACCTTGTGTTTGCCTCCGCTTCCGGACCAGGCTTTGGAGCCTGGCTGGTGGAGGCGCGATTGGCAACCTCTCCGGATATAGTCCGGCGAGGTCTCTTCGTCCTGAAGAGAGCACGAGCATTAATATGCCTTGAAGGAATAACACCTGGGAATAAGATGGTGCGCTGTACCTTTGCGCCGGCTTCTCAGTCCGGACCGCACTTCTTTTCAGCCCGCAGGGCCTTGCCGCCCCTCGTTGGCTAGTCGCCGCAGGCTCGGCCTCCCGTCTCAAGGACCTCCCCTGCATAACACGGTTGTCATACGTCAGTCGAAAACACGTGAGGATAGATCCCTTTTCAAAGTGCTGGGACTTTGGTCTCAGTACCTGTGAGGCTGGGAGTAGCCCCGGGTAATCGGCTATAACGGCCACCAAGGCATTGTCCTTGCTCAATTGATGAAACACCCCATCAATCAGCTCCACAGATAAGTCCAGATCCTCTTGAGAGGCCGGGTCGAGGGACCGTCCCGGATCCTCGGGTTGTGGAGGAGGGCTGTTTATTTCTTTAACAGCCTGGCGCAGTTCCTGCGTTGAAGTCGTTAGACTGAATATTTAACGATGGGAATATAAAAGGGATGGGCAAGTAAAAGTGACCACTTACCCAACTTGGGGGATTGTACATAGAAAATCCACCCTTTGGGTTGACGCGGAGAAATTCCTCCTCTTCTCCCTTGTACAAAGAGGACAAGATCTTTATTAGAGCGGCAGCCGAATCCAGCCCCTTACGGCCGTGGCGGGTGGCATCGTCCTCCCCGTTGAAGTCCCACATGGGGTGGCCTCTATACTGAAGCGGCTGCACCCCTCGCATGATGCATGCGGCCATGACCCCGATCATGGTCAGTGCGGAATGAGCTAACAATCTTATCCAACCCATCAGGTAAAGAACGTCCTTGTCCCTTTCCCTCTAAGGGCTCCATGGACGCCAGCTTAGGGGCTTCTTTAGGGGAGCACTATCGAATTCAGGGAGGCCGATCCGGACAGGATCCGGTAGCGGGACGTCCTCCATATAAAACCATTCCGAAGGCCAGTCCTCAAACGCCTTCTTTGGGGTTCCGGATAGATATCCGGTCCCGGCGATGCGCCGCACATCGGCTCCGCCCACTTGATATATTGACCCCTTCTGAGAACGGGGCATGAGGCAGAATAGCCTTTTCCACAACGCGAAATGAGCCTCGCAGCCCAAAAACAGCTTGCAAAGTGCTACGAAGCCCGCGATATGCAATATGGAGGCAGGCGTGAGTTTGTGCAGCTGGAGGCCATAGAACTCCAGGAGCCCCCGGAGAAACGGATGAATTGGAAATCTGAGCCCTCTTATTAAGTAAGGGACAAGGCATACCCGCTCTCCTTTGGAGGGATTGGGGGCGCTCTCCGCTTGCTCTCTACCATTATAGGTGGCAAGTCCGGCTTGAACCGGGACCATATAGGCCGGGGGGAGAAATCCTTTGGTCTGGAGCGGCACTAGCTCGCTGTGCGGGATGGAGCATCTCTCCCAATCTCCAGGCTAAGGGCTGGAGGGGCGAGAGGAGGAGCTACAGCGGCCGGCCATGATAGAATGGACCTCTGTCGGATACGCTCTGTTGAATACTCGCGGAGGGGATAAGGTGTGGTTTGGATCTAAATCCTCGTCCCCTTAAATAGGCGGCTCATTCACGCGGCTAGGGGTGTAAATGTAAAAACACCCTGACTTTTCGTATTCATTTGACACGTGGAAGACAACAATTATTGGGCGTAGAATCCAAGGAGCGCTACATTTACAGAGAAACCGGACATTATTCAACAGGTACACGGAATTTGGAGGAGAACCCCCGCCTTGCAATGCCGAAGACAATCTGCGCGCCAGACTCATCGTCATTGAAGCCTGGTTCAGGGGTTGCTGAGGGAGTCCTAGATTAGGTGGTGTCCGGATAGCCGGACTATACCTTCGGCCGGACTCCTCGACTATGAAGATACAAGATTGAAGACTTCGTCCCGTGTCCGGAAGGGACTTTCCTTGGCGTGGAAGGCAAGCTTGGCGATATGGATATGTAGATCTCCTACCATTGTAACCGACTCTGTGTAACCCTAGCCCTCTCTGGTGTCTATATAAACCGAAGGGTATTAGTTCGTAGGACAGACAACAATCATACCATAGGCTAGCGTCTAGGGTTTAGCCTCTCTGATCTCGTGGTAGATATACTCTTGTACTACCCATATTATCAATATTAATCAAGTAGGACGTAGGGTTTTACCTCCTTCAAGAGGGCCCGAACCTGGGTCAAAACATCGTGTCCCTCGTCTCCTGTTACCATCCGCCTAGACGCACAGTTCGGGATCCCCTACCCGAGATCCGCCGGTTTTTACACCGACAGTTGGGATACATATAAGGTAAATTACATCCGGGGTGTTACAACACTCCACCACTACGAAAGGATCTCGTCCCGAGATCTAGGACTGGAAAAACTACGAGTACTCAGAACGGAGGTGATCCTCGTGTTCAAAGGTGGCTTCACGGTCGGAATGGTGTGACCACTTGACTTTGAGGAATTTGATTGACTTGTTGCGAGTCTTGCGCTCAGTTTCTTCAAGGATAGCAACGGGGTGCTCATGATAAGAAAGGTCTTCTTGGAGATCAATGTCTTCGAAGTTGAAGGTGCGGTCAGGGGTCTTGAAGCACTTGCGGAGTTGAGACACGTGGATCACGTCGTGCACGTTTGCGAAATTGGAGGGAAGCTCAATTTGATAGGCGAGATCGCCTCTCTTGCTGACGATCTTGAAAGGACCCACGTATCTAGGGGCAAGCTTCCCTTTGATACCAAAGCGACGAGTACCTTTCATTGGAGAGACGCGGAGGTAAACATGATCTCCAATCTCGAAAGCCAAATCACGATGCTTACTACCATAGTAGCTCTTCTGGCGCGATTGCGCTGCTTTGAGATTATCATGAATGACTTTGCACATCTCTTCTGCCTCTGTGATCAACTAATTTCCAAGAAGTTGACGTTCACCAGTCTCTGACCAGTTAAGAGGAGTACGGCACTTCCTGCCATAGAGAATTTCAAATGGGGCCTTGCCCGAACTCGCTTGAAAGCTGTTGTTGTAGGAGAACTTAGCACATGGAAGACAATCTCCCCACTTCATACTGAAAGAGATAATGCAAGCCCTGAGCATATCTTCAAGAATCTGATTGACACACTCGACTTGGCCGCTAGTTTGGGGATGAAAAGCTGTGCTGAAATGGATGTTGGTGCCCATGGCCTTCTGAAAAGAATCCCAAAACTTCGAGGTGAATATGCTGCCACGATCTGAAGATATCAACTGTGGAATGCCGTGCAGAGAGACAATCCGAGAGGTATATAGCTCTGCCAATTGAGTTGCTGTGATAGACTCTTTCATAGGCAGAAAGTGAGCCACTTTAGTGAGTCTGTCGATGACAACGAATATAGCATCATTGCCACGCTCGGACTTTGGAAATCCCGTCACGAAGTCCATCTCAATGTGGTCAAACTTCCATTCTGGAATGGCAAGAGGTTGGAGGAGACCAGCTGGTCGTTGTTGTTCTGCGTTCACTCTTCTGCAGACATCACATTCATTCACGAACTGAGCAATCTCGTGCTTCATTCGAGTCCACCAATACGACTGCTTGAGGTCCTGGTACATCTTTGTACTTCCAGGGTGGATAGAGAGGAGTGAATTGTGAGCCTCATTCATAATGACTTTACGAAGGTCACCCTTAGGCACAACAATGCAATCCTTGAAGAAAAGAGTATCCTTGTCATCAAGGCGATAGCACTTGTACTTGGGTTGACTCTTGGCAATCCCAATCTTCACCTTCTTCACCATACCATCAAGAAGTTGAGCCTCGCGAATCCGATCTTCCAAAGTAGGAGAGACTTGGAGGTTTGCGAGAAATCGTTGAGGAACAACTTGCAGATTGAGTTTGCGGAAAGCTTCACAAAGCTCGGGTTGATAAGGCTTGAGAATCAAACTGTTGCAGTAAGCCTTCCTGCTCAATGTGTCAGCAATTACATTGGCCTTGCCTGGAGTATATTCGATGCTCGGATTATACTCTTGAATCATTTCGACCCATCGAGTCTGCCTGAGGTTGAGATTAGGGTGAGTGAAGATGTACTTGAGACTCTTGTGGTCAGTGAAGATGTCCACTTTTCTTCCCAATAAGAGATGTCTCCAAGTCAAAAGAACATGCACAACTGCCGCCAACTCGAGGTGATGAGTGGGGTAGTTTTTCTCGTTGGGCTTCAGCTGGTGAGAGGTATAAGCCACAACTTTCTTCTCTTGCATCAACACTGCACCAAGACCTTGAAGAGAGGCATCACAAAAGACCTCGAACGGTTTGGATTCATCAAGAGGAGAAAGAACTGGAGCAGTGACTAATTTCTCTTTCAGGGTGTTGAAAGCGATGTCACATTCATGAGACCAAACGTACATCACATGCTTCGCGATCTTTGAAAAGTTCTCAACGAACCTTTGACAATAGCTTGCGAGACCAAGGAAGTTGTGGAGTTGCTTCATGTTCTGAGGTGGTTCCCAATTCGCAGTTGCAGACACCTTCTTAGGATTCACCGCTATGCCCTTGGCAGAGATGATATGCCCAAGATAGAGAACCTCATCGAGCCAAAACTCGCACTTTGAAAACTTGGCATAGAACTGATGTTCTCTGAGCTTATCCAACACCAAACGCAAGTGCTTGGCATGATCTTCCTTCTTCTTGGAAAAGACCAAAACATCATCGAGGTAGACCAAGACGAAGTCATTTGTGTAGGGGTTGAAGATGAAATTCATCATGCGAGAGAATGTTGGCGGAGCGTTGACGAGGCCAAAAGACATGACAGTGTATTCATATGAACCATAACTTGTTCTGAATGCTGTCTTGGGATATCTTGCTCACGAATTCGAATCTGGTGATAGCCCATATGGAGATCAAGCTTGGAGAATACTTGAGCACCTTTGAGTTGTTCAAACAACTCATTGATGTTGGGAAGTGGGTACTTGTTCTTTATAGTCTTCTTGTGCAATGGATGGTAGTCGACACAGAGTCGCTCCGTTCCATCCTTCTTCTTCACAAAAAGAACTCCACAACACAACGCAGAAGAATTAGGTCGGATGAGACCCATTCTATCTTGAATATCGAGTTGCTTCTTCTGCTCTTTCAACTCTTCGGTCCAAGCTTGTAAGGACGTTTGCAAACAGGTTTTGTGCCAGGCTCAAGATCGATGACGAATTCAACTGGCCGGTGCGGAGGCATTCCTGGAAGCTCTTCTGGAAAGACATCTCGATATTCGCAAACGACTGGAATTTGAGAGATGGCACCCAGTTCACCCTTCTCATTGAGAGAAAAACAGATGGATGGTATCATCACGAGAGGCAAAGACAATTACATCCTCAGACTAATGAGTCAATTGAATCAGCCTAGCAGCACAATCAAGATGAGCCTTGTGCTTAGAAAGCCAATCCATTCCAAGAATAAGATCAATATCTGAGTTACCAAGGACCACTGGAGAGGACAGAAACTTGTAGTCGCCCAACGTGATAGAGACATCGGGAGCAACCAAACTAGAAGTTAAAAGCTTGCCGAGAGAAACAACTTGCATGACTTTGGGCATAACCTCAGTATCAACATTGTGATTCGATACAAATGGGAATGACAAGAAAGAATGCGATGCACCAGTGTCAAAAAGTACTTTTGCTGGAATATCGTTAACAGGAAGGTTACCCATAATGACATCTGACGAATCCTCTGCCTGAGCTGCATTCATCAAGTTGACCTTGGCGTTCTTGGGGTTATGCTTGACCACAACTGTACTTGCCGATCTCATAGGAGGAGGAGGAAGACGCCTCTGATTGAATCTTTTGTTGGCATAGTGACCCTTCCATTGGCACTTGTTGCACGTGACCTCCGAGGGCGGACGGTGATACAGAGCACTTAATCTTGGAGCTTGAGACGAAGTCTTGTTCTGAAAGCCTGGTTTGGGTGGGTGGGAAGATCCATTGCCACCTTTGCTCTTCTGCTGATAAGGCTGATGGAACGGAGGAGGAGGAAGCCAATACTTTTGCTGCTTAGCCACTTGGGTTGAGGAAGGAGTTGCATCTCTGACTCGCTTCTTGGAAGCATTGCACTTCAGTTGAGCAGTCTCTTGCTTCATTGCCATATTGTGAAACTCATCGTACTTCTTGGGCTCAAAAAGAATGAGAGCTAGCTGGAGTTCTTCTCTGAGACCACCCCTGAACTGGTATATCATGCTCTTCTCGTCAGGGACGTCTTGCATAGCAAAACGGGCGAGCTTCTGAACATGATGTTGTACTGGTAAACAGACATAGTGCCTTGCTTCAGGTTACGGAATTCCTCACGCTTGCTCTCAACCACAATTTGAGGAATATGATGAGCTTTGAAGTCTTGACAGAATTCATCCCAGGTAATCACACGGCCTCGTCTGGAATCTTTGTACTGCTGAAACCATTCTGCAGCTTGGTCTTTGAGTTGGAAGGAGGCAAACATGACAAAGTCCTCAGGCCTGACGTTACTGCACTTGAAATGCTTGCATATGTCCACGAGCCAATCATCAGCGTCTGTTGCCTCAACACAATTGCTGAAGGTCTTTGGCTGGTTAGCAAGGAACTGGTTGAGTGTAGCAAACTGATTCTGATTGTTGCCATGGCCCTGGTTCCCTTGGTTGCGCTCTTGAAGAAGTTGCATGATCAGCTGCGTGTTTGAATTGGTAGCGGCCATCACAGCTTGCCATGCCTTCGGAGGTGGAGGTGGTGGTGGCAGATCAGGATTCGGAGTCGTGCGCGTTGGAGGAGCCATCCTGAAGAGGGTGACATCCATTAGCTTATTGACAGACAAATCTTTAAGCTGAATCAAACGGGTTGAAATTGCAACATAAAGTCTTCACATCCGAACAAAATGAACGAATGCATTCCAATTGAAATGGTCACATTTCCATAAATTGAGAAGCCACTTAGAATTGAGGTAGAAGAATAAAACAACAAGGTACGGACAAGAACAAATACTTGGTGAGGATTACCCAATCCCAAACCAAATATCCGCGGAAGAAGAACTAGAGCTACAAGAATTCCCACCTATGAAACTCCCGAACCATTCCGGTTATGCAATCAGGTGTTGGGGATACAGGGGAAGCATAATATGTCACCCAAATCTAGCAAATCCTACATCCAGCTGTATCCATCCTTCAACACATAACCGAGAAACCTTCAGAAATCATCTACCTCAACCTTCGAAAAGCATCCATTATACAAGTTATGGCAATACTCCCGAACTCCCGCCCCAGTACTGGGTAGCGTCGTGGTTCTCTCACCAACAACTGCATAAAAGAGATTTTCGATGTCGGCGAAACTCAGGTATTCCAGAATCTCAATGATAAAATTGTGATGACAACACCTCGGAGCTCAACTCCCCGGGACACTTCCACAACCCCTAAATGTCAGGAGGTACCATGAACAATGTTCTCGTCAGAAAACCATCGGAACGATTCCAAGATACATGCGTGATCCTAAATTTTTTTAGTGAAATTTGAGAAGAGAAGAGTCAAAACTCTACGTCAGGATGCCTCACCAAAGCGATGAAGGGACTGAGTAGTAAAAAGAATTCCTAACTCTCTGATATATATAATCCTAAATGACTCAAAACATTTTTCTAGACTCAACAACGCCAACGATTCGATCAAGTAGGGGGCTCCTAAGTTCGGGGAAGGCTCTGATACCAACTTGTAACACCCGCTATGCGGCTATATCTCCTACATGTCAAAGCACTACTTAGAGGCATAACCGCATTGAAAGAAATGTCGCAAGTGAAGTAATCTTCGCAAACAACCCATGTAATATAAATAAAGGGGAAAAGATACATAGTTGGCTTACACTCGCCACATCACACAAATACATAAATAGCATTACATTCATCCAATACACTCATGGTCCGACTATGGTAGCAAAACAAAGATCAACCCTCAAATGCGACAAAGTCCCCGGTCGCCACAACTGGGCACCACAACTGATCATCTGGGAAATGCACATAGTAACAACGAGAGTCTTCATCGAACTCCCACTTGAGCTCAAGCTCATCGTCCGGAGCGGTATCATCGGTCCCTGTATCTAGTTTTGTAAGTAAACTGTGAGTCACGGGGACTCAGCAATCTCACACCCTCGCGATCAAGACTATATAAGCTTATAGGGAAGGCAAGGTATGATGTGGAGCTGCAACAAGCGACTAGCATATATGGTGGCTAACCTATTCGCAAAAGAGAGCGAGAAGAGAAGGCAAAAGCACGGTCGAACAACTATGATCAAGAAGTGATCCTAGAACAACCTAGGTCAAGCATTACTCCAACACCGTGTTCACTTCCCGGACTCCGCCGAGAAGAGACCATCACGGTTACACATGCGGTTGGTGCATTTTAATTAAGTTAAGTTTCACGTTATCTACAATCAGACATTAACAAATTCCCATCTGCCCATAACCGCGGGCATGGCTTTCGAAAGTTCAAATCCCTACAGGCGAGTCCCCACTTAGCCCATCACAAGCTCTCACGGTCAACGAAAGATATTCCTTATCCCAAGACAATCCGATCAGACTCGGCATCCGGTTACAAGACATCCTCGACAATGGTAAAACAAGTCCAGCAAGACCGCCCGAATATGCCGACAAATCCCGATAGGAGCTGCACATATCTCGTTCTCAGGGCACACTCAGATGAGACATCCTACGAGTAAAACCAACCCTCTAGTTGCCCCGAGGTGGCCCCGCAGTCTACTCGGTCGGACCAACACTCAGAGGAGCACTGGCCCAGGGGGGTTTAAATAAAGATGACCCTTGGGCTCCGAAAACCCAAGGGAAAAAGAGGCTAGGTGGCAAATGGTAAAACCAAGGTTGGCCATTGCTGGAGGAGTTTTATTCAAGGCGAAATGTCAAGGGGTTCCCATTATAACCCAACCGTGTAAGGAACGCAAAATCCGGGAACATAACACCGATATGACGGAAACTAGGGCGGCAAGAGTGGAACAAAACACTAGGCATAAGGCCGAGCCTTCCACCCTTTACCAAGTATATAGGTGCATTAAGATAAACAAGATAATATGGTGATATCCCAACAATAAACAATGTTCCAACAAGGAACGATCTCCAACCTTCACCTACAACTAGCAACGCTATAAGAGGGGCTGAGCAAAGCGGTAACATAACCAAACAACGGTTCGCTAGGACATGGTGGGTTAGAGGTTTGACATGGAAATTTGGGAGGCATGATAAGCAAGTGGTAGGTATCGTAGCATAGGCATAGCAAAAGAGCGAGCATCTAGCAAGTAAAGATAGATGTGATTTCGAGGGTATGGTCATCTTTCCTGCAAAGTACTCAGAGTTGCCTTGATCCTCGTAAGCGAACTCAACGGGCTCCTCATTCACGAACTCGTCTCCCGGATCTACCCAAAGCAAGACAACAAGCAAAAGGAACACAATCAACCACGTTCAATGCTCAAGCAACATGATGCAAACACGGTATGCTATGCGGGATGCATATGTGATGCATAGGCATGATTTGCAAAGGAATGATTGAACCTGGCCTCAACTTGTAAATCCAGGAGTGCCACTGGAAAGGTGAGTTGACTTTGGTTGAAATCTATATAAAGATCACCGGAATCAGATGCACGGTTTGAAAATGGCAAGCAAAACAAATATGGCACCGGTCTGCGATAATCAGCAAGTGACCAACTAAGTGCATCAAGATAAATATGCTACAACACTCAAACATGACCACGAAATACATGGCAGGGATCCACTCATGAAGGTTGACAAAAGATGAACACTGAGCTACGGCTAATTCATCCATTAACAGGTTCAAACAAGCATGGCAAAAGAGCAAATGATAACAGGTTTCAGACTTAGTGAAATTAACTCAAGTCTGGAATTTATCGTCACGAAGCAATCTTTAGAGCATGAAAACTACAAGCTACAAGAACTTAAAATGGCAAAGCAAGGCATGGCATGAAGTTACTCAACGCACTTAACAAAAGTCCCTTAGTAACCTTGACCCAAAAGGGATCAGAAAATACAATTGTAAGCATGTGAACATAGCAAAAACCCAAACAGATTCAGACTTGGTGAAAAACTGGAGCATGCAAAACAGTTAACAAGTAGGCATGTTTACGAGCTCGATGCACTCACTACAGAGCATGGCATGATAAACTAAGCATACACCCATCAAGAAGACATGTCATAGAAGCTATACATGGCAAGAACAACAACATAGCATGCACGGATCAATAGCAACATCCTCGGCAAAATCGCTAAACATGTCAACAATCTACCAGGATCATTTTATAGCAAAAGTAGAGCTCGATTGACTCAAGCTAGGGTGCTCCATAAATGCAAAAAAAGACATGTATGGATAGAGAACCACAATATTAACAAAACATCCTTAATGATCATCCTCAAAAGAGGCATGGATCACTAGGAAACAACATGAACCATAACAACAAACTCAGGACAAGGACTTAGTGAAAAACTAAGTCCCTGAAATCAGCATCAATGACCATGCTACTTTGCATGCTTGTGCTAGTCACCACAAATATTACAAAAATACATGGCATACACCCCTGTAAAGATGGCATGGTATTCTACAAAATACATGTAGAGCTCAGGATCATAGCATGCACACATTAATCATGGCAAAAATGACAAAAGGCCATTTGCTGAAACAGATATGACAAATTCATCACATATCCCTCTTCAACATCATTTCGGGCATCAAGATGAGCTCAAATGAAAATGATGCAATGAAATGAAATGATGTACTCGTCGGGGCGAACATTTTGATATGCTACACACACGAATCGGAGCTACGGATGCAGAGTTATGGCATGCGGAAAAATGCTAAAAATTAGGGTTACAGGATGAAATAGTCAACCGAGGAGATGTCCCAGATCTGGATCTGGCCGGGCCGTACTGTAGCAGCGGCGCGCGAACCGAGGTTCACCGGGGACGGGGTTGACGCCGAAGCTGCAGGAGGTGGCCGGAGACGGAGGGACCTCACCGGAGGGGCTCGGTCGCCGAGGAGCGTCGCCGGACTTGGGCAGATCGAGGAGGCGGCAACGCGGGGCACTGTAGGCGGCGCGCGGTGGCTGTTGGCGACGTCCGCCGGAGAAGATGACGACAATGGCGCGTGGCGGCCGGCGTGGAACCCCGGGCGGCGGCACAGGAGTGGGGGAGGCGGCGCGGCAAGACCCAGGCGGCGGGGAGGCGGATGGGCCGTGGGGGCTTCCCGCTGGCCTGGCGGGCCTCGGGCAGCAGCGGCGATGTGGGGCGCCGCGGGCTGATGTGGCGGCGTCCCGTTGGTCGGCGGCGGCGGGTGGACGCGTCCGTCCCAATTCGGACACGTCCGGCAGTGAGAGGAGCAGATTTTTAGGGTTAGGGTACGAAATGATGCGCGAATTTTTAGGGGGTGCCCTTTATATAGAGGTAGAGGGAGCTAGGAAGCTCCAAATGAGGTGTGGTTTGCTGCCACGCGATCGTGATCGGATGCTCTAGATGATGGAACATGTTTAGGTGGGTTTTGGGCCAGTATGGAAAGGTGTTGGGCTGCAACACACAGGAGGCCTTTTCGGTCCCTCGGTTAACCGTTGGAGTATCAAACGAAGTCGAAATGGTACAAAACTTGATAGGCGGTCTACCGTTAGTAAACCAAGGCCGCATGACAACTCTCAGTCCAATCCAAAAATGTTTAACCCCCACACACGAAAAGAGGTAGAAAGGGACACCGGGTGACATAGGAGCGCCGGAAAGAAAAACGGACAACGGGGAAAATGCTCGGATGCATGAGACGAACACGTATGCACATGATGACATGATATGAGATGCATGACAAAGACAACAACACAAGGAGCCAAAAACCCGACAACGAGGAAAATAATATAACTTAGAGCCGGACACGGCAAGAGTTGGGATACATATAAGGTAAATTCCATCCGGGGTGTTACATATCATTAATGAATTCAACAATATAATCAGCACCTAAAGCATTCTTTTCATGATATACAAGCATAGAAAATTTACTACTCTCTACATAAGCAAAAATCTTCTCAATCGGAATAGTGGGAGTATCATAAGAGACTCCAATACTATAAATTGTTTCCACATTAAAAGAGTAATGTTCAAAAAAAGGGTAATCATAATCATGACAAGTTTTGTAAATATAATCATCACTACTTTTTATAGCATATGTATCATCACAATAATTATCGTAAGTAGCAACTTTGTTCTCATCATAATCGATTGAAACCTCTTCCAAGATAGTGGAATCATTACTAAATAAAGTCATGACCTCTCCAAATCCACTTTAATAATTATCACAATAAGATTCAACATCCTCCAAAATAGTGGGATTACTACTTCCTAAAGTTGACACTCTTACAAACCCACTTTCATCAATATAATCATCATAAGTAGGAGGCATGCTATCATCATAACAAATTTGCATATCAAAACATGGGAGGCTAAAAATATCATCTTCATCAAACGTAGCATCCCCAAGCTTGCGACAGACATTAATTGCAGCAAATATATTCTCAAACATGTCATTCTCATCAAACATAGCATCCCCAAGCTTGGGCCTTTTCATATTATAAGCATAATCACTCTCATCATTAATAGTATGGATAGCACCGATTTTATAGCAATTATCATCATCACAATGAGTAGTAGGAGCAACATCATTTGGGAGGGATACCGTTCTACCTTTGCTTCTCCGTCTTTTGTTTTTCTTCTTCACAACATGTGTGGGTTTAAACCTCTTTTTTGAGCTCCTTATTAATGCTATTGGTTGAATAGAAGGCTCCTCCTCATTACCTGATTTATCATAAGAAATAATAGGAGGATATTTGGAAGCCTCTTCCCTTTCATTAGTATTCTCTTCATCCTCTATTTGTTTTATTTTCTTTATATACTTGGCCATATAAGGATTTTCAATGCAATTCACTGCACAATACATATAAATTTCCTCTAGATCAAAATTAAGAATCTCTATCAATGGCAAATTCTGGAATAACCTTAGATATACGTTTCATTTCTTCATAACCCAAGAGCAAACTAAGTTCATTATGATGTGCAAGGGAAATCAAGTCATCACAATTTTTGGACAAGATACGATCATGAAACAATTTGCATTGGGTACTGAAATGATCACGTTCATTGCAAAGTTCACAAGTACGGCTAAGAAAGTTTAAATTTTCAGCACAAACATCTAGCCTTTCTTGCAACCATTTAGTTTCCAAATACTTATGCCTCTTGCAGAATCTATCTTCCCTGTTTGGTATGTACTTGCAAACTCTACGCACTCCACAAAAATCGATATGCTTATAAGAGATATTTTCATCATGACTAGTGCAATCATCATTAGTACTATGGATATTCAAAGAGCTCATACTAATAACATTGCAATCATGCTCATCATTCAAAGAATTAGTGCCAAAGATTTTATAGACTTCCTATTCTAGAACTCAATTCCATCATTCTCACAAAAGTGAAGCGTGTGAGGCAAACTCAATTCCATATTTTTGTGTAGTTTTCTTTTATAAACTAAACTAGTGATAAAACAAGACACAAAAAGATTCGATTGCAAGATCTCAAGATATACCATCAAGCGCTAACCTCCCCGGCAATGACGCCAGAAAAGAGCTTGATGTCTACTACACAACATTCTTCTTGTAGACGTTGTTGGGCCTCCAAGTGCAAAGGTTTGTAGGACAGTAGCAAATTTCCCTCAAGTGGATGACCTGAGGTTTATCAATTAGTGGGAGGCGTAGGATGAAGATGGTCTCTCTCAAACAACCCTGCAACCAAATAACAAAGAGTCTCTTGTGTCCCCAACACACCCAATACAATGGTAAATTGTATAGCTGTACTAGTTCGGCGAAGAGATGGTGATACAAGTGCAATATGGATGGTAGATAAAGGTTTTTGTAATCTGAAATTATAAAAACAGCAAGGTAACTAATGATAAAAGTGAGCATAAACGGTATTGCAATGCTTGGAAACAAGGCCTAGGGTTCCTACTTTCACTAGTGCAAGTTCTCTCAACAATAATAACACAATTGGATCATATAACTATCCCTCAACATGCAACAAAGAGTCACTCCAAAGCCACTAACAGCGGAGAACAAACAAAGATATTATTGTAGGGTACGAAACCACCTCAAAGTTATTCTTTCGGATCGATCTATTCAAGAGTTCGTACTAGAATAACACCTTAAGACACATATCAACCAAAACCCTAATGTCACCTAGATACTCCAATGTCACCTCAAGTATCCGTGGGTATGATTATAAGATATGCATCAAACAATCTCAGATTCATCTATTCAACCAACACAAAGTACTTCAAAGAGTGCCCCAAAGTTTCTACCGGAGAGTCAAGACAAAAAAGTGTGCCAACCCCTATGCATAAGTTCACGAGCGGAACCCGCAAGTTTATCACCAAAACATACATCAAGTGGATCACATGATATCCCATTGTCACCACATATAAGCACGTGCAAGACATACATCAAGTGTTCTCAAATCCTTACAGGATCAATCTGATAAGATAACTTCAAAGGGAAAACTCAATCCATCACAAGAGAGTAGAGGGGGAGAAACATCATAAGATCCAACTATAATAGCAAAGCTCGCGATACATCAAGATTATACCACCTCAAGAACCCGAGAGAGAGAGATAAACACATAGCTACTGGTACATACCCTCAGCCTCGAGGGATAACTACTCCCTCCTCGTCATGGAGAGCACCGGGATGATGAAGATGGCCACCGGAGAGGGATTCCCCCCTCCGGCAGGGTGCCGTAACGGGTCCAGATTGGTTTTTGGTGGCTACGGAGGATTCTAGCGGCGGAACTCGATGTTTTTAGGGTATATATATATATATATATATATATATATATATATATATATATATATATATATATATATATAGGCGAAAGAAGTTGGTCAGGGGAGCCACGAGGGGCCCACGAGGGTGGGGGCACGCCCAGGGGGGCAGGCGGGCCTCCCTGCCTCGTGGCCACCTCAAAGCTTCCTTGACTTCAACTCCAAGTCTCCTGGATCACGTTCGTTTCAAAAATCACGCTCCCGAAGGTTTCATTCCATTTGGACTCCGTTTGATATTCCTTTTCTTCGAAACACTGAAATAGGCAAGAAAACAACAATTTGGGTTGGGCCTCCGATTAATAGGTTAGTCCCAAAAATAATATAAAAGTGTATAATAAAGCCCATTAACATCCAAAAAAGATAATATAATAGCATGGAACAATCAAAAATTATAGAGACGTTGGAGACGTATCACTGGCCGAAGGTGACGGGGAGGCGGATCTGCCCTATTCGGGTGGTGGATCCGTCGGTCACTCCTGAGAAGGGCTTGGTGGGCTGCAGCTGATCATACGTCACCTGGAGGCGGTCGAACATCTCGATGGAAAGAACATTGAGCCCAACACCACCATCGATGAGGGTCATGGTGAGGAGGACATTGCTGATGGCGGGCGATAAAAGCATCAGGAGGGCGCCGGTAGTTGCCGCGCACTTTAGTTGGACGGACGAGATGAAGGTGATGGTGCACTTGGACCACGTGAGCGGACGTGTGGCCTCAAGCCTGGGGAGGGCCACATTCACCTTACGAGAGAAGTACTTGAAGAAGCGGTGGGAGGCTAGGACCTAAGCGCCACCCAAGATGTAGGCGATGGCGCGAGGGTCCTGGAAGCGCCAAGCCCCCTCGTCCTGGTGGTGGTCGTCATTCCTTCTTAGTGGTGGTGGCAGCGAGGGGAGGCCAGCATTGCCCTGAGGACGTTCCTCACGAGGTTGGCCTCTCCAGGCGCCCTTGCGAGGCTGGCCATGCCAGTGATCCTCACAAGGCTGGTCGTGCCACTCCTGGCGGGGGCCGCGGTCGTCCCAACGCCCTCCACTTCTGCCTCCTCCGCGCTCGTAGCCTCGATCGTTGTGCTCGGGGCATCGACCGAGCTGCCCGTTGCGGTTACCCTGAGCTCCTGACAACCATTGGTGTTGTGGCTGTGTACATTGTGGAAAATGCAAAATGGACGGTTGCTCTTGGACGACTCTAGGTGATCGCAGCCGTGCTTCATCTCTGGTTCGGCCGCGAGCACGGGATCCCCCTTGTGTTTCACATCCTTGACTTTGGCCTTCTTATCTTCAAGGTCGGCAGCTGGGAGCTCGACGAGGGCGAGGTGCCCCTCCTCAGCTTTCGCACACTTGGTAGCCATGTTGAACATCTCCAGAGCCGTGCATAGGTCCTCGTGGATGGCGAGCTCCTCTTTCATCTTGACATCTTGGACGCCATCGGAGAATGCTAAGATGATGGCTTCATCAGAATCCTTGGGGGTCTTGAGACGAACACTGTTGAAGCGCTGGATGTACTTCTGCAGGGTCTCCCCAGGTGGCTGCTTGATGCGCCATAGGTCACTCGCGGTAGGCGGGTGGTCGCTAGTGGCCTCAAAGTTGGTGACGAAACGCTCGCACATCTTGCCCCAGGAGGAGATTGATCCCGCGAGCAGATTCCGGAGTCACGAGTGCGTGCCATCCATGAGGGCCATGGGGAACTAGTTCGCCATGACCTTTTCATCGCCACTAGCCACCTCGATGGTCAGCTCGTAGAGCTGCAGGAACTCCACAAGGTTGGGGGTGCCATCGTAACGTGGAGGCAGGTTAGGCTTGAACTTGCCTGGCCAGACGACGTTGTGTAGCTCAGGGGTGAAGGTGCAGCAGCCCGCTGTGGTCACCGAAGCCCATCGTGGAGGGGGAACCTGATCTTGGTGCTCGCGCGCCACCACAGAAGGAGGCACATAGTCTTGACGTGGAGGTGGAGGGAGCAGTGGAGCAGCTTCTTGTGGCCGTTGGACCTCCCGGCAGCTTTCTTCTTTGTGCGCAGGTGCCCGGCGTGGTGGGTCATGCCGCGGGGCTGCGTGTCTTTGACCGAGGGCGACGTCCTGACGGGGAGGTGGCGGAGGCGCTCCATGGGCTACATCGCCCGCATCGGGCAATGGACGAGACAATGAGAGGGACGGTGCAGGCGAGCCCCCAGCCGCGCTGAGTAGCTCGGCGATGCGGTCCAACTAGTCTTCGTAGAGGTCATCGAACGCGCGGAGCTCATGCGCCATGAGCAACGCAGCCTATGCATTCTCCTGGCCGTGACGAGCGTGGGACGACGAGCCGGCCGGAGTCAGCGATGGAGTATCGGTGCGTCTGTCCCGCCGCATGGAGGAGTGTTGCGACAAAGTTTGCTGCTCATGCCCCACCGGGCCGGTGACTGCGTTGGCGGCAGGTGATGGAGAATGACGGGGAGGCCCACCGACGGGCGTCGTCTGGGCGACAAGCGCGGCAAGAGCTGCATGGGCCCAGTGAGCATTAGCCATGGAGAGGTGGAGCGGCAGCCAGTCGTTCGACGAGAGAGAATCTTCGACGCACCCCTACCTGGCGCGCCAAATGTCGGATTCTGGGCTCCGCAGATCCTTGAGAGGTCCGAACACTGGGGTGCATACAAAGAACTCCTTCTCCCCAACCTGCTGGCCCAACGATTCCATAGCCTATCTCGACGAACCCAAGGGACAAGATACATAGTTGTTTATCCTGGTTCGGGCCACCTTGCGGTGTAATACCCTACTCCACCTTTGTGGTGGATTGCCTCGAGGGGCTAAGGATGAACTAGTATAGTGGTTGAACAACCTCAGGAGGTGAGGTGTTCTTGAGCTCAATGAGCTAGTGGAATGAGGATGGTCTCAATGACCCGATCCCTCTCTCGGGTGGTGGCTAAGTCCTTTTTATAGTGGCCTTGGTCCTCTTCCCAAATGTAGGCGGGAAGGGATCCAACAACGGCCAAATTTAAAGGGAGACAACTAGTAAAAGTTATCCTGACAAAAGTAGTCTTTGCCTGCATAGGCTTTGGTGGTGACGCTATAGTGGGCTCCGCGATGACCTCCGTCATGCCGTCCTGGCGGTTTTGGTCTTGTTGCACCAATATGGAAACCTTTGCCTAATTCCTCGGGACTCCACGCTTGCGCTTGCCTCCTTGGCACCAAAGGGGAAACTGGTACACTACGCCCGTTGATGCCCGCCTGGCCTTGGTCATCATGGCTCACATCATGTGAACCTCGCGAAGTGCACCTTGCATTGATATCTCCGCTCCTCGGGAGCCAGCCTAGTGAGGCCGCCCCCAGGGAGGTCTTGGTGTCGTCTGCCTCGTGAGGCTTGGCACCTCGCGAGGGTCTCGTGCTGTTGCTGCCGAGACTGGGCCATACCTGGCCGCTAATGGAGCCACGCCATGGGCCGTAGGCAGGCAAGTCTAGGTACCCCCATTCCTAGGACGCTGACACTCTCCTTCAAGCACTGCGGTGGAAGGAGAAAGAGATGAGAAAAGGGGTGCCCAAGCAGGAGCCCACTCTAACAAGACCGAGAGTGGCGAGGCTGCGTAGGAGGAATATAGGTGACGAGGCGGCGCCCTCTGGTCGCCACCTCTAGAGCTAGCAAGAAGCCTCAGATTGAGCGCCGATGGAGTCATCCACCAAAGCTCATCCGAAAGACTGCTGGAGGGGAGGAGAAGGCGCTAAGAGAACATCCCTCCCCGGCTATCTCCTTAAGAGGCTGGTGATGATGAAGCCGGGGAGGGAGGGGAAGAGCGGGAAGACAGGCGGCAGGTAACCAGTTGGAGGCGAAGGCATCCATGCCATCGTACTCTGACCTAACCACCTGCCACCTGCCTTCCCCGTCTTCCCTCACTTCCTCCTCAGCACTGCTGCTCCCGAGAAGCGCCAAGACTCCAGTCTGGCACCTTCCCCGGGAAGACAGCGAGCAGCCAAGACAGCCAAGCACTGGTGCGTGTAGGTGCTATACAAATGGTATTTAACCCCTTCCCGTGACGACATTTGGAACCATCACCAAGTGAGTGTGGGCGATAGGGGGTCCTTCCCACACGACCCAAAAATCGTCGGGGATAGGCCCTCCTGGGACACAAGCTGGGGCCGTGTGCGGTCGGGTGTGGCATCAGGACCCAATCATTTCCGTAGGTATGCACATCCCACACGGTAATCCGAGAAAAACATTTCCAGAGGTATGTACATCCCACATGGTGAATCCCAGAAAATCATTTTCCGTAGGTATGTACATCCCACATGGTCAATCCAAGGAATACATTTCCGTTCTTATGTACATCCCACACAGTCAATCGACGGAAAACATTTCCGTTTGTACGTACATCCCACACAGTTTTATGTGTAGGCTCGTATGTGAAAGGTGTAACTATCACACATGGTCTGCCTTGGTTAACTGTTTGCTTTTATCAACTATATCACACCTAGCCTGCCATGATGAAGAAAAATGTGTGGCATTGGGCTATCAATCACAAGCGCTTTTACTGCTAGAACTGTTTGCAAAGGTCCATGACACATTTAGCAGGTTTATTAGTTTACAATTAATAATTCCAGTATTACGCAAATTCACATTTCATATCGAACAATTGTTTGCCAATTTCATATTGGGCACATAAATATATTATAACATCACAATACGGTAGCTACATGAAAACAACACAGTACAAAATATAGTTAGTTCAACTTCATAAGAACAATATATTCATTTCCGTAGTCAAGATCATCCAGGCTCGTCTTATCCACCTCTTCTTTCAGTTTAGTAAGAACCTATTTTTCACGGGCCAATTGGGAAAGTGCCTCCTCATTCGCCAACACCATCTTAGCAAAGTCTGATTTAAAAAATCTGAGCTCATTGTCCACCTTCAACTTTATATCCAGCATCTTCAAATATTCTTCAGCGTTGACAACAGTTTCTCTAAGCCTACGTCTGTTCTCTTCCTCATGTATGCTCTAGAGCTTTGCTAGGCACATCTTCAAAGACTGTGGCCACTCTTTATCAACCCACTCCAAGTAAGAACACTTCCGTTCATCCTATAATATTTAAAACTGGATCAGTAACAATTGTAGGGGAAATGGGTTTATAGCAACATAGAAAATCACCAATGCTTATTTTGAAAAACTGACGAAACATGTTAATTATGACATATCTTCTCAAAAAGATAAATGTGCAAATGAATTAATTGCTACTGAGACAACAACCAAATTCTTGAACATCAGAAGCTATAATTAACTACAACGACGCTAGAAGTTCTTACTCATGTACAATAAATAACAAATTGAACATTTTTCGAGGAAGGTAAATATAACTGCAACAGCATAGCAACAATGTTTGCATGACATTAAATTGATACTAACATGTGTGTACATGCACAAATTTAGTAACATAAAACAAATAGCACTAAGGCCATCCATTATGTATGCGAAAACTGGGGTAAAGACAACTGTTGCTACATCTCGCACCGGTCCCCTGCACTGGCGAACTGATGTAGCGGAAAAAAATCAGGGACCCGGACTCCGAAGCACGTACACTAGTAGAAAAGGGGGCAATGGTCCAGGCCGGGTCAGCCCATTAGTCCTGGTTTAGTCCAGAACCGGGACCAATGGGGGCATTGGACCCGGTTCATGAGCCCAGGGGGCCGGCCGGGCCACGTGGGCCATTGGTCCCGGTTTGTCTGGACCTTTTGGTCCCGGTTGGTGGGACGAACCGGGACCAAAAGGTCCAGACGAAGACCATGCGTCCGTATAGATTATATTTGTAAGAGATAATTATTGTATATATGTAGCCGGTAGTGTCGGATAGATATATGAGAACTTGTTGTTCGACCAATCTCTCGGAGAAGGAGAGGTGGTCGATATCACTTCTCTCTGTATGCATATATGTTCATGACGATCTTCTGTTTCCTTCGTTTGCTTACTAGCTAGATAGCATGTCTAGTCCTCTCTATACGTATGTACAGTACGTAGCGTCGACCAAGCACGGACATAAGAGAGGACACTTCTCTCTATTAATTATAGCTAGCTAACACAATATATGAAACACCTAAATTAACCCCCCAAAACCAACAACCCCCCCCCCTTAAAAAAACAAAAACCGCAGCCACAGAAATGCTGACGCGTGGATGCCTATTGGTCCCAGTTGGTGCCTCCAACCGGGATCAAAGGCCCTCCTGCTTGGGCTCCACGCACAGGCCACGTGGAGGCCCATCTGTCCCGGTTCTAGACTGAACCAGGACTAAAGGGACAGGGCATTAGTAACGACCCTTTAGTCCCGGTTCAGGAACCGGGACAAAAGGCCCTTATGAACCGAGACAATAGGCCTGTTTTCTACTAGTGGTAGTTGCTCTAATGCCTAGTTCCTTCGTGCCATAAAGATTTAGTATTTTACTGCTTGGCTGCTCGGATGTGTGGACCAAAGTTGGCTGCAAAAACTCTTGAAGCGATGCCAAATAATTTTCTAATGGCACCACTAATGAGATGGCAACAATTTAAGATACTAGGTACAAACTGTGACACTATCTTAGGATGCATTTGGTTGAAGGTGTGGTATGAATGGGTTGGGACCGTGGCAGTGTCCAAATCACATCTAACAAATGATTTGTAACAACAAAAGAGGGTCTAACCTTCTCTGCACATGTCAGAAACTTCCTCCCACTATCCACAAATTCAAACGCAACTAGCTTCACGCATGGAGATTGATGGTGACAACGAGCAGATAGATCTTCAGCCACCCCGCTCCATTCATTGCCACTGATGGTCCTAGGGAGCTACAAGAGGAAGAAATGACTCAAATCGACCAAAGGGTAAAAATCCTTCATTCCAAGTCATAGCCCGAGACAGAGAACAGAGGAATACCCGGGTGGTGAAGGAGTCATCGCCGGAGGAGGAACCGCTGGAGAGGTCATTGAAGAAGACTATGGCGACCCCGACGGTAGGATGCGAGCCGGCGAGAGCGAGGAAGTGGCTATAGCTCAGGAAGGAAGGAAGGAAGGAGGAAACATGGGAAATGTGACTCGTGGTCGAGGAGAAAAGGGCGTGGGGAAGGGGGAAAGGGGGTGGGGGTAGATATTTTGGCGGTAGGCCAAAATTTTGCAAATCTGGAGGGAAACTTTGCACGCGGTGCCGCCGGACCATTCAATTTGAATGATTGTGTGCATCGCAAATGATTCTTCTGCTTTACGCACATGGGATGAGTTTGATAATTCAAATTTTGGTGGAAATTTCGCTGGGTACGTCATTGCATAATTTAATATCGCTTGCTAATTTGAGCACAAAAAAAGAATGTACAGCAGACAGACCACACTTACTGAATCGAGCAATTATAGTAATTAAACAGAGCTAGTAAAACTAAAAATTGCTCTAACAAAAGACCAGCATGAAAAAGAAAGCATAAGTACGCATAATTTTAACAAATCCGCCGCCGCGCCGACCTATGCATCGCCGGTGTGAGATGAGACGTCGATGACTTGTCCTGGCGACATGCCGCTGCTGGTGGACTCCACGTCCCCCCTGCTGAAGTCGACCACGTCCTTGTCCTCGTCCTCGGCGCCGCACTCAAGGTTGTAGTACTCCACCGCTGATTCCTCGACAGACGGACTCTTCTATACCTCGACCTCGGCCACGTGCAACTCCTCCTCCCGGCGCTCCTCGATCTCCGCCGCCTCCTGCATCTCCAGCTCCCGCTCAGCGACCTCATGAGGAAGCAGGTGCTCCATGGCCATCGTCGCCTTTTCAGACGCGGGTTGCATGCTGGAGTCTGATGTGGCCTGGCATATCTTGGCGTGTGCATCCTCGATCTTGGCGTGGATGGCCTTGACCCGGGCCAGGGCGACATCAGTGGCACGGACGGCAGCTCGAGCACTCTCGACGTTTGCAGCCGCCGACGCAGCAGCAGCTGGAGCCGTCTCGGCTGCTACAGATGCCCTCTCGGCGGAAGCGTCCATGCTCAATGCAGAAGTGGCGGCACTCCCGGCGTAGGCGGCGTCGCTCAGGGGAGGGGGGCGGGGGACGCGGCCATCGTACGGGCCTTTACGAAGCGTTTCCATGGTGTCATCTTTGCAAGAAGGGGGTGCAGGAATGGGGATTGGGATTCGTGGATTCGGGGGTTGCCGACACTAGAGCAGACGAGCCGACGAATCTTAAGGAGGGAGACTTAAACAGACCCAGATATTTTCATCGCAAACGGTTCCTACTAAACAACTATGTCTAGTGTTGTAGATATTTTTTATTAGCTGTGAAAGACGAATTTGGTGTAAAGTGGCAACGGATGGCGTTTTAAATGAACAAGAAATTTTGTTGTACTAATACAACTGTCATGTCAAATTTTGCAAAATTTCAGGGGTCATTTGACCTTTTAAGACATTTGAGTGATTTTCTAGCCATTTAATGAACGTAACTGAAATTTGAACTGTTTGAAAACTCATATTTTGTGCACTTGTGTGCGATTTAATTCCATGTGCAATTGGAAGGAATTTTCAAACATATTGGTCTAACAGCTATGACAGAATTAAGCATGGAGTGACATGGCATTTTAATTCCAAAAAATACAACAGAAACACAGGAAACCTTGGTTGATGTAATGTCATGCCACCAAGATGATGTGGTAAAAACGTTGGCATGTTTGACGAAAGTTTGGACACACACCCCTCACAAACCGGAGCAACTCACTAGAAGGCTTGTTGTTCCGAGAGGGAACAATGCATGTTTGATGACGAACCGGAGATCGCTTCCTCTTACGGCCTTCAAATTTTTTCTACGTCTAACGTGAACTACTAAAACAATAATTTGAAATTTTGGAAAATTCTAGGGGTCATTTGACCTTTTAAAGACATTTGTTGAAAATTCTAGGAGTGATATGGCATCTTAATTCCAAAAAACTAAAAAAATTAGAAACACATGAAACCTTGGTTTATGTAATGTCATGCCACCAAGATGATGTGGTAAAGAAATTGGCATATTTGTCGAAAGTTTGGACACACACCCCTCCCAAACTGGAGCAACTCACTAGAAGGCTCGTGGTTCCGAGAGGGAACAATGCATGTTTGATGTCGAACGGGACATAGATTCCTCTTACGACCTTCAATTTTTTTCTATGTCTAACATGCACTACTATAGTTGTAATGTGAAATTTTAGAAAATAATAGGGGTCATTTGACTTGTTAAAGACATTTAAGTGATTTTCTAGCCATTTAATGGTCGTAATTCAAAATTGAACTACATCTACATGCAACGCCTAACCAAAATGGTTTGAAAAATCATATTTGTGTTCGTGTGTGTGAGTTAATTCCATGTGCAGTAAATTATAAGGAATTTTCGAACATATTTCTCTCACGACATGGACACATGCATACGTATTCATGGAGTTATATGGCATCTTAGTGCAAAAAATAAAAAATAAATAGAAACACATGAAACCTTGGTTGATGTAATGTCATGCCACCAAGATGATGTGGTAAAGAAATTGGCATATTTGTCGAAAGTTTGGACACACCCCCCTCATAAACTGGAGAAACTCACTAGAAGGCTCGTGGTTCCGAGAGGGAACGATGCATGTTTGATGTCGAACGGGACATAACTTACTCTTACGACCTTCAATTTTTTTCTATGTCTAACATGCACTACTACAACTGTAATGTGAAATTTTTGAAAATAATAGGGGTCATTTGACTTGTTAAAGATATTTAAGTGATTTTCTAGCCATTTAATGGCCGTAATTCAAATTTGAACTACATCTACATGCAACGAGTAACCAAAATGGTTTGAAAAATCATATTTGTGTTCGTGTATGTGAGTTAATTCCATGTGCAGTAAATTATAAGGAATTTTCAAACATATTTGTCTCACGACATGGACACATGCATACATATGCATGGAGTGATATCGCATCTTAATTCCAAAAAATAAAAAAATTAGAAACACATGAAACATTGGTTGATGTAATGTCATACCACCAAGATGATGTGGTAAAGAAATTGGCATGTTTGTCGAAAGTTTGGACACACACCCCTCACAAACTAGAGCAACTCACTAGAAGGCTCCTGGTTTCGAGAGGGAACAATGCATGTTTGATGTCGAACGGGACATAGCTTCCTCTTAGGGCCTTCAATTTTTTTCTATGTCTAACATGCCGTACTACAACTGTAATGTGAAATTTTTGATAATAATAGGGGTCATTTGACCTGTTAAAGACATATAAGTGATTTTCTAGCCATTTAATGGCCGTAATTCAAATTTGAACTAAATCTACATGCAACGCTTAACCAAAATGGTTTGAAAAATCATATTTGTGTTCGTGTGTGTGAGTTAATTCCATGTGCAGTAAATTATAAGGAATTTTCAAACATATTTTTCTCACGACATGGACACATGCATACATATGCATGTAGTGATATGGCATCTTAATTCCAAAAAATAAAAAAATTATAAACACATGAAACCTTGGTTTATGTAATGTCATGACACCAAGATGATGTGGTAAAGAAATTGGCATATTTGTCGAAAGTTTGGACACACACCCCTCACAAACTGGAGCAACTCACTAGAAGGCTCGTGGTTCCGAGAGGAAACAATGCATGTTTGATGTCGAACGGGACATAGCTTCCTCTTACGACCTTCAATTTTTTTCTATGCATAACATGCACTACTATAGCTGTAATGTGAAATTTTCGAAAATAATAGGGGTCATTTGACCTGTTAAAGACATTCAAGTGATTTTCTGGCCATTTAATGGCCGTAATTCAAAATTGAACTACAGCTACATGCAACGCCTAACCAAAACGGTTTGAAAAATCATATTTGTGTTCATGTGTGTGAGTTAATTCCATGTGCAGTAAATTATAAGGAATTTTCAAACATATTTCTCTCACGACATGGACACATGCATACGTATGCATGGAGTTATATGGCATCTTAATGCCAAAAAATAAAAAAAATTAGAAACACATGAAACCTTGGTTGATGTAATGTCATGCCACCAAGATGATGTGGTAAAGAAATTGGCATATTTGTCGAAAGTTTGGACACACCCCCCTCATAAACTGGAGCAACTCACTAGAAGGCTCGTGGTTCCGAGAGGGAACAATGCATGTTTGATGTCGAACGGGACATAACTTACTCTTACGACCTTCAATTTTTTTCTATGTCTAACATGCACTACTACAACTGTAATGTGAAATTTTCGAAAATAATAGGGGTCATTTGACTTGTTAAAGATATTTAAGTGATTTTCTAGACATTTAATGGCCGTAATTCAAATTTGAACTACATCTACATGCAACGCCTAACCAAAACGGTTTGAAAAATCATATTTGTGTTCGTGTATGTGAGTTAATTCCATGTGCCGTAAATTATAAAGAATTTTCAAACATATTTGTCCCACGACATGGACACATGCATACGTATGCATGGAGTGATATGGTATCTTAATTCCAAAAAATAAAAAAATTAGAAACACATGAAACATTGGTTGATGTAATGTCATACCACCAAGATGATGTGGTAAAGAAATTGGCATGTTTGTCGAAAGCTTGGACACACACCCCTCACAATCTAGAGCAACTCACTACAGGCTCGTGGTTTCGAGAGGGAACAATGCATGTTTGATGTCGAACGGGACATAGCTTCCTCTTAAGGCCTTCAATTTTTTTCTATGTCTAACATGCAGTAGTACAACTGTAATGTGAAATTTTCGATAATAATAGGGGTCATTTGACCTGTTAAAGACATTTAAGTGATTTTCTGTCCATTTAATGGCCATAATTCAAAATTGAACTACAGCTACATGCAACGCCTAACCAAAACGGTTTGAAAAATCATATTTGTGTTCGTGTGTGTGAGTTAATTCCATGTGCAGTAAATTATAAGGAATTTTCAAACATATTTCTCTCACGACATGGACAGATGCATACGTATGCATGGAGTTATATGCCATCTTAATGCCAAAAAATAAAAAAAATTAGAAACACATGAAACCTTGGTTGATGTAATGTCATGCCACCAAGATGATGTGGTAAAGAAATTGGCATATTTGTCGAAAGTTTGGACACCCCCTCCCCTCATAAACTGGAGCAACTCACTAGAAGGCTCATGGTTCCGAGAGGGAACAACGCATGTTTGATGTCGAACGGGACATAACTTACTCTTACGACCTTCAAATTTTTTCTATGTCTAACATGCACTACTACAACTGTAATGCGAAATTTTCGAAAATAATAGGGGTCATTTGACTTGTTAAAGATATTTAAGTGATTTTCTAGCCATTTAATGGCCGTAATTCAAATTTGAACTACATCTACATGCAACGCCTAACCAAAACGGTTTGAAAAATCATATTTGTGTTCGTGTATGTGAGTTAATTCCATGTGCCGTAAATTATAAAGAATTTTCAAACATATTTGTCTCACAACATGGACACATGCATACGTATGCATGGAGTGATATGGCATCTTAATTCCAAAAAATAAAAAAATTAGAAACACATGAAACATTGGTTGATGTAATGTCATACCACCAAGATGATGTGGTAAAGAAATCGGCATGTTTGTCGAAAGTTTGGACACACACCCCTCACAAACTAGAGCAACTCACTAGAAGGCTCGTGGTTCCGAGAGGGAACAATGCATGTTTGATGTCGAACGGGACATAGCTTCCTCTTAAGGCCTTCAATTTTTTTCTATGTCTAACATGCAGTACTACAACTGTAATGTGAAATTTTCGAAAATAATAGGGGTCATTTGACCTGTTAAAGACATGGAAGTGATTTTCTAGCCATTTAATGGCCGTAATTCAAATTTGAACGACATCTACATGCAACGCCTAACCAAAACGGTTTGAAAAATCATATTTGTGTTCGTGTGTGTGAGTTAATTCCATGTGCAGTAAATTATAAGGAATTTTCAAACATATGTCTCTCACGACATGGACACATGCATACGTATGCATGGAGTTATATGGCATCTTAATTGCCAAAAAATAAAAAAAATTAGAAACACATGAAACCTTGGTTGATGTAATGTCATGCCACCAAGATGATGTGGTAAAGAAATTGGCATATTTGTCGAAAGTTTGGACACCCCCCCCTCATAAACTGGAGCAACTCACTAGAAGGCTCGTGGTTCCGAGAGGGAACAATGCATGTTTGATGTCGAACGGGACATAACTTACTCTTACGACCTTCAATTTTTTTCTATGTCTAACATGCACTACTACAACTGTAATGTGAAATTTTCGAAAATAATAGGGGTCATTTGACTTGTTAAAGATATTTAAGTGATTTTCTAGACATTTAATGGCCGTAATTCAAATTTGAACTACATCTACATGCAACGCCTAACCAAAACGGTTTGAAAAATCATATTTGTGTTCGTGTATGTGAGTTAATTCCATGTGCCGTAAATTATAAAGAATTTTCAAACATATTTGTCCCACGACATGGACACATGCATACGTATGCATGGAGTGATATGGTATCTTAATTCCAAAAAATAAAAAAATTAGAAACACATGAAACATTGGTTGATGTAATGTCATACCACCAAGATGATGTGGTAAAGAAATTGGCATGTTTGTCGAAAGCTTGGACACACACCCCTCACAATCTAGAGCAACTCACTACAGGCTCGTGGTTTCGAGAGGGAACAATGCATGTTTGATGTCGAACGGGACATAGCTTCCTCTTAAGGCCTTCAATTTTTTTCTATGTCTAACATGCAGTAGTACAACTGTAATGTGAAATTTTCGATAATAATAGGGGTCATTTGACCTGTTAAAGACATTTAAGTGATTTTCTGTCCATTTAATGGCCATAATTCAAAATTGAACTACAGCTACATGCAACGCCTAACCAAAACGGTTTGAAAAATCATATTTGTGTTCGTGTGTGTGAGTTAATTCCATGTGCAGTAAATTATAAGGAATTTTCAAACATATTTCTCTCACGACATGGACAGATGCATACGTATGCATGGAGTTATATGCCATCTTAATGCCAAAAAATAAAAAAAATTAGAAACACATGAAACCTTGGTTGATGTAATGTCATGCCACCAAGATGATGTGGTAAAGAAATTGGCATATTTGTCGAAAGTTTGGACACCCCCTCCCCTCATAAACTGGAGCAACTCACTAGAAGGCTCATGGTTCCGAGAGGGAACAACGCATGTTTGATGTCGAACGGGACATAACTTACTCTTACGACCTTCAAATTTTTTCTATGTCTAACATGCACTACTACAACTGTAATGCGAAATTTTCGAAAATAATAGGGGTCATTTGACTTGTTAAAGATATTTAAGTGATTTTCTAGCCATTTAATGGCCGTAATTCAAATTTGAACTACATCTACATGCAACGCCTAACCAAAACGGTTTGAAAAATCATATTTGTGTTCGTGTATGTGAGTTAATTCCATGTGCCGTAAATTATAAAGAATTTTCAAACATATTTGTCTCACAACATGGACACATGCATACGTATGCATGGAGTGATATGGCATCTTAATTCCAAAAAATAAAAAAATTAGAAACACATGAAACATTGGTTGATGTAATGTCATACCACCAAGATGATGTGGTAAAGAAATCGGCATGTTTGTCGAAAGTTTGGACACACACCCCTCACAAACTAGAGCAACTCACTAGAAGGCTCGTGGTTCCGAGAGGGAACAATGCATGTTTGATGTCGAACGGGACATAGCTTCCTCTTAAGGCCTTCAATTTTTTTCTATGTCTAACATGCAGTACTACAACTGTAATGTGAAATTTTCGAAAATAATAGGGGTCATTTGACCTGTTAAAGACATGGAAGTGATTTTCTAGCCATTTAATGGCCGTAATTCAAATTTGAACGACATCTACATGCAACGCCTAACCAAAACGGTTTGAAAAATCATATTTGTGTTCGTGTGTGTGAGTTAATTCCATGTGCAGTAAATTATAAGGAATTTTCAAACATATGTCTCTCACGACATGGACACATGCATACGTATGCAGGGAGTTATATGGCATCTTAATTGCCAAAAAATAAAAAAAATTAGAAACACATGAAACCTTGGTTGATGTAATGTCATGCCACCAAGATGATGTGGTAAAGAAATTGGCATATTTGTTGAAAGTTTGGACACCCCCCCTCATAAACTGGAGCAACTCACTAGAAGGCTCGTGGTTCCGAGAGGGAACAATGCATGTTTGATGTCGAACGGGACATAACTTACTCTTACGACCTTCAATTTTTTTCTATGTCTAACATGCACTACTACAACTGTAATGTGAAATTTTTGAAAATAATAGGGGTCATTTGACTTGTTAAAGATATTTAAGTGATTTTCTAGCCATTTAATGGCCGTAATTCAAATTTGAACTACATCTACATGCAACGCTAACCAAAATGGTTTGAAAAATCATATTTGTGTTCTTGTATGTGAGTTAATTCCATGTGCAGTATATTATAAGGAATTTTCAAACATATTTGTCTCACGACATGGGCACATGCATACGTATGCATGGAGTGATATGGCATATTAATTCCAAAAAATAAAAAAAAATTAGAAACACATGAAACATTGGTTGATGTAATGTCATACCACCAAGATGATGTGCTAAAGAAATTGGCATGTTTGTCGAAAGTTTGGACACACACCCCTCACAAACTAGAGCAACTCACTAGAAGGCTCGTGGTTCCGAGAGGGAACAATGCATGTTTGATGTCGAACGGGACATAGCTTCCTCTTAAGGCCTTCAATTTTTTTCTATGTCTAACATGCAGTACTACAACTGTAATGTGAAATTTTCGAAAATAATAGGTGTCATTTGACCTGTTAAAGACATATAAGTGATTTTCTAGCCATTTAATGGCCGTAATTCAAATTTGAACTACACCTACATGCAACGCCTAACCAAAATGGTTTGAAAAATCATATTTGTGTTCGTGTGTGTGAGTTAATTCCGTGTGCAGTAAATTATAAGGAATTTTCAAACATACTTGTCTCACGACATGGACACATGCATACATATGCATGGAGTGATATGGCATCTTAATTCCAAAAAAATGAAAAAATTAGAAACACATGAAACCTTGCTTGATGTAATGTCATGCCACCAAGATGATGTGGTAAACATATTGGCATATTTGTAGAAAGTTTGGACACACCCCCTCACAAACTGGAGCAACTCACTAGAAGGCTCGTGGTTCCGAGAGGGAACAATGCATGTTTGATGTCGAACGGGACATAGCTTCCTCTTACGACCTTCAATTTTTTTCTATGTCTAACATGCACTACTATAGCTGTAATGTGAAATTTTTGAAAATAAGAGGGGTCATTTGACCTGTTAAAGACATTTAAGTGATTTTCTAGCCATTTAATGGCCGTAATTCAAAATTGAACTACATCTACATGCAACGCCTAACCAAAACGGTTTGAAAAATCATACTTGTGTTCGTGTGTGTGAGTTAATTCCATGTGCAGTAAATTATAAGGAATTTTCAAACATATTTCTCTCACGACATGGACACATGCATACGTATGCATGGAGTTATATGGCATCTTAATGCCAAAAAATAAAAAAAATTAGAAAAGCATGAAACCTTGGATTATGTAATGTCATGCCACCAAGAAGATGTGGTAAAGAAATTGGCATGTTTGTCGAAATTTTGGACACACACCCCTCACAAACTAGAGCAACTCACTAGAAGGCTCGTGGTTCCGAGACGGAACAATGCATGTTTGATGTCGAACGGGACATAGCTTCCTCTTAAGGCCTTCAATTTTTCTATATGTCTAACATGCACTACTACAACTGTAATGTGAAATTTTCGAAAATAATAGGGGTCATTTGACCTGTTAAAGATATATAAGTGATTTTCTAGCCATTTAATGGCCGTAATTCAAATTTGAACTACATCTACATGCAACGCCTAACCAAAACGGTTTGAAAAATCATATTTGTGCTCGTGTGTGTGAGTTAATTCCATGTGCAGTAAATTATAAGGAATTTTCAAACATATTTGTCTCACGACATGGACACATGTATACGTATGCATGGAGTGATATGGCATCTTAATTCCAAAAAATAAAAAAATTAGAAACACATGAAACCTTGGTTTATGTAATGTCATGGCACCAAAATGATGTGGTAAAGAAATTGGCATATTTGTCGAAAGTTTGGACACACACCCCTCACAAACTAGAGCAACTCACTAGAAGGCTCGTGGTTCCGAGAGGGAACAATGCATGTTTGTTGTCGAACGGGACATAGCTTCCTCTTACGACCTTCAATTTTTTTCTATGTCTAACATTCACTACTATAGCTGTAATGTGAAATTTTCGAAAATAATATGGGTCATTTGACCTGTTAAAGATATATAAGTGATTTTCTAGCCATTTAATGGCCGTAATTCAAATTTGAACTACATCTACATGCAACGCCTAACCAAAACGGTTTGAAAAATCATATTTGTGCTCGTGTGTGTGAGTTAATTCCATGTGCAGTAAATTATAAGGAATTTTCAAACATATTTGTCTCACGACATGGACACATGCATACGTATGCATGGAGTGATATGGCATCTTAATTCCAAAAAATAAAAAAATTAGAAACACATGAAACCTTGGTTTATGTAATGTCATGCCACCAAAATGATGTGGTAAAGAAATTGGCATATTTGTCGAAAGTTTGGACACACACCCCTCACAAACTAGAGCAACTCACTAGAAGGCTCGTGGTTCTGAGAGGGAACAATGCATGTTTGTTGTTGAACGGGACATAGCTTCCTCTTACGACCTTCAATTTTTTTCTATGTCTAACATGCACTACTACAACTATAATGTGAAATTTTCGAAAATAATTTGGGTCATTTGACCTGTTAAAGACATTTAAGTGATTTTCTAGCCATTTAATGGTCGTAATTGAAAATTGAACTACATCTACATGCAACGCCTAACCAAAACGGTTTGAAAAATCATATTTGTGTTCGTGTGTGTGAGTTAATTCCATGTGCATTAAATTATATGGAATTTTCAAACATATTTCTCTCACGACTTGGACACATGCATACGTACGCATGGAGTTATATGACATCTTAATGCCAAAAAAAAAATAGAAACACATGAAACCTTGGTTGATGTAATGTCATGCCACCAAGATGATCTGGTAAAGAAATTGGCATATTTGTCGAAAGTTTGGAGACACCCCCCTCATAAACTGGAGCAACTCACTAGAAGGATCGTGGTTCCGAGAGGGAACAATGCATGTTCGATGTCGAACGGGACATAACTTACTCTTATGACCTTCAATTTTTTTCTATGTCTAACATGCACTACTACAACTATAATGTGAAATTTTCGAAAATAATAGTGGTCATTTGACTTGTTATAGATATTTAAGTGATTTTCTAGCCATTTAATGGCCGTAATTCAAATTTGAACTACATCTACATGCAACGGCTAACCAAAATGGTTTGAAAAATCATATTTGTGTTCGTGTATGTGAGTTAATTCCATGTGCAGTAAATTATAAGGAATTTTCAAACATATTTGTCTCACGACATGGACACATGCATACGTATGCATGGAGTGATATGGCATCTTAATTCCAAAAAATAAAAAAATTAGAAACACATGAAACATTGGTTGATGTAATGTCATACCACCAAGATGATGTGGTAAAGAAATTGGCATGTTTGTCGAAAGTTCGGACACACACCCCTCACAAACTAGAGCAACTCAGTAGAAGGCTCGTGGTTCCGAAAGGGAACAATGCATGTTTGATGTCGAACGGGACATAGCTTCCTCTTAAGGCCTTCAAATGTTTTCTATGTCTAACATGCAGTACTACAACTATAATGTGAAATTTTCGAAAATAATAGGGGTCGTTTGACCTGTTAAAGACATATAAGTGATTTTCTAGCCATTTAATGGCCGTAATTCAAATTTGAACTACATCTACATGCAACGCCTAACCAAAATGGTTTGAAAAATCATATTTGTGTTCGTGTGTGTGAGTTAATTCCATGTGCAGTAAATTATAAGGAATTTTCAAACATATTTGTCTCACGACATGGACACATGCATACATATGCATGGAGTGATATGGCATCTTAATTCCAAAAAATAAAAAAAATTAGAAACACATGAAACCTTGGTTTATGTAATGTCATGCCACCAAGATGATGTGGTAAAGAAATTGGCATATTTGTCGAAAGTTTGGACACACACCCCTCACAAACTGGAGCAACTCACTAGAAGGCTCGTGGTTTCGAGAGGGAACAATGCATGTTTGATGTCGAACGGGACATAGCTTCCTCTTACGACCTTCAATTTTTTTCTATGTCTAACATGCACTACTATAGCTGTAATGTGAAATTTTTAAAAATAATAGGGATCATTTGACCTGTTAAAGACATTTAAGTGATTTTCTAGCCATTTAATGGCCGTAATTCAAAATTGAACTACATCTACATGCAACGCCTAACCAAAACGGTTTGAAAAATCATATTTGTGTTCGTGTGTGTGAGTTAATTCCATGTGCAATAAATTATAAGGAATTTTCAAACATATTTCTCTCACGACATGGTCACATGCATACGTATTCATGGAGTGATATGGCATCTTAATGCCAAAAAATAAAAAAAATTAGAAACACATGAAACATTGGTTGATGTAATGTCGTGCCACCAAGATGATGTGGTAAAGAAATTGGAATATTTGTCGAAAGTTTGGACACACCCCCCTCATAATCTGGAGCAACTCACTAGAAGGCTCGTGGTTCCGAGAGGGAACAATGCATGTTTGATGTCGAACGGGACATACCTTACTCTTACGAACTTCAATTTTTTCTATGTCTAACATGCACTACTACAGCTGTAATGTGAAATTTTCGAAAATAACAGGTGCCATTTGACTTGTTGAAGATATTTAAGTGATTTTCTATCCATTTAATGGCCGTAATTGAAATTTGAACTACATCTACATGCAACGCCTAACCAAAACGGTTTGAAAATCATATTTCTGGTCGTGTATGTGAGTTAATTCCATGTGCCGTAAATTATAAGGAATTTTCAAACATATTTGTCTCACGACATGGACACATGCATACGTATGCATGGAGTGATATGGCATCTTAATTCCAAAAAATAAAAAAATTAGAAACACATGAAACATTGGTTGATGTAATGTCATACCACCAAGATGATGTGGTAAAGAAATCGGCATGTTTGTCGAAAGTTTGGACACACACCCCTCACAAACTAGAGCAACTCAGTAGAAGGCTCGTGGTTCCGAGAGGGAACAATGCATGTTTGATGTCGAACGGGACATAGCTTCCTCTTAAGGCCTTCAATTTTTTTCGATGTCTAACATGCAGTACTACAGCTGTAATGTGAAATTTTCGAAAATAATAGGGGTCATTTGACCTGTTAAAGACATTTAAGTTATTTTCTAGCCATTTAATGGCCATAATTCAAAATTGAACTACATCTACATGCAACGCCTAACCAAAACGGTTTGAAAAATCATATTTGTGTTCGTGTGTGTGAGTTAATTCCATGTGCAGTAAATTATAAGGAATTTTCAAACATATTTCTCTCACGACATGGACACATGCATACGTATGCATGGAGTTATCTGGCATCTTAATGCCAAAAAATAAAAAAAAATAGAAACACATGAAACCTTGGTTGATGTAATGTCATGCCACCAAGATGATGTGGTAAAGAAATTGGCATATTTGTTGAAAGTTTGGACACACCCCCTCATAAACTGGAGCAACTCACTAGAAGGCTCGTGGTTCCGAGAGGGAACAATGCATGTTTGATGTCGAATGGGACATAACTTACTCTTACGACCTTCAATTTTTTTCTAGGTCTAACATGCACTACTACAACTGTAATGTGAAATTTTCGAAAATAATAGGGGTCATTTGACTTGTTAAAGATATTTAAGTGATTTTCTAGCCATTTAATGGCCGTAATTCAAATTTGAACTACATCTACATGCAACGCCTAACCAAAACGGTTTGAAAAATCATATCTGTGTTCGTGTATGTGAGTTAATTCCATGTGCAGTAAATTATAAGGAATTTTCAAACATATTTGTCTCACGACATGGACACATGCATACGTATGCATGGAGTGATATGGCATCTTAATTCCAAAAAATAGAAAAATTAGAAACACATGAAACATTGGTTGATGTAATGTCATACCACCAAGATGATGTGGTAAAGAAATTGGCATGTTTGTCGAAAGTTTGGACACACACCCCTCACAAACTAGAGCAACTCACTAGAAGGCTCGTGGTTCCGAGAGGGAACAATGCATGTTTGATGTCAAACGGGACATAGCTTCCTCTTAAGGCCTTCAATTTTTTTCTATGTCTAACGTGCAGTACTGGAACTGTAATGTAAAATTTTCGAAAATAATAGGGGTCATTTGACCTGTTAAAGACATATAAGTGATTTTCTATCCATTTAATGGCCGTAATTGAAATTTGAACTACATCTACATGCAACGCCTAACCAAAATGGTTTGAAAAATCATATTTGTGTTCGTGTGTGTGAGTTAATTCCATGTGCAGTAAATTATAAGGAATTTTCAAACATATTTGTCTCACGACATGGACACATGCATACGTATGCATGGAGTGATATGGCATCTTAATTCCAAAAAATAAAAAAATTAGAAACACATGAAACCTTTGTTTATGTAATGTCATGCCACCAAGATGATGTGGTAAAGAAATTGGCATATTTGTCGAAAGTTTGGACACACACCCCTCACAAACTGGAGAAACTCACTAGAAGGCTCGTGGTTCCGAGAGGGAACAATGCATGTTTGATGTCGAACGGGACATAGCTTCCTCTTACGACCTTCAATTTTTTTCTATGTCTAACATGCACTACTATAGCTGTAATGTGAAATTTTCGAAAATAATAGGGGTCATTTGACCTATTAAAGACATTTAAGTGATTTTCTAGCCATTTAATGGCCGTAATTCAAAATTGAACTACATCTATATGCAACGCCTAACCAAAACGGTATGAAAAATCATATTTGTGTTCGTGTGTGTGAGTTAATTCCATGTGCAGTAAATTATAAGGAATTTTCAAACATATTTCTCTCACGACATGGGACATGCAAACGTATGCATGGAGTTATATGGCATCTTAATGCCAAAAAATAAAAAAAATTAGAAACACATGAAACCTTGGTTGATGTAATGTCATGCCTCCAAGATGACGTGGTAAAGAAATTGGCATATTTGTCGAAAGTTTGGATACACCCCTCTCATAAACTGGAGCAACTCACTAGAAGGCTCGTGGTTCCGAGAGGGAACAATGCATGTTTGATGTCGAGCGGGACATAACTTACTCTTACGACCTTCAATTTTTTTCTATGTCTAACATGCACTACTATAGCTGTAATGTGAAATTTTCAAAAATAATAGGGTTTATTTGACTTGTTAAAGATATTTAAGTGATTTTCTAGCCATTTAATGGCCGTAATTCAAATTTGAACTATATCTACATGCAACGCCTAACCAAAACGGTTTGAAAAATCATATTTGTGTTCGTGTATGTGAGTTAATTCCATGTGCCGTAAATTATAAGGAATTTTCAAACATATTTGTCTCACGACATGGACACATGCATACGTATGCATGGAGTGATATGGCATCTTAATTCCAAAAAATAAAAAAAATTAGAAACACATGAAACATTGGTTGATGTTATGACATACCACTAAGATGACGTGGTAAAGAAATTGGCATGTTTGTCGAAAGTTTGGACACACACCCCTCACAAACTGGAGCAACTCACTATAAGGCTCGTGGTTCCGAGAGGGAACAATGCATGTTTGATGTCGAACGGGACATAGCTTCCTCTTACGGCCTTCAATTTTTTTCTATGTCTAACATGCACTACTACGGCTGTAATGTGAAATTTTCGAAAATAATAGGGGTCATTTGACCTGTTAAAGACATTTAAGTGATTTTCTAGCCATTTAATGGACGTAATTCAAATTTGAACTACATCTACATGCAATGCCTAACCAAAACGGTTTGAAAAAATCATATCTGTGTACTTGTGTGCAAGTTAATTCCATGTGTAGCAAATTAGAAGGAATTTTAAAACATATTGGTCTCAAGGCATGGGCACATGCATACGTATGCATGGAGTGACATGGCATTTCAATTCCAAAAAATTAAAAAATGATCAGAAAAACAGGAAACCTTGGTTGATGTAATGTCATGCCACCAAGATGATGTGGTAAAGAAATTGGCATGTTTGACGAAAGTTTGGACACACACCCCTCGCAAACCGGAGCAACTCACTAGAAGGTTCATGGTTCCGAGACAGAACAATGCATGTTTGATGACGAACTGGAGAGAGCTTCCTCTTACGGCCTTCAAAAAATTTCCTATGTTTAACATGCACTAATACAACTGTCATGTGAAAATATGGAAAATTTCAGGGATCATTTGACCTTTTAAAGATATTTAAGTGATTTTCTAACCATTTAATGACTGTAATTCAAATTTGAACTACATCTACATGCAACGCCTAACAAACACGGTTTGAAAATTCATATTTTTGTGTAATTTTGTGCGAGTTAATTCCCTGTGCAGTAAATTAGAAAGAATTTTCAAACATATTGGTCTCAAGGCATGGGCACATGCACGGAGTGCCATGGCATTTTAATTCCAAAAAAATAAAAAATGATCAGAAAAAACATGAAACCTTGCTTGATTTAATGTCATGCCACCAAGATGATGTGGTAGAAAAACTGGAATGTTTGACGAAAGTTTGGAAACATACCCCTCACAAACCGGAGCAACTCACTGGAAGGTTCGTGGTTCCGAGAGGGAACAATGCATGTTTGATGACGAACGGGAGATAGCTTCCTCTTATAACCTTCAAAAAAAATTCTACGTTTAACATGCACTAATACAACTGTCATGTGAAAATTCGAAAAATTTCAGGGGTCATTTGACCTTTTAAAGACATTTAAGTGATTTTCTAACCATTTAATGACCGTAATTCCAATTTGAACTACATCTACATGCAACGCCTAACCATAATGGTTTGAAAAATCATATTTTGTATACTTGTATGCGAGTTAAAAAATCATCAAACGATGTAAAGATCTGGTGTTCTAAAACGAAAATATAAAGATCTGGTAAGACAACCGCCCCCCACATTATTGGCACTCTATCTCGCAGCCCGAGGTTTGGTAGGTGAGTGGCGGGGATCATTAATCAGACATGGTTCTGTATTGGAAACTGTCAGCTATTATGTTCACACACGGATTTTGCTGCGGGAATCATGTGTGTTTCAAACTACAATACTCGTAAATTTTGGCGACCAGCATGTGTACTGTCCCCGTTGATCTAGATTCCGGCCGCCAATAAATACTCCCTTGCTCATGTCATCCCGCCTGCATTCTCATCTACATCCTCCCCTAACTCGCCCTCTCTCTCACAAATCGCTGCCATGGCGCCGCCAGTCTGCCCATGTGCCGACGAGGAGTCGCCGCCCCCCGAGGACGCTCACTTGAATAGCAGCAGTGAGGACCCTTACACGCCTCCTGACGAGGTTGCGTCGGACCCCCCAACTTTGGATTGGTTTTGTGGCCAGTACAATCTTTGTCTATGGAAGTCGCTGCCGCCGGCTGAGAAAGCCAGGCAAGTGGCGTTCAAGAAGGAGATGGCGGAGGAGGTACCAGGTGGCCTATGAAGCCCGTGATGCCTCCTGGAAAAAGGAGGCGGCGGAGCTTTGGGGGCAGGCGCATTGTTGTGCCGATGAGGTGTACGGAGACGGGTACTTCGCGAGGAAGGTCGTAGGTGTTGGGCGCCTTGCTGCTGCGTGGAGGTGGGCCGATAAGCTCCGGCGTGTGTCAGGACCGGTTTTTCGGGATATTAATTTCCCAAAAGTGGCCCTTGTGCTCACCAGCCCTAGGACTACTATTAGCTGATGAGACACCAACTTGTTAGAGAAACTCCAAGCAAACTACAAAATATGTAGTACAAGACCATTCTGGCCTATGGGTACAACAATTGGTTTCTGGTGGTTGATGGCGGAAGCGGTTTGCGGATCATCAGCGTCTATGGGACTCCATTTCCCACAGGAACAGCTGGCCATGATAATTCCTATCTTTGCGAGGCTGCTATCTCCATTGCGTAGGTTCCGGGGCTGTCATCGCAATGTTCCTTTCCACGCAAGAAATCTGGCCAAGACAATAGCCAGGGACAAGCCAGTGAGTACTTTGAATGTACTCGCAAACATTAAGAACACAGGTATAATATAGCCACTGATAATCATGCTTTAAAATATTCTATGATCACTTCGTCAGTTATGAAATAAGGTTCATGATGCACGCAAGTAGATCATTTAAATAAATCACGAGTAAACAATCAGGGTGTAAAAATATAAAGCACCGATCGGGTGTCTGAAGCGACGCCTTGAAAGGATAATAATATGAAGCATGCCTCAGTCGGGCGTCTAAGCGACACCACATAAAGGGCTTATATATAAAAGGAATAACAAGCATGCCACAATCGGGTGTCGGTGCGACACCACATAAAGGGCTTATAAGTAAATGAAATAACGGACATGCCACAGTCGGGCGTCTGTGCGACACCACATAAAGGGCTTATAAGTAAATGAAATAACAAACATGCCACAGTCGGGCGTCTAAGCGACGCCACAAAAAGGGCTTATATATAAACATATTCACAGTGAGTATCCAGGAGGTAGTGCCGTCCCAGGGATATTCATTATTTCAAAAAATGCAAACGGTTAGTCCACAATGATAATAATCATAACCATCATATATTACAAGTCATAATCAATATTCTGGTTTAATAGTTTCTCCTCCGAAGACCGACACTAAGACCGACACTTGACCCATCCCAGACTATAGTCCTTAACCATGGACACGGTTATTCGGATAGGATTAATATCTCTGCAGAGGGTGTACTCTTTACCCACGAGTAACGGATTCCTTTAGTCCATCGGGACTAATTCCGTCTATGGTCTTTTAATTGAAAACACCCTAACCGCACACACCAGCCTAACTTACCGGTGTCTGGAATCACCCTTGACACCTGTTAAGCAAAACTCTAAGCGGGAGGCTACAACCTCGACTAGCATGGGATCACAAAATTTATACCGCGCGCAAACTAGGGGAGCTACCCCTTCGGCTACAACCGAAACACCCATGCCCCCTGACCGGATGACTGGCTTTAATCTAGGGCCATGGAACCCTCATCACGGCTCCTCTGTACGGTGTGTGCTAGGAAGGGGTTGACAACTTACTGAACCATACCCTACCTACGGCAGGGACAAGTGGCAGCACGAAACAAGTATGGGGGTTACTGGAACAAGACTCAATCTACGGCCGACTCAGGAGGCTTAAGTATTTCCTGCATGATTAGCTCAAGGATAATATTTCACATCCATCAGACACAACCACCACTCATCATATCTCCCCTTGCCCCGCCGGTCATAACCGTCTCGACGAGGGACAAGCTCGTGTCTACCCAAGACAGAGACTTTCCTGGATCCTTCCCGGTAGGCATGAGAGGCATATGAGGGTGATTGCTATCACAAGTATGTCCATTTCCACCAGCAAAAATTTTCATCTTTGCACTCAAAGCGTATGATCATATCGTCACAAACACATAATGGATACTCCATGTCACGGTGGTGTTGTAACGGTATCAAACAACACACGATAATATTATGCCTGAGTTCAAAAATGCTTGCCTTCAAGGTGTGGAGAGGTGAGGTGCACTCCAATATTTTTTTGAAAGCTCTCTTCTCTCTCTCCAAAATCCTATTTCGAAAATAGGAAAATAACACATACTTTAAAAACAGTACAAAAAGTTGTCCTAATTATTTTTGAAATAGATCTTAAAATAAACTAGGTGAAATTTGAGAGAGGTAGGAAAAAGAATCAATTCATTTGGACTTATATTTAAAAAGTTATAGCCGGTCAAAGCTTTGGTCAAATCTCTTTTTAAAATAAAACAGAAAAGAAAACGTTTCAAAAGGAATACACTTTTGGGGTAGCGAAGACGTACTCTGGGGTTTACGTCTTCACTTATCCAGTATGGACCGGCTCGTGGTCACTGACAATGGGTCCAGCGGGCCCACTGGTCAGGTTTGACTGGTCTCCACTCCCTCCCCTTTCCTCTGCCCGAGCGGGGGCGGGACTCTGGCGTTCGTCGCTGGCGAACGGGGGCTCCTCGAGGGCATCCGAGGCCAGGGATGGATCCGCCACTCCTAGGCGTTCCTCCCGGTGGTCGACTGGTCGGCGGGGATGGAGGGAATCGCCGGCGGCGAGCTCCGCGGCGGAGGGAGCTTCAGGCATGATTGGGGATTTGGGTTATGGTGGATTTTTATCTTGTTCGAGGGGTCAGGCAGCTCCGCAAGGTCGAGGGGAAGTCGACGGTGGCGCTGGATGGGTGGGGGAGGCCCTGGTGGCACCGGAGTGAACAAGACAGTGGCGGCGGCCGTGGTTGCCGGAGATGAGGAAGATGACATCTCTGGTCTTTCTACTGCTACGGGCGGATCGGTGAGGGAGTGTGGGAGGTTGCTTGAGAG
>NC_041382.1:438956591-438978948 GCF_002162155.2 Triticum dicoccoides
CCGAGGATAAGAACGCCGGCGACCGTCATACTGTGCCGCAGGGCGACGTGGTGGCGACGAGGGCTTGCGGACAAGGTTGCGGATAAGCTTGAGCTGCTCAAGGGGGCAGCTGGCGAGCGCTGATGGCTCGGGCGGCGCCGTCCATGGCAGAAGCTATTGTGGCCGCCTGCTAGCCGCCGTTTCCGACCTGACGACGGCGTTGTAGGGCGCCAGGGGCGGCTCTGCGGCGAGGGGAAGGAGCGCGGTGTTGGCTGCGAGCGGGGAAGGGTCAGAACGAGTGCGAGGCGACGACAGTGTGATGCGGCGGCTCGATGCACGCGCGTGCAAAACGTGCGCTCTAGGTGTGCCCAGAGCACGTACGCGACGTGTTCGACCAAATGCCAGGGCATGTTAGGGGGTTCCAATCCACAAGGGAGTTAGCAGGATGGGGCTATAGGCTTGGGAAAATCCATGTGACATGCTGGTCTAGTCAAGGGATCAAGTTCACAATGTAAACTTGAAATCATGCCAAATCTGGTTGTGCACACAGGGTGTTTAACAAAATGCCAAAGGCATCTAGGCAATTCTTGGGGTGGCCAAATTCTCCAGATCAGTGTCTCCTTGGATGAGTAAGAGGGTGGTGAGGTTAGTTTAACAAAAACAAACACTTGTTAGTGCAAGTTCTGCAAAACTTCAGTTCTGGACAACAGGTAAATGGCATTGTTTCATGATCCATAAATCTTGCAATGGGTCCCTTCTTCTGGACTTAAGGGTTTTTCAAGGTGGTCTATAAGCAGGAGAAAACTCAAGGGTACTAGAGCAAACTAAACTAGGGTTGTTGTAGAAAAAGCCAAACTGAACCAGAGAGCAAAAGAGGTTGGTTCACTCAAATTTTTCAAAGAACACCACTGGGTTTTTGCATAAAGTTGAATAATATACTCCTATTAACATCCCATAATTTTGGTGGAGGCTAGAAAGAAATATTTAAATGGCTTGTAGTGCAAAATTGCCCACTGGACCAGATTTGAAAAATTGGTATAGAGCTCAAAATATTAAAAGAATGAAATATATTTTTGCGTAAAAGTGATTTTAAAACATCACATGACATCTCCAAATTTTGGTTGGAATTTTAGATAAATATATCAAGAGGTTGCAGTGCAAATTGGGTCCTGAAACTTTAAAAAAAATCATTTCAAGGAATAAATCTCAGGGAGAATTAGTTATGCAATTAAATCCACCTTTAAGAGAAATGTTTTTTTTCTCGAGGGAGAAAACAAGTCCAGTAATATATTTGGAAACTTTCACTTGGGATAAAACTCCATAAAAATCCAAGAAAGGATGGTACTGAAATCAAAGAAAACCCAGAAAAATTAAAAGTTTAGTTTTCCTGGCAAAATTTTAATTAGTAAAACAAGGTTAAAATTTTGGGGTGTCACAGCGTGCCACCGATAAGGAGCTCCGGTGGGTGCTGAACGATATGGCACAATTGTTCGTGCGCGTTCGCCAGCATGAGGTAGATCGGTACGTCGAGTGTTGCGAGGCGGAGGAGGCGGAGTACTGCCTCCGCATTGGGAGGACGTCGCGCACCAGGGAGCTACTGGCGAGGGGCTGCCGGAATACTTGCCCCAGGAGGGATTATTAGTTTTAGTATTGTTCGTTTTTAGTTTCATGCATTGTACCTAGTAGTTAAGTATCATCACGTATTTGTGATGATATTACATATATAATATATATATATATATTATGAATTCCATTTTCTATCTATTTTTGTATACTAATTTGAGTCTAGTTGTTACCATCCACATATATAGAATGGAAAGCATATATACACACATTGAAATAGAACATATAAGAACGGAAAACAGAGTACACACATTGAAACAGAGGAATAAAAGGAGCAATACTATGATGGTTGTGAATACACAGCTATCCACGTCGAAACAACTCAACAAAATAACACGCGTCCATGAGACCATGACCAGCAACCCTTGCCTACGGTAGCTCTTGGCTCTGCATGAACTTGTGCAGGCGTTCGTCCAAGCGGTCGACACGCTCGCGGTACATCTGGAGCGCGATCTCGAGCTCCAAGTTGGCTATTTCATCAGAGATCACCAGCTCGAGGATGCGACAGCCATGTTCCTCTACTGCGCCCAGGTGGACACCTGGGCCAAGGTGGCGGTCGAGCCTACGGACCAGTGTGTTGGCAATCGGCGGGCTGCGGACAAGGCAAACAGCGGCACCCATGTGAACGGCGCGGCGGGTGTCCGGTGCAAGTACGGCATAGCCGGCCTCTGGTGCAAGTACGGCGCTGAGGGCCTCTGCCCACTCCTGGCGAGGAATGGGAGTACTAACGGGACGTGTACCCAGCTGCGATGCCGTGTCGACAGTAGGCAAGCGCTGATGGATCCGCTCTTGCGGTGCAGCACGCCGTGCCTCTCGCTCTGCGGTGCTCCAACGGTCTCGCCGTGCGGCGAGCTGCAACTTATTGGAGCGGACGTGCCAAGCTCACTCTACGGCGCGCCATCAATCATGTTGTGCGGCGAGCTGCAGCCTGTCGGCGCTGACATTCCTATCTTGATCCGCGGCGCTCAAGCGCGATGCGCCAAAGGTCTGCTCAACCCAAGCGAAGAAGTGCATCATGGCGTCATCCATCGCGTTGCCGGGGAGCGCCTCGGCCCGGGCCGAGGCGCCTGCTCATTTTCCTCGTCGACGAGGTTGATGGTAGAGGCGGCGCTTTGGTGGGTTGGCATGCTTGGAAAAGGATGTGCTATAGGTTGCGCTTGTCACCTCCGTGCATCGCGCGCTGCCAAGGTTTATGCGCAATATCACCGAGTGACGGGAAACAGGTGAGGAAATGGCGGGAAACGGTGCTGTTTTCATAGAACGCCATCAATTAATGGAAACTTTCTATATAAGGAACATCGAGCTAGCACAAGAAGTAGATGATGATCAGATGAACACGGACCACACTAGGGCACCCGTTGGTGATGAATTCATCAATCGCAGATGGTTGAATACTAGCAAGTGTTTGCCCACAACACACACGACTTATTGCATCACAAACAGGCTGGATGAATCGACTTTATGCCATGTATCGTACATTATCAAAAAGTAATGCAGTAGACCTTCTTTAACATGTGTCCAAAAAAAAGGACCGCGGGGTTAAATTAAATCATGGGATGGGTCGTATCAGTCATTTAATTTGACAAATATGACCCATCCTATCAGTTAATTTAACATCAATAGAACTTCCCATCCAGTCACCCATCCGATGGATGCTCCACCTTGAGCACACTTAACTTGAGAGTTCTCTTACAAGAGCTACTGGTGCAACAACTAGTCTTTGCTGATATAGGATGCCTCTTCGCATCCTTATATGGCGTATCTAGATGACCACCCGTCCCCCAATGGTGAATAGATGTTGTGTAGACAGAGGATATCACATACGTCTTATTAGAATCAATAATCTGTGTTATTATCGGTCTTCGCACACATTTCTGATTACAAACCTGTTTGCCGCGTATCACACACATCTTGTTAAGTTGAACCGTTTCTGTTCCCATGTCAACGCAAACAGTTCATCCGAGTGAACCAAGTACTGTACATCGTACACACATTGATCTGGCTGACCGTTTCTTTTGTGTTGCCTAATCACAAACAGTTCATCCGGGTGAACCGTATGATGTACATCGCATGCACCTTCATGTGTCTGCCCGTTTCTTTTGTTCCTCCTCATCTCAAACGGTTGATCGAGTTGAACTGTATGCTCTGCATCGCACACGCAACTAAACTCTGAACCTTGTTTGATGCATCCTCCATCGCAAACGTTTTACACCTTTTTTGACGGTTTTATTACACCACCATTTGCGATTATGGCATCGCACACAGTTTCGTCGAAGGGTCTCTAATCGTAGTGTCGCATTAGCAGCATCATGTATTAGTGAGGGGGCTTGAGGCGCGCCACTCCCCACCTTGGAGGGCCGGAAGGTGCGGCTCTCATTGACATTAGCCCCATGATTTCCGGGAGGTGCAGTTCTGGGATTGCCAACGATCTCCAGAACCGCCTCCCAGCCGAACCTCGAAGGAACCAAGAAGGTCGCCACACCAAGGACCAGGCTCACTCCCCGAGCATCAGTACTAGCATGTGGTGACATTAACCCCAACCAAGTGCCCGGGGGCTGGCCCCAGGCCCTTCCCTTCGACATAAACCGGTAGAAGTAGAACATAAGAAGAGGAGGAATGTGAAGATTGGTGAATCTATCCTCCTCCGCCCCTCCCTTTTATAGGCGGGGCAAGGAGGGGAGCTGCTCCATCAATGGGAGGGCACCGTCCTCCTCCACTAATTCATAGATGACCGGGCTCTCACCTTGATGCTCTCCCATGTCGCGTGCCTCCGTTACCTACCTCGCGCGATGCATGCATCATACGTGGCCAAGGATAAGGGTGTGGTGGGAAGAGTGAATTGGTCATTTTCTACCCTGTGCTTTAAAGTCATTCACGGGCCATTACTGGAGTGACCTCACCACTATTGGCATTACGCGACGCGCAGAGAAACTGGAAACTGGCTCGGGATCAAGGCTAATGACGAAGCAAAGAAGACCTCAAGAGACCAGCCTATTCAGCAACTGTCGCCTATGCACTTATTAGGCCCTACCCCAATGATGCTCGGAAGTGCATTCAGGGAAGGCCCGGGGGCTTATGTTGGTGCAACAAACCCTGGATCTGTTGCCCAGAATGTGCACAGACACGGGAACAAGATTGGAGTACCAGCCCAGATTAGAGTGCAAGAACCCCAGAGATTCAAAGGACCAACATGCAGATCAGAGGGACCAAGATCAAACCATTGAATCGGGATATCATCAAGAGAAAAGCCTCCCTTTCCTGGCAGGCGAGCCCGGCAACCGGCGAAGCCACCCCCAGAACCAGACGAACAAAGCACCCCGGCAGGGCCTCCCGGGACTCACGGAAGCAAAACCACCTCACCAACCACTCTACCATGACCCACATCATCGATCGGTGCGGTGTCAAGCCCCAAAGTGATTAAGTGGAAGCCATTTTCTATAGGAGAATCCCTCAGACGATACCCGCCCTGTGACGTGTCAAGCGAGTAGGCGCAGAGCTAGCAAGAGAGCCCGGCAAGCCTTGCCGGGCAACCAATGATGTGACATTGAGAGGTGCATTTAATGGGCCCTGTCAGCAAGCAGAGTTAGGTATGATAGCACTGTTTGCTATCTTATCAGTGTGTAATGACTACTTTTGCCACTGTGGTAAAACCTTGATCTATAAAAAGAGGACCATGGCAACTATAGAAAGGGTTAGAAAATTGGATAACTCACACCCCCGTACGCGCATAGACATTGGTGCCTCGAGGCAACCCTGCAGGGAAAGTGTACTACGCTCCGCCACCACCTTTGCAACATCAATCCACCAAAGCAGGAGTAGGGTTTTACGCCTCAAGGCGGCCCGAACCTGGGTAAAATTTCCTGCGTGATCACTGTCGTGCTGCCCCATGCTCGTCTGCTCTTTGTGCAACGCGTCGCCCCCTGCCGAACTAGCAAGGGGCCTCCTAGTCCCATAGGTGGCCGTGGTTTCCCGCGACAATTCTCGTTGCGGCAAATCCCAGGCACTCGATATGTCCTATTTTGTAGCACAGGTTATGCCGAAATTCAAGAAAAACTTCCGCATGACCTTTGCTACAAATTGGACAAATAGAGCGCCTGAAATTTGCCGGAAAGGAAATGAATCAAATTCCGGCAAAACATAGGCCACCCGGAATCATTCCCTCCAAACAACAAAAGACCACTTGGGCACAATCGAACCACTTCAATGTTGCATATAACTGGACCACTTAGAACATGTACATGAGCAACTACAACAATAGAGAAACATGAGCAAACACTATTGAGGAATTTGCATAGAACATGACCACTTCAAATTTGCATCTCCTAGTGTTTGACACTTCAAGAAAATCAACACAAATCTCATGCTCTCTCAAACTCAATTCAAAAACCAAATATAGATGGATGAACCCTAGAAACCTAGAACCTTTACATATTTTTGTCATAATAAAAATTATGTCCTAATAAGAATTATGAACCCTCAAACTCAATTTCTGTCCTAATAAAAATTATGAACCCTAGAACTCAAAATATGTCCTAGATTTTTGTCCTAATAAAAATTAACTAAAAATTAAGAACCTACTGGACTTGCAGCAGTAATAGAAATTTATATTTATATATTGATTTTTTTCTCTAAACTAAATCCTACTACCCTAGTTAACATCTAGTTAAACCTTACTTTCCTAACATTCGTAATTAAACCCTACAACCTAACCCTACTGGCCTAGTTAAGCATATACAATTTTTTCCTAAAAATTATATTTCGTTAACTATTGAACAAAAATGTACTCTAAACTAAACCCTACTGCCCTAATTAACATCTGGTTAAACAAACTTAATTAAAATACTAAGCCCTACTGAGCTAATTAACATCTAAATTATCTACTAGTTAACATCTATTATAACCCTAACTAAAAAACTTCTACTATTAACCCTACTGCCCTAGTTAACTAGTACCACCACTACTACTAATTAACATCTACTACTACTACTCAAAACATTATCTATTAACCATACTACTAATTAACATCTACTACTACTAAAAAACATGGAAGGAAGAACATGCAAAGAGAGAGGAGGGGTGGGGGGCTTACAGAGAGGGGAGAGACGGTGGCGGGGTGGTGCTCGGCGATGGAGGCAGGAGCAGCGAGGGGGCGCAGCTCCGTTGGCAGTGACAGAGGCAGTGGCGGTGAGCCAGGCATGGGCGTCAAGGGCGCACGGCTACAGTGGCGGCGGCGACACATGGCTGCGGTGGGGTAGGGACGATGAGGCAACAACGGTGGAGAGGGAGCAGGGGCGGCAAGGGAGAGGCGGTATTGGAGGAGATCGATGGGGATTGGGGGAAAGGACTTAGCAAAATTTTGAGCCCAGGCGAGGTAAGTCAAAGTAGCAGTAGAATTGTTAGGCAAATGTGCTATAGCTAACTTAGCGATAGCACTTTCTACCAAAACGCACTACTGCTATAGGAAGTGGTTATTTATTTTATTTTTTGTTTTCTTTTTATGTAAGGAATGTAGCCATAGCATGGGCCCATAATACGCGCTACTGCTACAGTAACTACAGTGCTTTGTGGCAATAAGTGCTAGTGTTATGCCTTTCTCCTTTATTCTTACTTTTCTTTTGTTTATCTTTATATTATTTTTTTCATTTATCCTTTTCTACTTCTTTCATTTTCATTTATTTTTCTACTTCTTTTCCATTTTATTTTCCCATTTAGCAGTATTGCTCTATACAGTAAACGCGCTGCTAAAAGGCACTTAGCGATAGCGTTCTTTTTGCAGCATCGCTACTACTATTTCTAGCCTATCAGCAATAGTGTGGGAATTATAAGAGTAGCGCTTTTTATGTGCAGACGCGCTACTGCTACAACCGTAGCTGTAGCGCGCTTTATTGACACGCGCTACTACTAAGTAGCAGTAGTGCTCTGCTCTGACCAGCGCTACCGCTATAGCTCTGTGTATAAGGTTTTCCCTAGTAGTGATCAGAGGCCCAGCTCCTTAACTCGCCAATGATCTTACGCGACCCTATTAGGGCCGGTTATATCCCCAACAGTCTGGTTTTTAAACACCCGCATGACATAACAATCTTTCCAGGCGTGACGAGATAGCTTATTAGGGTAATTGTGCTTTGGACAAGGACCATTAAGCATTTCCTCAAGACTCTATGATGGCTTGCCATTACCATTGCGACATTGATTCTTTGACTCGATATTGGTATTAGCCACAAACTCTGACCCACTGTCAGAGTATTTACGCTTCCCTCCAGTTCCTTGGTTATGCTGATTGCCATGCTGAGCTGAGGCATGTTGTTGCTGGCCCTTCCCACCTCCTTTTTCTTGCCCTTACCCGATTTATCATCATCCGAACTTGGATCTTTAGTAGTATGAGAGTCACCATACATGGCAAGTATATCCATAAGCTTTCCCATATATATACACTTACGCTTTAGCCACACTAGCTATTGCTTGAGGGGGTCAAAGTGATAGTTCTGCTCCAAGAGCAGCACAGCCTGATCCGTCCAAATATTGTCTGAAGAATGAATGCTGGTTGCCACCCAGCGAGCCCAATGATGAGCCGACTCATCTTCTGACTGCACATAGTACTCCGAATCAACAATTTTCAAAGGCTTCTTGCAAGTACCTGGAAAGTTCTTGATAAAGCTGTCGTTCAACACCGCCCAAGTGTTGATGGAGTTAGGGGCAAACTCTTCAGCCATGTGCAAGCCGATCCTTCCAACATCATGGTGAAATATTTGGCACAAACTGCATTGTTGACATCTAAAATCTCCATGGCGAGCTCGTAACTTTCAATCCAAGACCCTAGAGGTGTCATGGGTGGACACGATCACCTAAGGGGCCATTATCCCCTTGTGGTTCGGCAAGAAGAAAGATTACATTGCACAAAGAGTGGAGGCAATGAAGCAACACGACGGCGATGCCACATGTGGTTTTTACCCAGGTTTGGGCCGTCGTGAGGCGTAAAACTCTACTCCTGCTTTGGTGGATTGAGTGGAAGAGCACAACGGCACGCATCGCTCGAGCCCGGCAAGATTGTCTCGGGGGAAGAGTTGCTACGCGTGTACAATTCCGGAGGATCCGAATCCCTTCTCTACTTTGCCATGGCCCTCCTTTTATGGCTCAAGGGGTGACCATAGTGCCAAAACAATCATTATCTAGTGATTAGATAGAGAATAGTGCTATCATACCTAACTTTGGTAGTTAGGACAAAGGGCATTAAATGCACTTCTAGGTGTCATGCTAAGGACGTAGCCCGGCAAGCCTGTTGTGCCACTTAATTGTCTTCTGCTTATCTGCTTCACACGCCTCTGGACGGGTGTCACGTGAAGGAAATCTGTCTCCAAAAAGGGCTGCCACTTGCTTACTGGAAGCCACATAATCACTTGGGGCTCAACATCGCATTGATAAGTCATTTGTGTCGCTACGAGGTGGAGCGGTGGAGCGGTGGTGCCTTGGCGGGAGATTCTCCCTTGGTGGTCCCAACAAGCCTCTCCGTCCATCCCCCCAGCAAGGGAGGCTTTCCCAATGTAGTGCTCTCCTATCTTATTATTCTTGGTCTTCTTGATCCGCCCCTTGATCTCACGAAGAGCAGTTCTTCTGGTTTAGCCTTGCCTTGGATGTTGGTGTTGTATATTGGGTGCGATCGTGCATGTGTATAAGTCTGGGCAACAAACGTGATTGTTCGTTGCACCGACAGGAGCCCCCCCGTCTGGCTCATACATGTCGCTAGGCATCGTTGAGGTACGCCCTAACAGATACACAGGAGAATGCTTCGGCCCACTCGTAGTGGGATCAATGTCTTCCTTGATACTTTCCTTGCTTCTTCATTAACCTGTACCAGAATCAGTTTCCGGTTTTCCCGTTCATTGTGCGAGACGACGTGGGGTGGTTTAAGCCAGGAACCACGGGCTGCCGATGCCCCACATTCCCGAGGTGGTAACTGCCATCTTACCTATCCCACCACCTTTGTCGTTTCCACCACGTAGTCAGCATGCATTGAGCAGGGTTGGTGGCGGGCACGCAGGGCACGGGTATGAGTGCCATGGAAGAAAACCAAGCACCGTGGATTGGCGTAGGAGGGCGGACGGTGATTCCAAGCATCGTCAGTGACACATATGGAATGGATTGGTGGAGTGGGGCGGCTGTATCCTAGGTGGTGAGGAGCCAGCCCCCGGCCATGCTCTCCTATAGCAGGAGGCGTGGGCGAGGTGCTCATCCCCACACACATCTCCTTCTTCTCATCGCATCCCTATTCCAGTACGGTGAGGGGAAGAGGAAGTGGTAATACTCCAGTAGCGGCGACGAGGGCTTCTACTCGACAACGCCTCCCTCCCCCTGCTGGGGACGCAGGGGCAAAGTCCAGCGTATGAGGTGGCACGGTGGGATGAGGGTGTGGCCGTCGTGGCGCTCGGGGCCTAGGAAGGCATGGTAGTGCTCTAATCGCTCCTCCTCCAGCCACCCTGGCCCTGACTGAAGGCCACGTCGGTGACCAGCCATTGTAGTTCATCGTCATGCTGCGCGGGCCTCTGCGCAGCCGCCTTCAACTCCCCACCCCTTTCACAAGGGTGATGGAGGAATAATAGACGCCGGGATTTAGGTTAGAATTGTGGGGCTGTTGTAACGGAAGCATGCATGCGGACATGGAGTTCCCCGCACCTCATGCCATGCTTCTCCGGTGTGGCTAGAAAACCTTCGCTCGTGCCCATAGCTTGGCAGTGGGGCAGGTTCTCCATTGCAAGCTAATTGACACCAACTTGCTCTCCATCAAGGTCTTCAGTCGTTCGGGTGCTTGCTTAGGGTGCTGCACGGAAAGCTCGACCGACGACGAAAGCTCCTCCTCGAGCAACAGCAACAAAGAGGATAGTGAAGGCGATGACGACGTCGCCGAGCGGTAGGACAACGACTCTGACTCTGGCTGAGCGCCGGATGCACCATCACCGTCAGCAAGGGGCCAGCGACTGATATGTCTCCAACATATCTATAATTTTTGCTTGTTCCATGCTGTTATATTATCATTATTGGATGTTTTACAATCATTTTATGGCAACTTTATATCATTTTTGGGACTAACCTATTGACATAGTGCCCAGTGCTAGTTGCTGGTTTTTTGCTTGTTTTTTTACATCACCGAAAATCAATACCCAACGGAGTTCAAACGCAGCAAAACTTTTTGGAGATTTTTTTGGACCAGAAGACATCTAGTGGGTCAAAGAAGTGCCAGGTGGGTTGTGCCCACCTCGGTGGCCTCCCGCACTGCCTCTTCGCCCTATAAATTGCCAAATATTCCAAAAACCCCGAAGATAACCCGAGATCGAAAGTTCCGCCGCCGCAAGCCACTTTAGCCACGAAAAACCAATCAGGAGCCCGTTCTGGCACCTTGCCAGAGGGGGAGATCATCATAGGAGGCCATCATCATGATCCCTTTGGCCACCATGATGTGGAGGGAGTAGTCCACCCTCGGGGCTGAGGGTTTCTACCAGTAGCTATGTGTTTCATCTCTCTCTCTCTCTCTCTCTCTCTCTCTCGTGTTCTTGATGGCACGATCTTGATGTATTGCGGGCTTTGTTAATATAGTTGGATCATATAGTGTTTTCCCCTCTCTATATTGTTGTGATGAATTGAGTTTTCCCTTTGAGACTTCATTTTATCGGATTTAATACTTTTATTGATTTCAGAGCACTTGATATGTGTCTTGCATATGAATACCCGTGGTGACAATGGGGTATTTTTTGATTCACTTGATATATGTTTTGGCACACAACTCGTGGATTCCCGAGGTGACATTGGGGTAATCTATGCATAGGGGTTGATGCATGTTGTTGTCTTTGTTTCTTCGATAGAAATCTTGGGGCACTCTTTGAGATTCTGTGTGTTGGATCGAGTATTCTAAATCTAAATTTGCTTTGGTGTTATTTTAATATGACCTCTTGATAGATCGATCGGAAAGAATAGCTACAAACAATTTCTTCTTATGTTCTCCGCTAGATAAGAACTTTGGCATGATTCCTCGTTGCTCGTCGAGGGATGGTTATATGATCCAATTATATTAGCATTGTTGACAGATTGCACTACCAAAAATACGGACCCTAGGCATCAATTTCAAGCATTGCAATACCATTTGTGCTCAATTTCTTTACTTGCTACCTTGCTGTTTTTTAATGTTATTATTACAAAAACTAATATCTACTGTCATTACTACAATTTTATTACCACCTCTTCGCCAAGCTAGTGCACCTATACAAATTACCCTTGTATTTGGTATATTGGGGACAGAAGAGACTCTTTGTTATTTGGTTGTAGGGTTGTTTAAGATAGACTATCTTCATCCTATGCCTCCCATGGATTGATAAACCTTAGGTCATCCACTTGAGAAAAAATTGCTATTGTCCTACAAAACTCTGCGCTTGGAGGCCCAACTCGTGTTTACAAGAATAAAGTTGTGTAGTAGACATCAAGCTCTTTTCTGGCGCCGTTGCCGGGGAGGTGAGTGCTTGAAGGTATATCTTTAGATCTTGCAATTGAATCTTTTAGTTTCTTGTTTTATCACTAGTTTGGTTTGTAAAAGAAAACTACCAGAAAATCGAATTGAGGTTGCATCATATTATTCATCTTTATAATGTCTTTTGTGAAAATGATGGAAATGAAAATTGTGCTCAATTGATAGAACAAGAATTCAATAAAATGTTTGGCATAAATGATGAGGATGATTGCAATGTTTCTAGTATGAATTCTTTGAATATCGATGATGCTAACGATCACTTCTAGGGAAAAAAAGGCTAGCAGCAGCGCGGGTTTTTAGGCTATCAGCAGCACGGACAGCCGCGCTACGAATAAGGCGCTACAGCTAACTGTTACTAGTAGCATGGGCTAAACCCGCGCTACTACTAAATGATTAGTAGTAGCGCGGGTGCACACGCGCTACTACTAATCTAACACCCACACTACTACTAACCTAACTACTAACCTAACTACTAGTAGCGCTCACTTTTAACCCACGCTACTACTAACAATTTAGGAATTAAAAAAAATAAAAGTTAGATGTGGTATTCATGAAAGGTAATACATCCATTGCAAAGCAAACCAACGTCACAGAACCATCTCAGGATTCCATTTAACATCAGACACACAACCATCATCGAAGTACCTCCCCTAGTGGTCCATCACCAACCTAAACAAATCACTTCTCTAGATGTATCTACCAAGGCTTGGAGTTCAGATGCCAATGTACCCGAATCCTCCTTCCCCCGGACGATGGCGTCGAGGACCTCCACCTCGAAGACCTCCGGTGTCAAAATCACCTGGACGTTCATCTGTTCGACGTGGCCACCGTGCTTCACAGCAAAGTCTGCCTCCAAGTGGTTGAAGAGCACAACGCCCACCGGGCCACGCTAGTCAGCGTCGATCACCCCTGCACCCACGTTGGGAAAGTGAAAACTTGTTAGTACGCAAATTGCATCAGTTAAACTAAATAGTATATTACAATTCATAAGACCCATTAAGTTAAGATTCCTTATCATCTAGCAATTTAAAGGGGCTCATGCCGAATATATATGATTAATTCCTCACTTCTTATTCAAACTAAATATATAGATTTGGCAAATGCAGAGAAAAACATAAAGTCCAAAAGAAACACAGAAATGCATATGTGAACTAAATTACTTTGTGTGTTAGCAGATTTCTTGTTAGGTTATTCAATATATATAGTACCACATCAAGCAGGGTGATGTGTTTACTTCGCACCGCAATGTTTGGCACCAAGTTCAGTCTTGGAAGACAAATACAATACATTGCTAGGTTGGACAAGGCAAAGAAAAGTACAGAAATTTGTAGTTACTAAATCTTTAGCATTAATCAGTGCCTTCTGTCACGGGGGTCATGTGTCAACTGATTTCAAGTATGTTCTTGCAAGCTACAAATATGTTAAGAATTACTTGCAATCTGGGTTTTGCAAGCCACAAAGTTGTTTAGAATTACTACTTATCTAGTAGTACAAATGTTGAAAACAGATTATGAACTAGTCCAGACTCTACATACACGTATGTGATGAGCATTGAAGCATTCACTCTCACAGGATGTTTAGGATCATCAACCTAGTGGATGTCGTCCGGTAATAGAGGAAGTGCATCCTATATAAGGCACCGAACAAAAAGCAAAGTGACAGCTACTGTTTTTTCAGGCAGGGTGTACAAATTTAACAAAAATGAAAGTGCACTAGCACTATAGAGTCTGGTATATCCAGTTGCTAGGGCAAGTACTAAGGTCTAAGACGATATGCTACTAAATGATTGATTTTGCTGTTGTTCATGGACATAGACATGAGCAAGCACATGGCAGGGCCGAACCTATGCAAAGCATCAATTGTTTTCAGCTCCATGGCAACATGTCTAGTGGAAATCAAGATACTACCCACTTGCACAACTGAATCTACCATGCGCATGCGGGAGGCTACAACTTCCTCAAAAAACAAGTAAAGAAGAGCATCATGGTTTCCTCAGCCAAATACATTGACCCACTCGCCATCTTCCTTCCCTTCGCTGGCTGGAGCCATCGGCTCCGTCCTGGCAGCCTCCGTCGCCGGGGTCATAGAGAATAGAATGGTCCATGGCTCTGCATGAACATCGAACATATCTCTGATAGAATTACATATGAAGAAAGCATCACTCCTGACAATTTCATCAAGAAAAGGGAAGTTAGCTAACTTATAGGGGCAACAAAACATCAAGATTCTAACTGAACTAAAGGAAACCTAGTCTAACTGCGCATTTTTTTAGAACAGGAGGATGACCCCCGTAAAATGGCGCATAGGCCTAGTGGAATTTTATTCAAGGACCAGACAACAGCATCTTTCAGTTTACTATAATATGTAATTTAAATAGCACAAAGCAAACAACTATAAAATGACAAGTGAACTATGATCCAATGTTGTGCAGAATATTAATATGAAGGTGGATTTTTTCATATTCGAGTTTTTCTTAATAGTAACTTAAAAAATAAATGAATATATGCATAAGGTGGATTTTCACATGCAACCTGTGGTAGTTTCAGTTTGTGTCAGCTTCAATTGTCACTCCAAACCTCTATTTCTCTTGTGGGCAACTCAAAATTGTTTACTATCCGTTATCTGCAAAAAATAAAATGGACTGATCTGAGTTAAAATAAACACATTACATGAATAGGCCAGACATAAACCTCTATATGCTATGCCGAATTAAGATAAAATAAACACATTGCATGAACTGAGTTAAAATGGACTGAACTGAGTTAAATCAGCCATTTTCATTTATAAGTGATCTATATGCTATGGCAAGCAACAGCTCATTACATGAACAGGACGACAAGCCATGCCGCGCAATGATCTGTTCATCGCAGAGCGTAGAACCATTCACAGGGCAGCCATTCAACAGCAGATATATAGAGATTGATCCATCATCCAACACATTGATCCGCTACGAAATTACCACACGACAGTATGATTATATTCACATGAACACAACAACAGGCCTGTCATACACACACATACTACTTAATGATTCATTCAATAATAGTTCATGAACTAGTAATAATTCCCAATAATAGTCAGTAGCTAGAGGAAGGACACCAAAAATAGGTGGAATCCCAGCGAACCTAATGATTCATTCAACTTAACTCTGCTTTGAACAAAGTTGGCCTCATTTGAACAAAGAATAATTGGAGAAGCGGACTTTCAGATCTATAGTACATACATTAGTTCAAAATTAAGGTCAAATTTAACTATAGGACGACATGTATAATAATTATAGTAGTAATTCACCACTGAGATAGATGAGAAGATGAATTGATATGGGATTGTGAGACTCGACAGTGACGGGTACAATATCAAATTTGTCCTTCCTTTGCAAGAGAGGAAGAGAAATTAGATTCAGGATCAGAAGAAGGTGGGTACAGCCGGTGGATCCGTTCATTCTTGTGGAGGAAGGAGGGCTTGTAGGCTCTTGGTGTAGTCCTCTCCTGCCTCACCTCACCTCGCCTACTGCCTCACGCAACAAGTCAGCAATGCTGCTGTGTGTGTGCGTCTGCGTCTGTGCAAACCAAAGCTAGCTGCGCATGAGGGAGGGAAGGGAAGGAAAAAAGGAAAGGGAAAGGGAAGTAGATCGAGATAGTACCTTGGCGGCCATGGCGTCGTCGACCGAATGGAGCGTAAGCAGACGGACAGATGGAGGTCCTGTCCAGGCGCGCGAGCTCGCGATTGGGGAGATGCGTCCAATGCCATGGAGGTGTAGCTCCAGGTCCTAGCCGTCGGCCATGGATGTGGATCTCCAGGTCCAAGCCCTTGGCGGATCTCGGACTGAGAGCCACCGCCTGACCTATTCTCTTCTCATCGTCTTCTAGTGAGGGGAGGGGCGAGGGTGGCGGTGGCGGTGGTCGTGCGGAGGCCTGGCCGGCCGGCTGCAGCGCTCAGGGCTGCACACACTCGTGTATTGTGAGAGGAGAGGAGGTGGAAGAAGGCCGGCGGTGGAGGGGATTTGGATCGAGGTTTGGGTGGAACTTTTTTATTGATAAACGTGGGCAGGTGGACGGTGGAGTGGTTGGTGGGGTGGGAGCAGATGCAGGTGGTAGCCTGGAGTTTATAACCCGCGCTACTACTATCGAATTAGTAGTAGTGTGGGTTTATAACCCGCGCTATTACTACTGGTCCCAGGAGGCACAGTGGAAATCACTTAGTAGTAGCGAGGGGTAAAAACCCACGCTACTACTATAGGGTTATTAGTAGCGCGGTTTTCTCAAGCTCTCTACTGCTAATTAGCAGTAGCATTTGTTTTTAAACCGCGCTACTGCTAAGATTCTATGTATAAGGTTTTCCCTAGTAGTGTATGCAAAGCCATAAACTTGGGGGTGCTATATTTGATGAAGATGATATTTTTAGTCCCCCAATGTGGCACCTCGGCTCAGAGCAACCGGTTTACCATGCATTGCCAGCCCAGAGACCATGTCTTCTGGCAACACAAAACATCTTGGTATAGAAAACAACCACTTTATTGATGCTAGCGGATCAAAGTTTACATTACAACAGGTAGCGAGGCCAAGCGGCACGCACGGGGCGGCTGAAAAATATGTACATTATTTACTGAACATAAAGGCCTCGATCATAACAACTACGCGGCAGCGGAACAACGTCGTAGCGGAAGGTCCATAGCACAGGGACACCGATGTGGACACGATCTAGACTTGGACAGCACTCCTCTCCAACAAGGCTTTTCCTGAAATCTGGCATGACACGTCAGGTCAATACATTGAATGTACTTGCAAGCTCACAATAGACATAAACATAATGACAAACAATATCATGTTATTTAACCAATTCTTAATAATTCAACAATATATCCAACATGCTGTGATCATATCCTTGTGAGGAAAAATTCCTCTTACCAACGGTGATCACTTCTTGGATCACCACCATACCAACCTCAACATCTTAACGAAGAATATCTCATGATCCTTCCGGCGATCAAAACCACGACCCATACATGGCCTAAAACAATGATCCTTCTGGCGATCACAACCACGACCCATACTAGGTCTAAAACAATGATCTGTTCGGCGACCACAACCACGACCCATACTAGGTCTAAAATAATGATCCTTCCGGCGATCACAACCACGACCAACACTTGATCCTGTCCAACCCAATGGCCTTCCCGCCATCATCAATAGTGCGGAGTTCATAACTTAGTGTGCAAATTTTATTAAATGTTGACCCGTGGTGTCACCTACTTTCGAGTGTGCCCGTAACCGTGGACTCGGCTATCGATAGATTAATACACTCTGCAGAGGTAGCACACTGTACCCACACCACGAAACCCATGGACTCGTACTGCCATTCGGGTGGACCAACGACATTCCTACGAAATCACTCCATTGCCATGACACTCTCTTGGCAACTCAGACCCACTCCCAACTGGGCAAGTCCTGGGTGGCCCCGTGTCTACCAAAGACACAACGACCACCGTCGTGGCCAAACGTCCCTCATGGGGACCGGTACCAAAAATGTTAACAACGACACACAAGGTTATGTCTGCTTACGGGCCAGGGTACCGCATGCCCATAACCTTCCCTTGTTGGAGGCACCGAGCAGAGGCATGACAACGGACCGAATAAAGGCCTTCCAATACAGGCAAATGCGGTTGCACTGGGTAAAACATGATTCAGTGGCACCATGACCCGGTCAACGATATATTCGAGTTGTATTATTATCAGGTTCAACTTAAATTGAAAATAATCGGTGTCATAGTATGCCATGAAGTGCAACAATAACATATGCATCACATAATACCGGAAAAGACTGAGTCAACTATATCCACACTAAGCATAACCAACAACAACTCTTGACACTCCTCTAGTCAAGATTAAACCTCACACTAAACAAAATCTTTTCTAACAAGTTTTATCATTATTATCATCCAAGAAAATAACTTCAATTAATTACTTATATCCATAACCATATTATTTCTACCATAGAAAAAATAAGTTCTAGTCTCTTTATCAACTTAGTTGGCTTTAAACTTTCTGTAACACAAGCATATTAACTTGGACTAGCACTTAACAGAATATGAATAACATAATAATGATCTATATGCATGGATTAAATCATTCATTCAAGTAGGAAAATCACAAATATTGCAATGGCACCATGAAAATGTTGATGTGGCTTGCCTTAGTGCAGATGAGGTTCACAAGCCTCGTGGTGATCCTCAAGACAAGCCTCACTGATCTGAAAACAATTACAAACACACAAAAAAATCATCAAGCTTCTGAAATTCACCAGAAAATCTAGGCAGCAGGGAAAAATCCCATTTTTGGTGAGCTGCTAGATTTCTTTGCAAAGAACACAATGCAAAAAAGAATCAATTCATTTGGACTTATGGTTGAGAAGTTATAGCTGTTTGAAGCTCCCTGGATATAAATGAAATTTGAATTTAAATAAAACAGACTGGAGGGGAGGTGACGTCGAAGGCGTAAAGCCTCGGGGCGCCACCACTCATACCGCTTCGCGCGCGTAGTGAGTGGCTGACTAGCGGGGCCCGCTAGTCAGATGAGGGGGAGAGGGGAAACGAGAAAGGGGGTGGCGCGGCTTTGCCGGAGCAAACGCCGGTGATGAGGGCTCCCTGGCCAAAATGAGAGGAAGGGATCTAGAGAGGAGACTAAGGCGCACCTGCCCGTACCTGTAGAGTAGCTAGGGGTGGTCGGACGGCATTGGAATCTTCCTCTCTAGCGGAGAGAGGAAGCAGAGCTCCCCGGAGACGAAGACGAGGGCGAGCGGAAGCGGAAGCGACTCTAGGGGTTCCAACCGGTCGGAACGGCACCACCGCAGAGTGGCAGAGGCCCTGGAAGGGTTGCCCAGGCCTGGGAGGGGCCGGAGCTACGGGAACGACCCGAGGGGATCGCCGACGAGCTCTATCTCGGGGACGGCGGCCCGCGGCCTGCCCGGCCATGCTACAGTCTTCTACTAGGTTGTGGAGTGTTTGAGAGTGGTGGATGATGCTCGAGGAGGCCTGGGGAGTTCTCTATTTATAGCCGAGCGTCGAGGGGGGTTCGGGCTCCACCAGTGGACACCTGGACACGGCGCCCGTCGACGAGCGGCGTCACTAAGAGAGGGAGAAGGAGACGGAGCTCTCGCGGGGAGTGTGGGCGAACGGGGACGAGCACAGGGGTACTGGGGTGACGACGAGCACAGTATGCACCGCACTGTTTCGTTGGCCGAACCGTGCCCGTGCTCGCTGCCGCGAGCTCCGGCGTTGGCGAGTGCCAGGGGAGAGTTAATGGGTCTAAGACGAAGATGGTGGCGAGGTTTGGCATGCTTAGGCAGGCGGGGAATTCGCTACAAGAAATATGTCAACTTGTGACCACCACTATTGGTCACTGAATGGTCACAAATTTTCATTTGTGACCTTTTTGTGACCAAAAACATAAGGTCAAAAGCTGGCCGTCATAAACTGACTATAGCGACCTTTCTTCTGGAATGGTCGAAGACGATTATGACCAAAATACGTCTACTGTGGCGTTTTGGTCACTAGCAACCTCCCCAGGCCACGTAGGCATCCAGCGTGGCAATCTGACGTGGCATAAGATTCATCCCGGTCCAATTCGATTTTCTACATGGGCCTAGCACAACAATTCGGCCTTTTTAATGTATTTTTTTCCTGTGCTTTTATTAGCTACATGGGTCTGGCCCAACAATTCAGCCTTATTGATTTCTTTATGTGGCCCTTTTAACAGCATATTTTCTTTTTGATCATGTATTTTTCTGGGCCATTTCTTTGCTGGGCCTCTCATGTTTTTCCCTCAAAAATAATTGTCCAATATAACTTGGGCCTAGCCCAGTTCCGAAAAAATTGATCCAATACAAAAGAAGTTATTATGCCATTGACATTACAACACATCACACCACAAGCTATCTTGGGCAACGTGCAATGTTACTATATTACAACCATTCATTCCAGCAATACATATCTAAGATATCTTTACATCCCAGGAACAGTAACTGCCAAACAAAACTATTCTAGAACAAATAAAATTAAAACAAAAATTTAGATGCTAAGACATAACAGAAGTTCCTATTGTCCTCCTCCTTCCAACATTTGAAAACCTCATTCACCTGCAGTAGATCAATCATGAGTGAGAAACTATATAGCAGAAAAAATGTTTAAATGATGCAAAAATAACAATCATTACACATGGTATTCGGGTACAAATTCATTAGTCATTCCACATGGTATGGCAGGTACAGATTCATCAGCCATTAGAGTAGATAATAACATCACTAGCAACAATTAATACGGCTTGGATCAAGTCTCAAGCATAATAGAGTACAGATTAGTCCAATTTATACTCCTCTTTTAGAGGTACAGACTATAGCTAATGGGAGCCGATGTCCAGGAGTATTTGCAAATGATACAACATCATGGAGTGGGATAACATGTTTAGCAGTATAGGTTATGTAGTAAGCAAGCAAGCAATTTGGCAAGCTATGTTGCAAGATAATTGTTGTGTCGCTAACAATCACCATGTAAGAATGCTTTGTTGTACTAATACATGCACATCAAGCGAGAGTGGTGTTCTATTCTTACCACATAGGCACAAGTGAGATGATGCCCGATTCGCCCTGCTTGTCCACAAGACTCGACCAGGAGCACAAGAAAGTAGGCTGGTAACAAAATAACAAGCCACACATAAAACTGTTATGCCCTGGACAACTACAGAGAAGAAAGCAAAAGTAACCAGAATAGTAGAGGTGTGGTGATCAAGTATATAAACACTCCTAATAGCTAATTATATAAGGGCATTGCTCATAATGAAGAGCAAAGTATTTTTATGGGGAGGAAAAGCTCCCAGCTTCACCACCCCCAGGATATGCATTCAAACAAGAATTTATTAGTGAAGAACAAAAAGAGCGGCTCCCTTGTTTTTTGCTGGAACTACAGTAGCCTAGCTTAGCTTCAAACAAGAATAACGAATTTGTAAGACATGTATGTTTGCCATAACCAAGCAAGCAGATTCAGTAGCTACTTAAACAGTTTAATAGTTGGACTCCGGAGACAATTCTTAGTGCTTCAAATCATTCAGTTATTTGAATTAACAGTACAGAAATGAATTGAAGATCTCAATGACAGTAGTAATTGGAGGGATAAATCAACACCAGGCAGTGTGGGGTCTCATCAGTCACCAAGCTGAACATGAGTGTTTAAATTTGCCAACTAGGACTAACAAAAGTGCCAAACAAAGCTTTTCAGGATACAACAGCAACATATTAAACTATCATGGACCTACCTAACTCTCAAAGCACTAATCCATCCCCAATTAGTTCAGATAAAAAAATCCCACATGGCTAAATGGGCATGCACCTCTCTGTAATTCTACAGATAAACCTTGAGGGGCTCAATGTACTCCTGAAAACCTAGCGTGGCCATCGCCCAGAGCAGGTCGTCGATGTTGATGGTCTTGCACTTCTCCCTCTAGCACTTGTCACTCGCCCTACAATACAGACAAGACAAAACAGTGACAGGTCAGCACCAGACCGCACTTGATTCGGGGAGGCAAAACAGAGCGGCAGCAGTCAACAGAGGCACTCACTCGCTGGCGATGAAGCAATGAACTCCGAGATGCACTCCCGCACGGTCTCCTTGGCGTCCTTGGCGATCTTGCCGTTGGCCAGGATGGCCTTCTTCATGATGCTGCTGATGTTGGCGATGGGCAGGAACCTGTCCTGCTCCCTGACGCCGCCGAAGCCGCCGCCCGACAGGCTTGCCGCCGCGTCCGACATCCGGCCGCCCTCCTGCAGCACACCAGCAACCCCGCCAGATCCATCAGCACACCGGCGCACCAAACCCTAGACCCCGACTTCCGGAAGTGCAGGGAGAGAGGTGAGGGGAGAGGGAGGCGTACCTTATATAGACGGCCGTGTAGAGGGAGGGAGGGAAGGTGGTGGAGGGGAATGGAGGTGCGGTGAGGGCGGCGAGCGACATCCCCGTGCTTCGCAAGCCTCCGCGACGCCTTTCTGGCCACCGGACGAGCTGAGGGCCGAATCCGCTACGATTGGCTCGCCTGCCCAAGCCCTGTTGGTGGAGAGCACCTGCTCGATCCAGATCGAGGTCCTGATTGGCGTGGGGTTGCCTGCGAATCTTGGGGGCGGCTTTGGGCATGGGCTCGATCTTGGGTCGGCCTCAACCTCATCTACGGCGAGGGTCGTCGATGGTGGCAGTGGCGGTGG
>NC_041382.1:438979258-438986659 GCF_002162155.2 Triticum dicoccoides
GGACGAGCGCGGCGAGTGAGGCATCAGGGACGGCGTGGGGTCAGCGGGCGGAGGAAGAGCCGCACGGGCAGCGGAGTGTGGTGGCGCGCGGGCGTGGGCGGCGGGATCTGAATTGGGGGAGGGAGGTAGGTGGCGGCTGCGAGTGGATCTGAATCGGGGGATAGAGGGGAGAGGAGTGGAGTTATGGTTTGGGTTGGCCTGCTGAGAGGTGAGCGAGAGACGTTGGATTCGCCTAGTGTGGACGGTTCAGATCACATAGAGTGTGATGATCCGTGAGAAGTGTTCTGATTGGTTCGAGAATATGTGATTTAAAATAATTTCCAAGTACTAAAGATAGAGCTATTTTGTGAAGCAACTATCAAAAATATTTTTCAAAAGGGCATTATACAAATTTTCACTCAAGTTAGACCACATTTTATGGATGAGCACCAATTTGTATGCATTTCTGATCTTTCTACCTATTTTTAATCATTTTTCGAGTGTCCAAACTAAGTTTTTTTGTAAAGGACCTATAATATATTTGTTGCAAAATTGGACCAAATCATTTTTTTGAAATACTAGGCCATATTTAATGCACAATTGACCAAATTATTGGGTGTAAAAAGTTTTCATACACCTCTGATGAAAAAGACAAATTTTCGCCGATTTAGCTGGAAGCGGGTCAAATTGGAACTGCGGCTGCCTCATAGTTTCCTATTTATTTTTTACAAAAATCATTTCTAGGTACAAAAGTATCTATTTAATCATAGAAACACCAAAAAAAATCCAAGATTCAACCACTAGCTAGGAACGGTCATTCCCGCCGTTTTGACCGCATTTTGAAACGGGCATAAAAATTCAAAAAAAATCAAAAAATTGGAAAACCTTCGCATTGTGTCATCATATGTGACCAAGTTACCAGGAATAATAATAAAATTGTAATACGGCAATTCTTTTAAAAAAGTGTTCTCAGAAACGAGCTACCATCTATGGAGATCAATGGCTTTCAAGCTAGATGATCAATATTATGGCCACATTCATTGCCTAGTTTGTTCAAATGATCTCATATTATGCACGAGGGTGCATATTGGAATGGCAAACAATGTTGCCTAAGGAAATTTTCATTTTCTTTGGACAAAAAAGTCATTTTCCATTTTTTGAGTGCCCCAAATGATGTTTTTTTGTGAAGAACCTACGAAATAATTTTTGCAAAATTAGACCAAATCATTTTTCTAAAATACTAGGTCATATTTAATGTACAATTGACCAAATGGTTGGGTGTAAAAAGTTTTGATCCACCTCCCGTGAAAAAGACAAATTTCCGCCGATTTAGTTGGAAGCGGGTCAAATTTGAACTGTAGCTGCCATGTAGTTTGCTATTTATTTTTTCCAAAAATCATTTCTAGGTACATAAGCTAGTATCTATTTAATCAGAGAAACACCAAAAAATTCCAAGATTCAACCACTAGCTAGGAACGGTCATTCCTGCCGTTTTCACCGCATTTCGAAACGGGCATAAAAAATTCAAAAAAAATCAAAAAATTGGGAAACCTTCGCATTGTGTCATTATATGTGGCCAAGTTCCCAGGAAAAATAACAAACTTGTAATACAACAATTATTTTAAAAAAGTGTTCTCGGAAACGAGCTATCACGTGTGGAGATCAATGGCTTTCAAGCCAAATGATCAATCTTATGGCCACATTCATGGTGTAGTTTGCTCAAATGATCTCATATTGTGCACAAGGGTGCATATTGGAATGGCAAACAATGTTGCCTAAGGAAGTTTTCATTTTCGTTGGACGAAAAAACCATTTCCATTTTTCGAGTGCACAAAAGGAGGTTTTTTTGTGAAGGAACTACCAAATAATTGTTGCAAAATTGGACCAAATCATTTTTATAAAATACTAGGCCATATTTAATGCACAATTAACAAAATGGTTGGGTGTAAATTTTTTTGATCCACCTCTCGTGAAAAAGACAAATTGCCACCGATTTAGCAGGAAGCGGGTCAAATTTGAACTGCAGCTGCCTCATAGTTTGCTATTTATTTTTTCCAAAAATCATTTCTATTTACATAAGGACCTATTTAATCATAAATACATGGTTTGGTGGCGATACGTAGAGGTTTGGGCAGTGGCTGAGGGCCCCAACTCTAGATCGCGTAAACTCGCATGCCCGCCGCGTGGTCACCGCGTGACCGTGGCGTTGCCATGCGTTCTGGGAGCCCTAGGCATGTCTAGTGGGTTGGGCACTCCCTAGGTTGGTGCTAGGAAGAAAATTACAACATAAGATTCTCATGAGGAGACCGATCGATGCTCAAACATGAATTAACAGCCAAGTGTTTGATTAGCGGTACGAGAAATGTACATGGCTAATGGGAGTGAGTTTTGGCTGAGGATGATCAGTTACTAAGAAGACCGTCTGCACAAATTTTCAGCTCAAAAGGAGGAGCCTAGGTGGTACTTGCTTTGCGAACTACCACACTGGACATAACTACGAATGTTGAAGCTCGGCTCAAAATAATGAACGGATTGAGCTGGCATTAGGTGGAGGATGGTTATTTGGGCATAGGAAACCACTGCAGAAAATGGATACTATTTGGAAATGCCAAAGTGGTACTTCCTTCACAATTCTCTTCTATGGACAGAAACTTGGGAAAACTAGTGAGAGAGATTGGATGAATGAAATGATCTAAAAATTGGTGTAGGTAAGTTACATAGGTATGGTCATGCACTGGTAAATTTTCAGATCATTTGGGTAAGCCTAGCTAGTACTTACTTCACAAAGCTTCTCTCAAGGTAGAAACTTTGAAAATTTCCTGAGAAAGATTTACTAGGAAAATTGAGCTGAATATTATCATGTGGCAATGATTTGGGTATGGAAGAGTGCCCGAAAAGTTTGAGGGTAATAGGAGGGGTCTAGATAACACTTGCTTTGCAACATGCCAATTTAGCCATAAAATATAAATTGAACCTGGGCTCACATAGATGATTTGACTGAGCTGCAATTTGGAGGAGGGTGATAATTTGGGCATATGAAGGAACTGTATAAATTTCATGTCATTTCGATATATAAAAAAGGTACTTCCTTCACATGCTTCTAGGTGGACAAAAACTTTGAAAATTTGCCGAGGAAGATTTGCTAGGCAAGTGGAGCTGATTTTTGTCATGCGGTAATGATTTGGATAGGAAAGAGTTCCCAAAAATTCCAAGGGCAATCAAGAATATATAAATAGCACTTCCTTCATAAAGTGCTGTCGTGAACAGAATAGGAAAATGAATATTGTTGAATTAGTTTTGAACTAGCCAAGGAAGGATTTTTACATATTTGATGAATATATGACCCAAATAATTTATGAGATTTTTTTGGGAATTTTGGGAATGACAAAAATATAGGTTGCTTCACAACCTAGGGCAAAAACTACCACATGGACATGAAACATAGGCAAAACTGATGAGGTGGCGCCTAGTCACTATCACTTTGGGTGACTATAAGTTCCGGATGACATCTCGAGTATGCGTTCCGGATGTTACTATCACTTTGGGTGACTATAAGTTCTTGTCCTCTCCAAATGTTCTTGGTGACTCGGATATTGATCTTATTCTCGGAATGGATTGGCTTTCTAAGCACAAGGCTCAGCTTGATTGTGCAGCCAGGCAGATTCAATTGACTCATTCGTCTGAGGATGTAATTGTCTTTGCCGCTCGTGATGATACCATTCGTCTGTTTTCTCTCAATGAGAAGGGTGAATTGGATGCCATCTCTTAAATTCCAGTCATTTGCGAATATCAAGACGTCTTTCCAGAAGAGCTCCCAGGAATGCCTCCGCACCGGCCAGTTGAATTCGTTATTGAACTCGAGCCTGGCACGGAACCTGTGTGCAAATGTCCTTACAAGCTCGGACCTGAAGAGTTGAAGGAGCTGAAGAAGCAACTCGATGAGCAAGAAAGAATGGATCTCATCCGGCCTAGTTCTTCTCCGTGGGGTTGTGGTGTTCTTTTTGTGAAGAAGAAGGATGGAACGGACCGACTTTGTGTTGATTACCGTCCAGTGAACAAGAAGACCATCAAGAACAAATACCCACTTCCCAACATCAATGAGCTGTTCGAACAACTCAAAGGTGCCCAAGTATTCTCCAAGCTTGATCTCCGTATGGGTTATCACCAGATTCACATTCTTGAAGAAGATATTCCCAAGACAGCATTCAGAACAAGCTTTGGTTCATATGAATACACTGTCATGTCTTTTGGCCTCGCCAACGCTCCTCCGACGTTCTCTCGCATGATGAACTTCATCTTCAACGCCTTCACCAATGACTTCGTTTTGGTCTATCTCGACGACATTCTGGTTTTCTCCAAGAACAAGGAAGATCATGCCAAGCACTTGCGTTTGGTTCTTGATAAGCTCAGAGAACATCAGTTCTACGCCAAGTTCTCCAAGTGTGAATTTTGGCTCGATGAGGTTCTTTATCTTGGTCATATCATCTCTGCCAAGGGCATTGCCGTGAATCCTGAGAAGGTGTCTGCAATTGTGAATTGGGAACCTCCTCAGAACGTGAAGCAACTCCACAGTTTTCTCGGTCTCGCAAGCTATTGCCGAAGATTCGTTGAAAACTTTTCTAAGATCGCGAAGCCTCTCTCTAATCTTCTTCAGAAGCACGTCAAGTACGTTTGGTCTCCGGAGTGTGATATTTCTTTCAACACTTTGAAAGAGAAGTTGATCACTGCTCCAGTTCTGACTCCGCCTGATGAATCCAAGCCGTACGAGGTCTTTTGTGATGCGTCTCTCCAAGGTCTTGGCGCAGTATTGATGCAAGAGAAGAAAGTTGTTGCTTATACATCTCGCCAGTTGAAGCCTAATGAGAAGAACTACCCCACTCATGATCTCGAGTTGGCGGCAGTTGTGCATGCTCTCTTGACCTGGAGACATCTTCTATTGGGAAGAAAAGTGGACATTTTCACTCATCACAAGAGTCTCAAGTACATCTTCACTCAGCCTAATCTCAACCTCAGGCAAACTCGATGGGTCTAAATGATTCCAGAGTATAATCCGAGTATCGAGTATACTCCAGGCAAGGCCAATGTGATTGCTGACGCATTGAGCAGAAAGGCTTACTGCAACAGTCTGATTCTTAAGCCCTATCAACCCGAGCTTTGTGAAGCTTTCCGCAAACTTAACCTGCAAGTTGCTACTCAAGGTTTCCTCGCCAACCTTCTAGTTTCTCCTACCTTAGAAGACCAGAGTCGCCAAGCCCAGCTTCTTGATGCTATGGTGAAAAAGGTGAAGATTGGGATTGCCAAGAGTCAGTCCAAGTACAAGTGGTACCGCCTTGATGACAAGGAAACTCTCTTCTTCGAGGATCGTATTGTTGTGCCCAAAGGTGACCTCCGTAAAGTGATCATGAACGAGGCTCACAATTCTCTCCTCTCCATCCACCCTGGGAGCACGAAGATGTATCAGGACCTTAAGCAAGTTTATTGGTGGACTCGAATGAAGCGCGAGATCGCTCAATTCGTGAATGAATGTGATGTCTGCAGAAGAGTGAAGGCAGAATACCAAAGGCCAGCTGGTCTCCTCCAACCTCTTGCCATTCCAGAATGGAAGTTTAACCACATTGAGATGGACTTCGTGACTGGGTTTCCAAAGTCCAAGCGTGGCAATGATGCTATATTCATTGTCATCGACAAACTCACCAAAGTGGCTCACTTTCTGCCTATCAAAGAGTCGATCACTTCAGCTCAATTGGCGGAACTCTATACCTCTCGAATTGTCTCCCTACACGGTATTCCTCAAGTGATCTCTTCAGACCGTGGCAGCATCTTTACCTCGAAGTTTTGGGATTCTTTCCAGAAGGCCATGGGCACCAACATCCGCTTCAGCACAGCTTTCCATCCTCAAACAAGCGGTCAAGTCGAGCGTGTCAACCAGATTCTTGAAGATATGCTCAGGGCTTGTGTGATCTCCTTCGGCATGAAGTGGGAGGATTGTCTTCCTTATGCTGAATTCTCCTACAACAATAGTTTTCAAGCAAGTTCGGGCAAGGCCCCATTGGAAATTCTGTATGGCAGGAAGTGTCGTACCCCTCTCAACTGGTCTGAAATCGGTGAATGTCAGCTTTTGGATAATGACTTAATCACAGAGGCAGAAGAAATGTGCAAAGTCATTCGTGATAACCTCAAAGCAGCCCAATCCCGCCAGAAGAGCTACTATGATAGTAAGCACCGTGATTTGGCTTTCGAGATCAGAGATCATGTTTACCTCCGTGTCTCTCCTATGAAAGGTACTCGTCGCTTCGGTATCAAAGGGAAGCTTGCCCCTAGATACGTGGGACCTTTCAAGATTGTCAGCAAGAGAGGCGACCTCGCCTATCAACTCGAGCTTCCTTCAAACTTTGCAAATGTTCATGACGTGTTCCATGTCTCTCAACTTCGGAAGTGCTTCAAGACTCCTGACCGCACCGTCAACTTCGAGGACATTGAGCTCCAAGAAGATCTCTCTTATCGTGAGCACCCAGTTGCTATTCTTGAAGAGACTGAACGCAAGACTCACAATAAGTCAATCAAATTTCTCAAAGTCAAGTGGTCACACCATTCCGACCGTGAAGCTACCTGGGAACGCGAGGATCACCTCCGTTCTGAGTACCTGGAGTTCTTTCAGTCCTAGATCTCGGGACGAGATCCTTTCGTAGTGGTGGAGTGTTGTAACACCCCGGATGTAACTTTCCCTATTTGTACTCCAACTCTTTCCGTTTCCGGCGTTAAGTTATTTTATTTCCTCGAGTTCGGGTCTCTGTCTCCGTGTGTTGTTTTCTTTGTCATGCATCTCATATCATGTCATCATGTGCATTGCATTTGCATACGTGTTCATCTCTTGCATTCGAGCATTTTCCCCTTTGTCCGTTTTGCATTCCGGCGCTTCGTTCTCCTCCGGTGGTCATTTCTAGCTTTCTTTCATGTGTGGGGATTAGACATTTCAGGACTTGCCAAGCGGCCTTGGTTTACTACCGGTAGACCGCCTGTCAAGTTTCGTACCATTTGGACTTCGTTTGATACTCCAACGGTTAACCGAGGGACCGAAAAGGCCTCGTGTGTGTGCATCCCAACACCCCTCCAATTTGGCCCAAAACCCACCAAACTCTGCTCCATGTCCTAGAGCGTTCGATCACGATCGCGTGGCCGAAAACCGCACCTCATTTGGACTCTCCTAGCTCCACTTATGCCTAATAGACCCCCCCGTTTTTCGGATCTCTCTCCCTCTCCGAAACCCTAAATCCCCTCGCGCTGGCCGGACATTGTCCGACCCGGCCGGACACACTGCCGCCGCCCTATCCCGCTGCGCCATGTGGCCTCCGCCACCTACCACCGCCGCTGGCCCGGGAGGCCCGATCCGGGCCCCCGTGAGCCCGAAGTCCCCGCCGCCAG
>NC_041382.1:438987023-439006536 GCF_002162155.2 Triticum dicoccoides
CCGGCGAGCTCGGACCGCATCGCCGCCCCACGCCGCGCCGGCCGCGCCGTCCCCGCCGCCTCTCCAACCCACCGGGCCCGGGAGACCTCGCCGCCGTTCGTCCCGCTCCGGCCGCCGTCGTCTCCGTCATCTCCGGCGACCTCCGTGAACAGTGCAGCGCTGCGCCTCGGTTTCCGTGCAACCCTAGATCTGGGGTTGTTTTTTTTTCTCTAAGTCTTTAAATTTTCAGTTCAAGTTTCTCTGTCCGAGGCTCCATAACTTTGCACCCGTAGCTCCGATTCATACATATAGTATATCAAAATGTTCGTCTCGACGAGTAAACCATTTCATTCCATTGCATCATTTTCATTTGAGTTCATCTTGATGCCCGAAATGCGGTTAGAAGAGGCCTTCGTGAGTTAATTGTCAGATCTGCTAGTTCATCTTAGACTTTTGTCATTTTTGCCATGATTATTGTGTGCATGATATGCCTGTGAGTCCTTCATATGTTTTGTTAAGCATCTTGTTATATTTCCAGATGTGCAACCCATGCATTTTTAGGATTGTGTGGTGACTTGTGCAAGCTTGCAAAGTGAGGCACCCGGTAAATCTATTTTCAGGGACTTAGTAGTTTTCACTAAGTCTGGGATTATTTAGTTCATGATGCCATATGTTCAGCTTGTTTCCTAGTGATCCGTGCCTCTTTTGAGGATGATCAGTAAAGGAGTTTTGTTAATCATGTTATGCTCTATCCATCCATGTCTTTGTTTGAAATTATGGAGCAACCAAGCTTGAGTCAATCGAGCTCTACTTTTGCTTCGTTGTGAATCTGGGCAGATCGTCAACTAGTTTGCGATTTTGCTGATGCTATTGTAGTTGATCCATGCAGGCTATGCCTTTGTTCTTGCCATGTCTAGCTTGTATTTTGTGCCTTCTTTATGGGTATATGCTTGCCTTGCCATGACTTGAACCGTAGTGAGTGCATCGAGCTCGTAAACATGCCTTCGTGAGTTATATTTCAGCATGTCTCAGTTTTCACTAAGTCTGAAAACTGATTGTGTTTTAGCTATGTTCGTGTGCCCGTTAGTATATTTTGTGAACCCTTTTGGCCCCAGCTCACTAAGGGACTTTTGTTAAGTTTGTTGAGTAGCTCCATGCCATGTATTTATTTGTCATGTTCAGGTCCTGTAGCATGTTGTTTTGTTGCTCCAAAGAGGGCTTCATGATCTGAAATTTCAGACAAGTGTTAATTTCACTAAGTCTGGAATCTGTTTTGCATTTGCGTTATTGCTGTGCTTGTTTGAACCGCATAATGGATGAATTGGCCATGGCTCAGTGCTAGTCTTTTGTTAAGCATCTTGTGGGCATCCCTGCCATGTATTTTGTTGTCATGTTTGGTGGTTGTAGCATGTTCATTTCGTTGCATTTAGATGCCTACTTGCTGTAAATCGCAGACCGGTGTCATTTTTGAAACGCTTGCCATTTCCAAACCGTAACTCCGATTCTGGCGTTGTTTATATCGTTTTCAAGCGATTTCATCCCATCTTTCCAGTGGCACCCTTGGTTTTCCAAGTTGAGGCCAGGTTCATGCATTTCCTGTCATATCTTGCATTTTGCATCCCGCATCGCATGCCGCATAGCATATCATCATTTCATCATATTGCTTATTCTTGCACGTGGTTGATTGTATCCTTGTTGCTTGTTTGTCTTGTTTGGGTAGAGCCGGGAGACGAGTTCGCTAACGAGGAGCCCATTGAGTTTGCTTTTGAGGATCCAGTCTACTCTGACAACTGTGCAGGCAAGATGATCACGACTATAAGAGGGGCTGAGCAGAGCGGTAACATAGCCAAACAACGGTTTGCTTGGAAGGGTGAAAACATTAGAAGCTATCATGGCAATTTGGGAGGCTTGATAAACAAGTGGTAGGTAGCGCAACATAGCGATAGCATCGAGACAACTAGCATAACAAAGATAGTAGAGAGATACAAGGTGAAAGTCATCTTGCCTGAAATCCTTCTAGGAAGAAGAATGAGTCCATGAAGTAGATGAACCCACGTAGATGAACGAATCCTCACAATCACAACAAAACAGGAACTATTTAGAAGGAGCACAAACGGAAAGGAGCAAACCACATGGTAAACACACAACACATAAACATGACATGATGCTCATCCAAGTATGATGCATGACAAGGCTACATGATGGTACTCACGGCAAGATAGGATGCATACAAGAACAACACACCAAAGCAAGTTTAAATGAGGCCGAAATCAACATATAACACTTCCAGAAACTCCACATATACAAATTTCGAAATTGGTCCAGATCTGAGGAAAACATTATGTTGAAGTTATTAAACATCAAGTTAAAGTGCACCAAGATTATCTACGTGGTTTTCTAGCCAAGTTACATATAAAGTTCGCTTAATTCGGAGCTACGGCCAAGAAGATATGAGCAAAACGAGTTAAACATGGATTGATGCAAATACAAGCAAAACACAATCACAAACACTCCAAAACATGGATGCAACATGGCACGCTAACACTACATGCAAAACTGAGCAAGTTTCATGTACACTCAATACATACACTCAATACAAGTTTCAGACACAATCTGCCCAAAACAGCAAGTAAGCACTTTGCAATCAAGGACAACATGCTACTGGAAACATATGGACACAAACTTGATATGCACTTAAAGTACATATTACATGCTTCAATTATGATCAAGGGTCAGGTTCATAAGCATCAAGACTAAACCAATATGAGCAAAGAAAAAGGCAACTTTATAACACATATTATGACTTAGTGAAAAAATGGCATACATGTGAGCAGAAATAACATGTTGACATGTTGGAGGCATGAACCAATGATGCTACATTGCGAGGACTTAACAAGAAAAATCATGGCATTAAATTATAGGTTAAACATGGCAAAACATGGTTACTAAGCATCTCCATATAACCTCTAGTTCAATGGCATTCATCAAGACAAGATTGCAAGTCATAATAGATTCTCAGACTTTGTGAAAAATAGAGTAAGGCTAAAAACAGATTCATGATGCATACTTCGAGACAACAAAGGTATATGATACAAGAAGATTTGATGGCATCAAAGGGCATGTCAAGCATGTACAGGTAGAGAACTACAAAAGATGAACACTGAGCTACTACTAGAAATCACTAGAACATGCTCAAAACATCAGGGCAAGATTCCAAATGATAATAGATTGTAGTAAACTGAACATGGAAGGACATCGACAAGTAGGCATGTTTGCGAGCTTGTGCAACTCACCAGAAAGCATTTCATGGCATATGAATATAACCAACAACAACATATTTGTGCAACTATTCATGTCAAGGACATGACCATAGGATGCAGAGAACATTAACTATTCACATGGCAAAACTAAACTTACTGGTAACAGGCTGACAAAAACAATATTTAGCAAATTTACAACATGGGAATGACAAGCTACAGCAGGTCATAATTACAAACAACGGAATGGATGGATAGAGCATAACAAGATCTTCAAAACATGCTTACTAAGCATCTCCAGATTATGCATGAATTCACTTGTAGCAACAAGTTAACATGGCAAGATAATGTAGCAGAAATCATCAAGTCACTGAAATCAGCAACAACAAGTAACCTACTTTGCATGCTAGTGCTAGTCACCACAGGGCACATAAAAATACATGGATTGCACCACTATAAATATGGCATGAATATGCTCCTAAAACATGTGTACATGATGCTCAAATGATAAGCACACAAAATGCTATGAAAAAGACAAATCAGCAAGTTACGACAACTCCCAGCATATTATATCATTTAGCACTTATGCAACAATGATTAAGGCATCAATACCAACAGTAACATGCACACAAGAGAAACTGGCATGTAGAGCATTCAAAGATGAACACTTTGACATATCATACACGCAAAACGGAGCCACATGCACAAAGTTATGATATGAGGAAGACGGACACATAATGTCACAGATCAAGGACTTTGACGAAATCAACCTCACAGGAAAACTGGACGGGGAGGTGCGGGGATGACGAGATCCGGGTGAGGGACCGGTGGATCTCGTCCAGGTGAGCTCCCGCGAGGGCGGAGGTGACTCCGGCGAGGCATGGGGCGGCCGGAGGTGGCCAGTGGAGGCGGGGGGTGACCGGAGATGGCCGGATAGGGTCGGGCGACGACGACGGCGAGGAGCGGCGGGTGGCACGCGATGCAAGGTGGCGGCGGCGCAGCAGGGCAAGGCCGCGGCAGGTGCAGGGCGGCGGCGGCTGACGCGGGTGGCGGTGAGCACACGGGCGGCGACGGACATCGCCACACGTTCGGGAGGTGGTGGACGACGACGAGCGAGCGGTGGTGCGGGAGGCGCTGGCGGCGTGGGGGAGGCGGCGGTGTAGCGGGGCCCCGACGAGGCACGTTGGAGGAGGCTTGGCGATGGTGACGTGGCAGCTCCTAATTGGTCGAGGGCATCTGTTGAATGCGTCCGGCCGGTGGCGGATGTGTCCGACGGCGTGGAGGAAGGAGGAGGCTAGGGTTTCGCCCGAAATTGGAGGGGATATGCCTTTTTATAGGTAGAGAGAGCTAGTAGAGGGCTATTGAGGTTTGGTTTTCACCCACATGATCGCGATCCAATGGTGAAGAACATGGAGGGGGTTTCGATGGGCTAGTAGGCTGCTGAGGAGGGGTGTTGGGCTACAAAGAGAAGGGGGTCCGGTGGTTAATGTGGTTAACCATTGGGGCATCAAATGACCTCCAAATGGAAGGAAACTTGGCAAGCGGTCTACCGGTGATATACCAAGGCCACTCTTCAAATCTTGGCCCATTCCGAGGACGTTTTTCTCCCTCTCACGAAACAAGATCTGGGAGGTGCGGCGGGTGCGTGGGAGAGTGCCGGATTCCAAAATGGACAATGGAGAAAGTGACCGGATGCAAGTTTTGAAAACATGAGGATGCAATGCACATGATGACATGGCAAGATGCAACACACAAACAAATTGTTAGGGAACATAGTAATTTCAAAAAAAAATACCTACGCACACGCAAGATCATGGTGATGCTTAGCAACAAGAGGGGAGAGTGTCGTCCACGTACCCTCGTAGACCGTAAGTGGAAGCGTTATGAGAAATAGGTTGATGTAGTCGTACGTCTTCACGATCCGACCGATCCAAGTACCGAATGTACGGCACCTTCGACTTCAGCACACATTCAGCTCGGTGACTTCCCACGAACTCCAATCCAGCGGAGCTTCGAGGGAGAGTTCCGTCAGCACGACGGTGTGATGATGGTGATGATGATGCTACCGACGTAGGGCTTCGCCTAAGCACTGCTATGATATGACCGAGGTGGAATATGGTGGAGGGGGCACCGCACACGGCTTGGAACAATCAACTTGTTTGTTCATGATGTGCCCCATCCCCCGTATATAAAGGAGTGGAGGAGGAGGAGGGACGGCCCTCTACTATGGCACGCCCTGGGGAGTCCTACTCCCACCGGGAGTAGGGTTCCCCCTTACATGTTGTAGGAGTAGGAGAGAAGGAAAGGGAAAAGAGAAGAGAAGGAAGGAGGGGGCATCGCCCATCCCCATAGTCCAATTCGGACTAAGCCTTGGGAAGGCGTGCAGCCTCCCCTCTCTCTTTCCCCTAAAGCCCAATAAGGCCCATATACTCCCCGGCGAATTCCCGTAACTCTCCGGTACTCCGAAAAATACCCGAATCACTCAGAACCTTTTCGAGTCCGAATATAGTCGTACAATATATCTATCTCTATGTCTCAACCATTTTGAGACTCCTCGTCATGTCCCCGATCTCATCAGGGACTCCGAACTACCTTCGGTACATCAAAACACATAAACTCATATTACCAATCGTCACCGAACATTAAGGGTGTGGACCCTATGGGTTCGAGAACTATGTAGACATGACGGAGACTCGTCTCCGGTCAATAACTAATATTGGCTCCTACATATTGTACAAAGATCTTTTTCGGTCAAACCGCATAACAACATACATTGTTCCATTTGTCATCGGTATGATACTTGCCCAAGATTCGATCGTCTATATCTCAATACCTAGTTCAATCTCGTTACCGGCAAATCTCTTTACTCGTTCCGTGATACATCATCCCGCAACTAACTCATTAGTTGCATTGCTTGCAAGGCTTAAAGTGATGTGCATTACCGAGAGGGCCCAGAGATACCTCTCCGACAATCAGAGTGACAAATCCTAATCTTGATCTATGCCAACTCAACAAGTACCATTGGAGACACCTGTAGAGCACCTTTATAATCACCCAATTACGTTGTGACGTTTGGTAGCACACAAAGTGTTCCTCTGGTATTCAGGAGTTGCATAATCTCATAGTCATAGGAACATGTATAAGTCACGAAGAAAGCAATAGCAATATACTAAACGATCGAATGCTAAGCTAACGGAATGGGTTAAGTCAATCACATCATTCTCTAATGATGTGAGCTCATTAATCAAATGACAAGTCATGTTTATGGCTAGGAAACTAAAGCATCTTTGATTGAACGAGCTAGTCAAGTAGAGGCATACTAGTGACACTCTGTTTGTCCATATATTCACACATGTACTAATTTTCCGGTTAATACAATTCTAGCATGAATAAAAAATTTATCATGATATAAGGAAATATAAATAACAACTTTATTATTGCCTCTAGGGCATATTTCCTCTAGTCTCCCACTTGTAGTAGAGTCAATAATCTAGTTCACATCGTCATGTGATTTAACACCAATAGTTCACATCTTTATGTGATTAGTTCACATCTTTATGTGATTAGTTCACATCTCTATGTGACTAATACCCAAAGGGTTTACTAGAGTCAATAATCAAGTTCACATCACTATGTGATTAACACCCAAAGAGTGATCATGTTTTCCTTGTGAGAGAAATTTAGTCAACGGGTATGCCACATTCAGAGCCGTATGTATTTTGCAAATTTTCTATGTCTACAATACTTTGCACGGAGCTACTCTAGCTAGTTGCTCCCACTTTCAATATGTATCTAGATCAAGACTTAGAGTCATCCAGATCGGTGTCAAAGCTTGCATCGACGGAACTCTTTACGACGAACTCTTTGTCACCTCCATGACCGAGAAATATTTCCTTATCCACTAAGGATTTTTTTGACCGCTGCCTAGTGATCCATTCCTGGATCACTATTGTACCCTCTTGCCAAACTTATGGTGAGGTACACAATAGGTCTGGTACACAGCATGGCATACTTTATATAACCTATGACTGAGGCATAGGGAATGACTTTTCATTCTCTTTCTATTTTCTGCCGTGGTCGGGTTTTGAGTCTTTACTCAACTTCACACCTTGCAACACTGGCAAGAAATCCTTGTTTGACTGTTCCATTTTGAACTACTTCAAAATCTTGTCGAGGTATGTACTCATTGAAAATATATCAATCGTCTTGATCTATCTCTATAGATCTTGATTCTCAATATGTAAGTAGCTTCACCGAGGTCTTTCTTTGAAAAACTCCTTTCAAACACTCCTTTATGATTTCCCGAAGATTTTACATTATTTCATCTCAACAATATGTATATACTTATCAGAAATGATGTAGTGCTCCCACTCACTTTCTTGTAAATACCGGCTTCACCACAAGTCTGTATAAAACCATATGCTTTGATCACTTTATCAAAGTATATATTCCAAGTCTGAGATGCTTGCTCTAGTCCATAGATGGATCGCTAGAGCTGTCTCACTTTGTTAGCACCTTTAGGATCGACAATACCTTCTGGTTGCATCATATATAACTCTTCTTTGAGAAATCCATTAAGGAATGCAGTTTTCACATCCATTTGCCAGATCTCATAAAATGCGGTAACAGCTAACATGATTCGGATAGACTTTTAAGCATCGATACGAGTGATAAAATCTCATCGTAGTCAACACCTTGAATTTGTCGAAAACATTTTGCGACATTTCAAGCTTGTAGATAGTAACACTACTATCAGTGTCCGTCTTCCTCTTGAAGATCCATTTATTCTCAATGACTCACCGATCAACGGGCAAGTCAATCAAAGTCCATACTTTGTTCTCATACATGGATCCCATCTCAGATTTCATGGCCTCAATCCATTTCACGGAATCTGGGCTCATCATCACTTCCTCATAGTCTGTAGTTCGTCATGGTCTAGTAACATGACTTCCAGAAAGGATTACCATACCACTCTAGTGCGGACCATACTTTGGTTGTCCTACGAGGTTCGGTAGTAACTTGATCCGAAGTTTCATGATCATCATCATTATCTTCCACACTAATTGGTGTAGATATCACTAGAACTGAATTCTGTGATGAGCTACTTTCCAATCCGCGAGAAGGTACAATTACCTTATCAAGTTCTACATTCCTCCCACACACTTCTTTCGAGAGAAACTTCTTCTCTAGAAAGGATCCATTCTTAGCAACCAAATATCTTGCCTTCGGATCTGTGATAGAAGGTGTACCCAACAGTGTCTTTTTGGTATCCTATGAAGATGCACTACTCCGATTTGGGTTCGAGCTTATGAGTTTGAAACCTTTTCACATAAGCATCGCAACCCCAAACTATAAGAAATGACAGCTTTGGTTTCTTGCCAAACCATAGTTCATACGGTGTCATCTCAACGGGTTTAGATGGTGCCCTATTTAACATGAATGCAGTTGTCTCTAATGCATAACCCCAAAATGATAGCGGTAAATCTGTAAGAGACATCATAGGTTGCACTATATCCAATAAAGTACGGTTATGACGTTCGGACACACCATTATATTGTGATGTTCCAGCTGGCATGAATATGTGAAACTATTCCAGATTGTTTTAGGTGAAGAACAAACTCGTAACTCAAATATTCGACTCCCCGATCAGATCGTATAAACATTATTTTCTTGTTATGATGATTTTCCACTTCACTCTGAAATTCTGTGAACTTTTCAAATGTTTCAGATTTATGTTTCATCAAGTAGATATACCCATATCTTCTCAAATCAACTATGAAGGTCAGAAAATAACGATACCCGCCGCGAGCCTCAACACTCATTGGACCCCATACATCAGTATGTATTATTTCCAATAAGTCAGTTCCTCGCTCCATTGTTCTGGAGAACGGAGTCTTAGTCATCTTGCCCATGAGGCATGGTTCGCAAGCATCAAGTGATTCATAATCAAGTGATTCCAAAAGCCCATCAGCGTGGAGTTTCTTCATGCGCTTTACACCAATATGACCTAAACTGTAGTGCCAGAAATAAGTTGCACTATCATTATTAACTTTGCATCTTTTGGATTCATTATTATAAATATGTGTATCAATACAATCGAAATTCAATGAACCATTCAACTTGGGTGTATGACCTAAGAAGGTTTGATTCATGTAAACAGAATAACAATTATCCTTGACTTAAATGAATAATCGTATTGCAATAAACATGATCCAATCATATTATGCTTTACGCAAACATCAAATAACATTTATTTTAGGTTCAACACTAATCCCGAAGGTAAAGGGAGTGTGCGATGGTGATCTTATCAACCTTGGAATTACTTCCAACACACATCATCACCTCGCCCACAACTAGTCTTTCTTTATTTTGCAACTCCCGTTTCGATTTACTACTTTTAGCAACTAAACCATTATCAAATACCGAGGGGTTTGCTATAAACACTAGTAAAGTACACATCAATAAAATTTATATAAAATATACCTTTGTTCACTTTGCCATCATTCTTATCCGCCAAGTATCTAGGGCAGTTCCACTTCTAGTGACTATTTCATTTGCAGTAGAAGCACTCAGTTTCAGGCTTGGGTTTAGCATTGGGCTTCTTCATGGGAGTGGCAACTTGCTTGCCATTATTCTTGAAGTTACCTTTCTTTCTCTTGCCGTTTTAATTGAAACTAGTGGTCTGGTCAACCATCAACACTTGACGCTTTTCTTGATTTCTACCTTCGTCGATTTCAGCATCGCGAAGAGCTTGGGAATTGTTTCCGTTATCCCTTGCATATTATAGTTCATCACAAAGTTCTAGTAACTTGGTGATAATGACTAGAGAACTCTGTCAATCACTATCTTATCTGAAAGATTAACTCCCACTTGATTCAAGTGATTGTAGTACTCAGACAATCTGAGCACATGCTCACTGGTTGAGCTATTCTCCTCCATCTTGTAGGCAAAGTAATTCTCAGAGGTCTCATATCTCTTTACTCGGGCATGAGTCTGAAATACCAATTTTAGCTCTTGGAACATCTTATATGCTCCGTGGCGTTCAAAATGTTTTTGACGTCCCGGTTCTAAGTCGTAAAGCATGGTGCACTAAACTATCAAGTAGTCATCATACCGAGCTTTGTCAAACATTCATAACGTCTGTATCTGCTCCTGCAATAGGTCCGTCACCTAGCGGTGCATCAAGGACATAATACTTTCGTGCAGCAATGAGGATAACCCTCAGATCACGGAGCTAGTACACATCATTGCTACTAACATCTTTCAACTTATTTTTCTCTAGGAACATATCAAAAATAAACGGGGAGCTACATCACAAGCAATTGATCTACAACATAGATATGCAAATACTATCATCACTAAGTTCATGATAAATTAAAGTTCAATTAATCATATTACTTAAGAAATCCCACTTAGATAGGCATCCCTCTAGTCATCTAAATGATCAAGTGATCCAAATCAACTAAACCATGTCCGATCATCACGAGAGATGGAGTAGTTTTCAATGGTGAACATCACTATGTTGATCATATCTACTATATGATTCACACTCGACCTTTCGGTCTGCACTGTTCCGAGGCCATAACTACATATGCTAGGCTCGTCAAGTTTAACCCGAGTATTCTGCGTGTGCAAAACTGGCTTGCACCCGTTGTATGTGAACGTAGAGCTTATCACACCCAATCATCACGTGGTGTCTCGGCACGATGAACTGTCACAACGGTGCATACTCAGGGAGAACACTTATACCTTGAAATTTAGTGAGAGCTCATCTTATAATGCTACCGCCGATCTAAGCAAAATAAGATGCACAAAGGATAAACATCACATGCAATCAAAATATGTGACATGATATGGCCATGATCATCTTGCGCCTTTGATCTCCATCTCCAAAGTACCGTCATGATCTCTATCGTCACCGGCATGACACCATAATCTCCATCATCTTGATCTCTATCAACGTGTCATCACATGGTCGTCTCGCCAACTATTGCTCTTGCAACTATTGCTTTCATATAGCGATAATGTAAAGCAATTATTAGGCACTTGCATCTTATGCAATAAAGAGACAACCATAAGGCTTCTGCCAGTTGCCGATAATAACTTCAATAAAAACATGATCATCTCATACAACAACTTATATCTCATCACGTCTTGACCATATCACATCGCAACTTGCCCTGCAAAAACAAGTTAGACGTCCTCTACTTTGTTGTTGCATGTTTTACGTGGCTGCTACGGGCCGAGCAAGAACCGTTCTTACCTACGCATCAAAAACCACAATGCGGTAGAGTGATTCTTTTTGATCTTCCAAAAGAACCCTATTCATTGAATCCGATTCAACTAAAGTTGGAGAAACAGACACCCACTAGCCACCTGTGTGCAAAGCACGTCGGTAGAACCAGTCTCGCGTAAGCGTACACATAATGTCGGTATGGGCTGCTTCATCCAACAATGCCGCTGAATCAAGAAATCCACTAGTGACGGCAAGCAATATGTATATACCCATGCCCACAACTCCTTTATGTTCTACTCATGCATATAACATCTACGCATAGACCTGGCTCGGATGCCACTGTTAGGGAACATAGTAATTTCAAAAAAATTCCCACGCACACGCATGATCATGGTGATGCATAGCAACGAGAGGGGAGATTGTCGTCCACGTACCCTCATAGACCGTAAGCGGAAGCGTTATGAGAACGCGATTGATGTAGTCGTACGTCTTCACGATCCGACCAATCCAAGTACCGAATGTACGACACCTCCGAGTTCAGCACACGTTCATCTCGATGACGTCCCACGAACTCTGATCCAGCAGAAATTCGAGGGAGAGTTCCGTCAGCACGACGGCGTGATGACGGTGATGATGATGCTACCGACGCAAGGCATCTCCTAAGCACTGATACGATATGACCGAGGTGGCATATGGTGGAGGGGGGCACCGCACACGGCTTGGAACAATCAACTTGTGTGTTCATGAGGTACCCCCTCCCCCGTATATAAATATATAAAGGACTGGACGAGGGGGAGGGCCAGCCCTCTACTATGGAGCCCTCGGGAGTCCTACTCCCACCGGGAGTAAGATTCCCCCCTTCCATGTAGTTGGAGTAGGAGAGAAGGAAAGGGAAAAGAGAAGAGAAGGAAGGAGGGGGCGCCACCCCTCCCCCTAGTCCAATTTGGACTAAGCCTTGGGAGGGGCGCAACCTCCCCTCTCTCTTTCCCCTAAAGCCTAATAAGGCCCATATACTCCCCAGCGAATTCCCATAACTCTCCGGTACTCCGACAAATACCCGAATCACTCAGAACCTTTTTGATGTCCGAATATAGTCGTCCAATATACCGATCTCTACGTCCCGGCCATTTCGAGACTCCTCGTCATGTCCCCGATCTCATCAGGCACTGTGAACTACCTTCGGTACATCAAAACACATAAACTCATATCACCGATCGTCACCGAATGTTAAGCGTGCGAACCCTACGGGTTCGAGAACTATGTAGACATGACCGAGACTCGTCTCCGGTCAAACCAAATAGCGGAACCTGGATGCTCATATTGGCTCCTACATATTCTACGAAGATCTTTATCGGTCAAACCTCATAACAACATACGTTGTTCCCTTTGTCATCAGTATGTTACTTGCCCGAGATTCGATCGTCGGTATCTCAATACCTAGTTCAATCTGGTTACCGACAAGTCTCTTTACTCGTTCCATAATACATCATCCTACAACTAACTCAATAGTTTCATTGCTTGCAAGGCTTAAAGTGATGTGCATTACCGAGAGGGCCCAGAGATACCTCTCCGACAATCGGAGTGACAAATCCTAATCTTGATCTATGCCAACTCAACAAGTACCATCAGAGACACCTATAGAGCACCTTTATAATCACGCAGTTACGTTGTGACGTTTGGTAGCACACAAAGTGTTCCTCTGGTATTCAGGAGTTGCATAATCTCATAGTCATAGGAACATGTATAAGTCATGAAGAAAGCAATAGCAATATACTAAACGATCGAATGGTAAGCTAACGGAATGGGTCAAGTCAATCACATCATTCTCTAATGATGTGATCCCGTTAACCAAATGACAAGTCATGTCTATGGCTAGGAAACTGAACCATCTTTGATTCAATGAGCTAGTCGAGTAGAGGCATACTAGTGACACTCCGTTTGTCCATATATTCAGACATGTACTAAGTTTCCGGTTAATACAATTCTAGCATGAATAATACACATTTATCCTGATATAAGGAAATATAAATAACAACTTTACTATTGCCTCTAGGGCATATTTCCTTCACAAATGACATGGCAAAGACGGCGAATAACTGGATGACATCTCGCGCATTAGACTCGGGGTGTCACAATCGGCAAGGCTTGTACAAAAGGTGGCTGCTGGACTGATCCCGACAACCATGCCTTACAGGTATAACTTGCAAAGATGCGCAATGTCTGGTGACTCGAACTACCCAGTAAGGACCTTCCCACTTCAGCATCAACTTGTTGGAATCCTTGGCGGATTGAACACACCTAAGGACATTGTCAGTGTCAAACGGCGCATCTCGGGTAGGGGGTCCCGAACTATGCATCTAAGGCGGATGGTAATACGAGGCAGGGGACACGATGTTTTACCCAGGTTCGAGCCCTCTCGATGGAGGTAAAACCCTACGTCCTGCTTGATTTATTATTGATGATATGGGTATTACAAGAGTTGATCTACCACGAGATCGGAAAGGCTAAACCCTAGAAGCTAGCCTATGGTATGATTGTATGTTGTCCTACGGACTAAAACCCTCCGTTTTATATAGACATCGGAGGGGGCTAGGGTTACACAAGGTCGGTTACAAAGGAGGAGATATACATATCCGTATTGCCTAGCTTGCCTTCCATGCCAAGTAGAGTCCCATCCGGACACGAGATGAAGTCTTCAATCTTGTATCTTCATAGTCCAATAGTCCGGCCAAAGGATATAATCCGGCTATTCAGAGACCCCCTAATCCAGGACTCCCTCAGTAGCCCCCAAACCAGGCTTCAATGACGATGAGTCCGGGGCGCAGTGTTGTCTTCGGCATTGCAAGGCGGGTTCTTCTCCAATTTTCTAGTGTTCGTAAGCAGTGTCCGGCTCGATAAATGTTGAACCTCTTGGCTTCTGTGCCCAATAAGGGCTATCTCCCACGCGTCGAATGAATACGAGGCGCTAGGGCATTTTTACATTCTCCCCCCTAGCCAGATAAATAAATTGTCTATTAAAGGGATGGGGATTCTTAGATCCGATCCATACCATCCTCCCCCAGCGAGAATCCATCAGAGCGCGTTTCGGAAAGATCCATTCTAGCATGGCCGACCTCCGCAACTCCTCCTCCCGCCCCCGTAGCCCTAAGCCCGGTGATTGGGAGAGGTGTTCAGTCCTCCACAGTCGATTAGTCAAACTACAGACTAAGCGATTTCTCCCTCCGGCGTATATGGTGCCTGTTCGAGCCGGGCATGCCACCTACAATGGTGGGGCACAAGCGGAGAGCTTTCCTTGTCCCTCCATTGGGGAACGGGTCTGCCTTGTTCCTTATTTACTAAGGGGACTCGGATTTCCAATTCATCCATTCCTCCACGGGCTCCTGCAGTTCTACGGCCTCCAATTACACAATCTGCGGCTATGTTGCTCTACATATCGTCAGCTATGTTGCTCTCTGCGAGTTGTTCCTGGGCTGCGAGGCTCACTTCGAGCCATGGAAAAGGCTATTTTGCCTCGTCCCTCTCATACAGAGGAGATCACTTTATCAAGTGGGAGGAGCCTAAATATGGCGCATCGCCGGTACCAGATACCTTTCCAGTACCCCGAAGAAGTCGTCCGAAGACTGGCCTTCAGAATGGTTTTATATGGAGGACGTTCCCCTTCCGGACCCTGTTCGGCGGGGTCTTCCTGAGTTCAACAATGCTCCTCTGAAGAAGCGCCGAAGTTGGCGCCCACGGAGCCCCCAGGCGGAAGACAACAGAGAAGTCCTCTATCTGATGAACCGGATCAAAGCACTGGCCCAATCAGGATTGACAATAATCGAAGTTATGTCAATTTGCATAATGTGGGGAGTGCAACCACTTCAATACCATGGGCACCCCTTGTGGTGTTATAACGGGGCAAATGACGCCACCCGCTGCGGGCGTAAGGGTCTGGACAATGCTGCTGCTTTAGCAAAAATTCTGTCAGAATTGTTCAAGGGTGAGGAAGAGGAGTTCACCCGCATCAAGCCATGGGATGGATTCTCCATGTACAATCCTCCAAGCTGGGTAAGTTATATTTCCCTTCTCCCATTTTTCCCGCATTCTTTGTCATAAGTATTCACCTTGCCACTTTGCGGCAGGAAATGCGAAAAGCCATAAAGTAGGTCAGCAGCCCTTCTCCACAACCAGAGGACCCTGACCGGCCCTCGACTCCGGACTTGAATAAGATTCAGTTATTTTCGTGGAGCATGATAGACCGGCAGTTCTATCAGTTAAGCTGCGACGATGCCATGGTGGCCATTACGGCCGACTATCCCGGACTGCTCCCTGCATCGCAAGTAAGAAAAACCAAAAATCCCAACTCCAAAATTAGGATCCCCTTTTAGGCACTTCACCCACCATATACACATGGCATCTTTTACAGGGAAGGCATTCGGGACGCCCTGCCAAAACCGCAGCAACTCGCCAACAAAGAGGCACTGAGGCCGGGTAGGCCAAAAAGGAAGGCGGTCAGGATGGAGACGCTGGCGCAAAGGTATAAGAAAAACCCCGCTCCCTGGTTGTTGTCTTTCTCAAAATGTAATGACGCCCGCGTTTCTTTAACATAAAAAACACTCGCCGAAATATGTCCGACGATGTTGCCGATCACGCTTCCACCAGTCGGGTGCCAGGACCGGACATGGAGGCAGAAGCCGATATGGGGCAGGCGCCAGATAATCCCCCTACATAGGATGCGGATAGATTATCCGCTACAAACTCAGAAGTGGAAAGCGCCATGAATCATAGGCGCCACCGGGCCGTACTCTGCGACACTTGTTTCTCACCAGAGGCGTTTGACGCCTTCAATTCTGGAGAGGCGTACCTCCGTGCTGCTCAAGACGGTCTAGCTAGAGCCACGGATCAGCATGTAAAGGATGTACGGGTGAGTAAATCTGACAATTTATATGTATCAGTAGCCCCTGAGACTTGAAACAGTTAGCAGAACTGATTTAAGGATCATCTTTATTGTGCAGGTTCTTACAGAGAAGAATACTAGGCTGTCACATGAGCTGGAGGAATGCAAGACCCAACCGCGGGCTGCTGTGGCCGCATTCCAGGAAAATAAAAAGTCACCTGCTGGTAAAATTTACTTTAAAGAATGATGGTTACCATATAACATGCGGCATGGCTGCAGATCTAACAACAGATGTTCGAGATGAATCCGGAGAAATCCGGAGGACCAGCATGTTATGCGGCAGCTAGAGGCTGGCAAATGCGTGCTGACTGAGGTTAGGCGGGAGAAAAACAATCTCCAAGATGCCAATATTAAGCTGAGCGTGGAACTAGAAGACGTTCGGGGCCACCTTGCAGACTCCAAGAAGGAGAATAAGCGGCTTCGGCGTGGCATTTTCAGTAAGTGCTTGAACGAATCCTTTTAAAGGAGTTCGATGAAGAAGCCGACTAACAGCGTTATGTCTGTAGGTATGCTGACGGATCGTCCCGCGGAGGAAATGCCCGGGTCTGCGGGTGATCTTCTGTCTGAGCTGTCACATCTGCACGAACAAGTTCGGCAGGTGATGCAGGGTGTTGCCCAGGCCTTGTGGCCGTCCGTCTCCCTCCCAGAGGGCGTTGCAGAGCTTGCGGAGAAGCTTAAGGGAGCACGGCGGCGCTTCTGATTATGGAAGATATCAGCCTGCCGACAGGGTGCCAGAGAAGCCTGGGCCATGGTGAAGACGCGGTATACCAAGGCAGACCAAAATCACATGGCCGAGGTCGGACCTGTGGGACCCGACGGAAAAGAGATCCCCGTTAGCTTAGTTTATGGGCAAGTAGAATTAGCCGCAAAGTATTCCCAACAGGATTGTAAGCTAGACCGCGTGTTGGATGGTATAGAGGAGGAATTTAGTCAGTCTGCATGACTATGTAATTAAAGTGACATGTATAATGCCTTCTAGACGGATTGTAGATCATTTGTCATTGCGGACCTTTTCGCTTCAACCTCCTGGCCCAATAGTCCAGAGTGTATCCGAATACCCGCTCAGTTATATAAGAACCGGGGTATGCGTGGAGACCAGGCGTAGGGGTCATTAGTGCTTTATCAGACAAGTGACCAACTAGTTATGTTATATTACATGGGTAGTAAGAAACATCTTCCAGGGAGAATAGTTCTGTTAAGGGTTCCTTTCCCTCGGTAAGCATGCCCTAAAGTGCATGCCCGGACTGCGATAGGAAACGCAGAAAAAACATCTGGGGGCAGATATGGACAATAAAGAAATATCATATTTTGTTCACCGACCGAATATTCCCTTAAGGACGCTAGCTTTCGGCTTCACCCAGTCTGAGGTACACATCCGGCTGACCCGGCAGTAACAATCACAGAGGTGCTCCCCTTATGCCCTAGTCGAATTAACGGGAACATAGGGCATAAATACAAGAGCCAGGCAAACCAGCTTGGCCAAAACTTAAGTCATATCGATGCATATAATGGTGAAAAAAGGTACATGCAGAAGTATAACACATGTGTTGGGCATGAGGCCTAGATAAATAATTTAAGCTTCTGTGAAAGAAGCCCTCAGGTATGAAGAGTGTGGCTAGCGCATCTGTAATGTGCAAGCGAGGCACAAGGTGACCCTTGAAGGCCTAAAGAAATAATAAAAGAAAGAAAGAGAAACAAGACAGATGATGTATATGCAAAAAATGGACAAAGGGAGGGGACTAACATACAGTCCGCTGCTAGGAGTAGAATCTTCGGAGCCTGGCCGTGTTCCATGGGTTCGGCTCGAGTCGACTAGTCGATGCATCACGCAGTCGGTACGCTCCACCGGTAAGAACTTGGTCAATAATGCAGGGACCTTCCCATTCAGGCTCGAGCTTGTTCTTTTTCTTATCCGGCAGGCGTAGAACTAGTTCGCCAACGTTATAAGTTTTGGCCCGTACTTCTCTCCTTTGCTATCTGCGAGCCTGTTGCTGATAAAATGTTGAACGGGCTTTGGCTACGTTGCGCTCCTCCTCTAGGGTGTCCAGACTGTCCTACCGATCGAGCTCGGCTTCTCTTTCTTCGTACATGCGCACTCGAGGTGAGTCATGAATTATGTCACAGGCCAAGACTGCCTCTGTGCCGTACACCATAAAGAAGGGTGTATATCTGGTACTATGATTTGGCGTGGTCCGCAGCCCCCAGAGTACGGAGTCGAGCTCCTCTACCCAGTGCGTGTTAGACTCCATTAAGGAACGCACTAATCTGGGTTTAATGCCGCTCATTATAAGACCGTTTGCTCTCTCGACTTGACCGTTGGTTTGTGGGTGATAGACTGAAGCATAATCGAGCTTGATGCCCATTTTGCTGCACCAGAGTTTTACCTCGTGGGCCATGAAGTTCGTGCCATTTTCAGTGATGATGTTGTGGGGGACGCCATAACGGTGTACAACCCCGGATATGAAGTCTATCACCGGTCCGGATTCGGCTGTTTTAACAGGTTTAGCCACTATCCATTTGGTGAAATTATCCACCATGACCAATAAGTATTTTTTCTTGTGGGTTCCCCCTTTAAGGGGTCCAACCATGTCAAGCCCCCACACCGCAAAGGGCCATGTAATGGGGATTGTTTGGAGGGTGGTGGGTGGCATGTGGCTTTGATTTGCAAAGAGCTGGCAACTGGCGCAACGTTGGACCAAGTCCTGTGCATCTGCCGGGCCATTGGCCAATAGAATCATGTACGGAAGGCCTTGCTTACAAGAGCTCGGGCTGCGGTGTGATGACCGCCGATTCCGGCGTGAATTTCTGCCAAAAGATTCCGCCCTTCCTCTTCGGAGATGCACCTCTGAAGGACTCCAGTAGTGCTTTTTTTGTACAATTCTCCCTCATAGACCCTGTAAGCCTTGGATCGCCGCACTATGCAGCTTGCCTCATTTTGGTCCTCCGGAAGTTCCTGTCTAGTTAGGTAGGCCAGGAATGGTTCTGTCCACGGGGCAATTATGGCCATTATTTCATGGGCTGAAGGTGTTATTTCGGTGGCGGAGCCTCCGATTGTGTCAGAGAGTTCGGTATCGGGTATTTTTGCCGGGTCCGGACTGTTGTTAC
>NC_041382.1:439006870-439050664 GCF_002162155.2 Triticum dicoccoides
GGGACCGCACCGCATTTTTCGCTGATGCGGGCGAGGATATCTGTCGCCTGATTGTTTTCCCGAGCCACATGGTCGAGCCCCTCGAACCGAGCTAACATTTTTAGGACGGCGTTTCGATAGGCCGCCATTTTCGGATCCTTGGCGTCAAAGTCTCCATTTATTTGGGATATTGCGAGGTTTGAATCCCCACGCACCTCCAGGTGTTGAATGCCCATGGAGACTGCCATCCGAAGACCATGCAACAAAGCTTCGTATTCGACTGCATTGTTGGAGTCTGTATACAATATTTGCAGTAGGTACTGAACGGTATCTCCGGTTGGGGACGTCAGGACGACGCCAGCCCCTAGACCGGCCAACATTTTAGAACCGTCGAAGTGCATGATCCAATTGGAGTATGCGCCGTACTCTTTAGGGAGTTCGGCCTCCGTCCATTCGGCGACAAAGTCGGACAATACTTGCGACTTGATGGCTCGTCGAGCTTTGTATGTTATGTCGAACGGGAGGAGCTCAATGGCCCATTTGGCAATCCGGCCTGTAGCGTAGCGGTTGTTTATACTATCATTAAGTGGCACTTCCGAGGCTACTGTAATCGAACACTCTTGAAAGTAGTGTCGCAGCTTCCGCGATGCCATGAATACCGCATATGCTATCTTTTGATAATGTGGGTACCATGATTTGCATGGAGTGAGGACAGTGGATACATAGTATACCGGCTTTTGAAGAGGGAATTTATGTTTGTCCGCTTCCCGTTCGACAACGAGCACCGCGCTTACAACTTGATGAGTTGCCACAATGTACAACAACATTGGTTCACCGATGTTTGGCGCGGCCAGGATTGGGTTGGTTGCCAAAATGGCCTTTATTTCTTCCAATCCGGCTGTGGCCGCGTCCGTCCACTCGAAGTGTTCGGTGCGCCGAAGGAGGCGATAAAGTGGTAAAGCCTTTTCTCCTAAGCGGGAGATAATGCGGCTTAGAGACGCCATGCATCCAGTTAACTTCTGGATTTGTTTGAGGTCTGTTGGGGTAGCCAACTGTGACAAAGCTCGGATTTTGGTCGGATTAGCTTCAATACCTCTACTAGAGACCATGAAACCTAGGAGCTTTCCGGCTGGTACGCCGAAAACGTTTTTTTCCGGATTGAGCTTGATGTCGTATGTTCAGAGGTTGTCGAATGTGAGCCTCAAGTCGTCTATCAAAGAGTTGACGTGTTTGGTTTTGACGACCACATCGTCTACGTATGCCTCTACTATTTTGCAGATTTGTTTCTCCAAACAAGTCTGGACCATGCGCTGATATGTTGCGCCGGCGTTCTTGAGCACATAAGGCATTGTGTTAAAATAGAAGGGACCGTATGGTGTGATGAATGTCGTTGTGGCTTGGTCGGACTCCGCCATCTTGATTTGGTGGTAACCGGAGTATGCGTCGAGGAAACACAATGACTCGTGTCCTACGGTAGCATCAATGATTTGATCGATGCGTGGGAGGGGGAAGGGATACTTTGGGAAAGCTTTATTCAGGTCTTTGAAATCGACACAAAAACGCCAGGATTTGTCCTTCTTTGGTACCATCACTAGGTTTGCTAGCCAGTCCGGGTGTTTTATTTCTCTGATGAATCTGGCCTCCAATAACTTGGCTACTTCCTCTCCCATGGCCTGTCTCTTAGGTTTGGAGAAATGCCGAAGAGCTTGCTTGACCGGCTTAAATCCCTTTAGGATATTGAGGCTAGGCTCGGCCAGCCTGCGTGGGATTCCTGGCATGTCTGAGGGATGCCAGGCGAATATGTCCCAGTTCTCGCGCAAGAACTCTCGTAGTGCGGCGTCCACAGCGGGGTCTAACTGTGCCCCGATGGAGGCTGTTTTTGTAGGGTCCGTTGGGTGGACTTGGAATTTGACTATTTCATTTGCGGGTTTAAAAGTGGTGGACTTGGATCTCTTGTCGAGTATCACGCCGTCCCTGTCCACTGTGGAGCGTAGCGTGGTTAATTCCTCGGCTGAGAGGGCTTCGGATAATGCCTCGAGGGCCGATGCAGCTATTTTGTTTTCGATGCGGAGTGCTGTGTCCGGATCACTGGCGAGAGTGATGATTCCGTTGGGCCCGGGCATTTTGAGCTTCATGTACCCGTAATGGGGTACGGCTTGGAAGATTGTGAACGCCTCCCGTCCTAAAAAAGCGTGATAACCACTGCTGAACAGGGCCACTTGGAATGTAATTTCTTCGGACCTGTAATTATATGGCGTGCCGAATACCACGTCTAGTGTGATTTTCCCAGCATACCGTGCTTCCTGACTGGGGACGATTCCTGTAAAGGTTGTGCTACTTTGCTCAATGCGGTTCCAGTCTATTTCCATCTTTTGAAGAGTTTCCTCATAGATGAGGTTTAATCCGCTGCCGCTGTCCATGAGTACTTTGGTGAGTCAAAAGCCATCCATGATTGGATTGAGGACCAGTGCGGCTGGTGCTCGGGCTGTTCGGAATTTAGGTTCGTCACTGGCATTGACGGTAACAACCGTGTCACTCCATGGATTTATTGCTGCTACGTGGCAGATTTCGGCCATGCTGCGGAGTGTTCGCTTGCGTCTATTATTTGACGTGATGGTCTCAAAGACCGTTAACACCGTATTGTTATCCACGGGATGGTGCTATGTGGTATTTGAATTTTGCAGGGTCCGTTGAGCCATCCTTCCAGTACGGTTCCATGCCCTGTAGAGGGTTTTTGCTTTTTGGTAGTTGACCCGGGTGTATTGTGATAATGCACCCTTTTATTTCGGACTGGGTTTGTATTCAGAGCCGGATTATCCCAAAAGTTTGTTTTGGTTTTCCAGGCACTTTCCATCGCACGGTATTTTCGTACTATAGACGCCAAGTCAGCGAAGCATGTTATCTCAGGGCGATTTATGGCGTTAAGGATTCCCTTGTCCGTGCAATTATTGCTGAAAAATAGGATTGCGTCTTCCTCGCGACAGTCCTTAACCTTGTTCATCGCAAGGAGGAATCTGGCCCAATAGTGATGTACTGTTTCCTGGGGCTCTTGCCTTACCCGATCTGGGATCCAGGGGCCGAGGAGTTTCCAATTTTGGAAGTTCCGGATCCGGGGTGCTACCCGATAATCCTGGCCCGCTGCCTGACTCTAAGTTCAGGGATTGGATGTTGTCCTCCTGCGAACGGGCGTCCAGCTCGGAGAGCTCGGGAATCCGGACATAGTTGGTCCTCAAGATAGAGGAAAGGTCGCCACGTTGTTCCTCCACAACTGTAATATGATGGGTGACCGGTGGAGAGTTAATCTCCCTTTGATCGGGTTTAAGCCCAATCCGATCATAGTCCGTAGCGACTCCCAAGGCGGCGATGAGATCCAAGAGCTCGTTTAAGGAGGCGAGCTCCATTGGATACATCTGTTCGGCAAGTGCCGATTTGACATTGAGGCTGTTTTCGATGACCCGAGAATTCATCGTCGGCGCGGCGGCCGAACAGGCGGTCATGATGAAACCGCCTAACCGGAGAGTTTGGCCGATAGCCATAGCTCCCACAACAGTAGTACCGTCTTTAAAGAAGAGACGAGACATCCTTCCTTCTAGCGACGACACAGAGGAACTCTCAATGAAAGCACCAATGTCGGTGTCAAAACCGGCGGATCTCGGGTAGGGGGTCCCGAACTACGCGTCTAAGGCGGATGGTAACAGGAGGCAGGGGACACGATGTTTTACCCAGGTTCGGGCCCTCTCGATGGAGGTAAAACCCTACGTCCTGCTTGATTTATTCTTGATGATATGGGTATTACAAGAGTTGATCTACCACGAGATCGGAGAGGCTAAACCCTATAAGCTAGCCTATGGTATGATTGTATGTTGTCCTAAGGACTAAAACCCTCCGGTTTATATAGACACCGGAGGGGCTAGGGTTACACAAGGTCGGTTACAAAGGAGGAGATATACATATCCGTATTGCCTAGCTTGCTTTCCACGCCAAGTAGAGTCCCATCCGGACACGAGACGAAGTCTTTAATCTTGTATCCTCATAGTCCAACAGTCCGTCCAATGGATATAATCCGGCTGTCTGGAGACCCCCTAATCCAGGACTCCGTCAGACATGGTCGCCTTCCTCAAGGCTCCACGCATGAATCCTGCAGCTATGATAGCGGCGCAAGGCTTTCTAGTAGCGTGTAGCATGCACAGCGGCCCGGAGATGATCGTCCTCGAGGAGCACGAGATGACCCATACATGAGTTCCGTCGGGAGTATTGTTTCTGCCCCATACACTAGGGAAAAGGCAGTCTGGCGGGTGGCTCGATTCGGTGTCGTACGGAGGGACCAAACGACCACCGGCAGCTTGTTGATCCAGCGTTTGTCGCACTTCTGTAGCCTATCAAAAGTTCTCGTCTTGAGCCGATGCAACACTTTAGTGTTCATCCTATTAGGTTGCCCATTGCTCCGGGGATGAGCAACAGAAGCAAAGGAGACCTTGCTTCCACGGTTTTGGATGTATTACATGAAGGCGCGGCTCATGAACTGGGTGCCATTGTCAGTGATTACCCTGGTGGCCACTCCAAATCTGCACACCAATCCTTTTATGAACTTGATAGCTGATTGTGTGGTCACCTTCCTCACTGGTTCCACTTCCGGCCACTTTGTAAACTTGTCGATGGCGATGTACAAGAATTCAAAGCCCCCAGTGGCATGAGGGAAGGGGCCCAAGATGTCGAGCCCCCAGACCGAAAATGGCTAGGACAAAGGAATCGTCTAGAGAGCTTGAGCTGGTTGATGAATGTTCTTGGAGTGGAACTGGTAGGCTTCAGACTTGGTAACTAGTTAAATCGCATCTTGGAGGGCCATGGGCCAATAGAAACCTTGTCGAAGAGATTTTCCAACCAGGGCCCTTGATCCAACGTGAGAACCGCACGTACCCTTGTGTATCTCTGCGAACAGTTCCAGTCCATCTTCCAGGGAGATGCACTTCAATTTCACCCCATTTGGCCTTCTTCTATATAGAGTGTCATCGACAAATTGATACATACTAGACCATCGGGCTACTCTTTCAGCTTCTTCTTGCTCTTCGAGAAGTTCTCCTGTTTGAAGATAATGGACTATGTGATGCGCCCAAGTTGGAGCTTGTGGCTCAACAACAAGGATCAAAGGCACCTCCTCGTCCGTGGGAGCGCTCTCCTCGACCACAAGAACATGCGGCTCCGTGGGAGGGTGCTGCTCACCAACCAAAGTGGAGTCGTTCCCGGCAACCTCTCTACCAATGGCTTCGTGGAGCCCTGCCAGGAGATACTTGCCGGAGTCCAACTTCTTACTCTTTCAGGCCATCATTGAAGGGGACACTGATGGTTGGATTAGGTGGAGGACAAAAGTCCCTGGTTCCACAGGCAGCTTATGCGCCACACACTTTGACAGGTGATTGGTGATGTGGTTTTCTGCACGAGGTACGTGCTCTGCATGCAGCCTATGAAAGTGTTCTTCTAGCCTCCCTACTTCATCCACATATGCCTCCATCAACGGACTCTGATAATCCTTATTAACTTGCCTTACCATGAGTTGAGAGTCTCCGTGGATGATTAACTTCTTGATTCCCAATTCAACCGCAATTCTGAGCCCGGCAAGGAGCCCTTCATACTCAGCAGTACTATTGGTGGCTTTCTCCTGGGGAAAGTGCATTCAAACTACGTACTTGAGATGCTCTCTGATGGGCGCAACAAGAAGCATGCCAAATGCAGCGCCCTGCAACAAGAAAGCACCATCAAAATATATAATCCACTCCTGAGGTGCCTCCTTGCCGGGGATAACTCTCTCTGGCATATCTTTCATCAGGAGTAGGTATCCATTCCATAATGAACTCTACCAATGCTCTACTACAGATAGTTGAGGTACTTTCATAATTTAGGCCATAGCTTGATAATTCCAGAGCCCACTCAAATGTCCTACTGGTGGCTTCGGGATTCCTTGGTATGCGCTTGTCACACCCTAGCCAGTTCAAGCATTAGAGTGTGCATCATGTTTAAATTTCTCTTAAATTTGAAATGGGGATGACAGAACCCTCATCACCCCCCTGGAACAACTATGGTTTACTAAAAACTTTTTCAATGAACCTGAAATGCCCTTCTAAAAAGCCCACCCTTTTTGTTTTGGGTTAAAACCTTGGACAAAAATGGTGCACATTTTTCTAGGACATCTTAAGGTCATTGAATTAATTCTTATAGTATTTGCATTTGGGCATTTAAATGCTATAAAATATTTTAAATGCTCAAATAATCATAAACCAAAATGTTTGCTGTTGGATATATTCTAAGCAGTGGCCATGATTAATTTTATGATTTATGGAAATGCCCTGGCATTTTTAATAAGGCCCTGAAGTTACAGAAATAATAGAATAAATAAAAAACAGAAAAGGAGAGACAGAACAGAACTTACCTGGCGCAGCCCACCTAGCCCACCGGCTCGGCCCAGTCCACTGGCTCTTGCCAGTCGTCCTCCTCCTCCCGCCAGGAGGACGAGAAGCGCGTGGCCGGCGCCCGCGGCCACACGCCGGCCACCTCCTGCTTCCGCCGACGCCCCGGACGCGCCTACAAGTGCCACGCACTCCCCCACGTCCCCCTCTCTTTCTCCCCACTCTCCCCGTGGCCTCTCCCCCTCTCTGGCTCTCTCCCCATCCCTTGCCGAGCGCAGCTGTCGCTGCTAACAAGCACCACCGCAGCCACCACCGTCCACTCGCTGCCTCGCCTTGCCAAGAAGCTCCGCCGTCGTCCGCTGCTTCGCCTCGACCCATCCCCGAGCGCTCGCTCACCCCGGAGACGCTGCACTGAGCTCGTCTTCAACCTCGGTCGCCGGAGATCCCCCTCGCCACCCCGCTCGCTCCAGCTCTTCCTCGAGCTCGCCGTTCGCTCCGCTGCAACCGCAGTGAGCTACTGACCCATTTCCCCACTCCTCGCGCTCGTCTGTGCCCTCTAACCCCCATGGCCATCGGAGCTGAAGCTCGCCGCCGCCACCGCACATCGCCGTCGTGGCCACAGCCATGTTGGGTCGCAACCGAGCACGCCTTCATCTTCAACGCACTCGCAGGAGCCCGTAGCACCCCCGCGCGCCCCTCGCCGTGCCTGCTAGTGACTAGTTCAACCTCGCCCGAACTCCGGCCACCGCGGACGTGCTCGCCGCCGCCGTCTCCGGCCACCCCAGCTCCACCTACAGCCACCACTCGACGCGGCTCACTCCCCGCATCACGTAGATGGTGTCCGTCGTCCTCTTGGTCGCCGGAGTGCAAAACCCGAGCCCTCCGCCGCGTCTGGCCTCGCCGACGGCTAAACGCCGGCGAGTTTGACCCCCATTGACCGTGGACTGACGCATGGGCCCAGGTTGACTCCCCCCAGAGCCTATGACAGGTGGGGCCGGCCTGCTAATTAGTTTAGGATTAGAGTTAACTAATTTTAATTAGTTTAGTCACTGACATGTGGGCCCAGGCCCCACTGACAGTTAATTAGTACTAATTTAATCCTATTAATTAGCTGAGCCACTGACAGATAGGGCCCACCAGTCAGGTTTGACCTGGCCGACCCAGTTGACCCGCTGACGTCACACCTATGTCATGCTGACGCATTAATTCAATTACTAGAATTATTCTTATATAGGAAATTCCAGAAAATAGCCAAAACTTCTAAAAATCATAGAAAATCAACCATAGCTCCAAATCAAACAATTTATATATGAAAAATGATCAGAAAAATTCAATCTATCCATCTGTAATGGTTTCATGCATGAAAAAACAAGTTAACCTTGCTGTTTAAGCAGAATAAGATAATGCTCTAATAAGGCCATGTTAAATGAGCTAATATTTGAATCTTTGATTCAAATGAGTTCATTCCTTTCTATCTTAGCTTGCATTAGGCCAAGACACTTTCATTTTGCCATGTCATATCATGCATCATATTGTTGCATATCGTCATGTGTTGATTATGTTCGGTGTGTCTTTCGTGGTAGGTTCTGCCTCCGAGGATAACCCCGAGTATCCGTCTGAAGGGCAGTACCCTACTACCACTACATCAGGCAAGCAACCCATTGATCATTCCGATACAAACCCATGTTCTCGCTTCTGCTCTTGTTTACTACATTAAGACAACGCGATTCAAACTGTTGTGTGCTATGGTAGTTGAACCCTTATCCTCTGCATGACCTGTCATTGCCGCAGTAACTAGATGAAACCCACTAGCATGTGTAGGAGTTGATTGAGCCATGTATGTGTTTCCTACCTTGCTATGCCTGCTATGCTTAGAGTTGTGTCAGGTTTGGTTCATCTGGGTGATGGGCTAGAGTGAAATGATTATGTCGCTAATGCGAGGGATGTGTTGAACATGATTTGGTAAAGGTATCGATGAGAGGCCATGTAGGAGTACATGGTGGGTTTTTTCATTGAGGCCGTCCCTAAGAAATGAGATCTGTATGTGTGATTTAAGATTCAGTTACTACCATACATTGGGCCCGAAACCAATGGACCCTCTTGGCTTCTTAATCACCCTGGTACTCTGTCCAGGAGTTGCAAATAGTTTCTAGTGTTTGTAGGTTATGTGTTGGCGGTCGTGCGTAGCGCTGACCCAAGGGGTGGGCTATGTTGCGGTAGATACACCGTGGCACGGTGTATCGAGTCACTCGTTTGGTGTCTCGGGAACCCTGTTCACATCGTTTCGGGGCCGTATGTGGAAACCTCGGACGGACTCCCTGCGGATGGAACCTGAATAGGCGATAAACCTGGGCTAGAGGCTTGAGTGTTAGGTAGGCCGTGGCCGACACCCTCGTTGGGCTTTCGCTTGAAGGCTGCCGAGTACATGTCGTGTAAACGGCGGTAAGTGGTGAAAGCGTGTATGAAGAAGTACACCCCTGCATGGTATAAAACTATTCGAATAGCTGCGTCCGCGGTAAAGGACTACTTGGTTGCCTATACAGTTCATAGACAAGCTAATGGATACTACTAAAAGACTCAAGATAAGTGTGAGTACCGAGGATGGCCCTGTCGTAGGATGACGAGGGAGGATCCCTGGTGGAGTATTGTGTTGGTGATTAGTGGACTCGTGTGCGAAAAACTGTTTTACTAGTGGAGTTCCGTAGGATAGCTTAGCCAAGAGTCAAAGCTGGCTTGCTGCAGTAACTCCACCACCTTCTTGAGAATGAGCATGTATAGTAGGTTCTGATGTAAGACTTGTTGAGTACCCTTGTACTCATGTTTGCTTAATTACTGTTTTCAGACAACAACACCACCCCCTCTGATGGGTTTTATGTAGACCTTGATGTCGACGAGGGATTAGCCACCCAGGTGGTGATCCTGGCCATGGAGGGACCTATGTAGATAGACAGGCTTCGAGAAGCCTTCTTTCTTTCTAGTGTCTGTACTCAGACTATTTGCTTCCGCATGTGCTTGTATGCTTGTATGACTTGAGTGTTGGGTCATGTGACCCCTACCTTTATGAACATGTTATGTATGGCTCTCTGGAGCCTTTAAATAATGTACTTGAGTTGTAGAGTTTTGTTGTGATGCCATGTTGTATGTACTCATATCGGGCATATTGTGTGTATGATTGAAATGCTTGGTATGAGTGGGATCCGACAATTTAGTTGTTTATCCTTGGTAGCCTTTCTTATGGGGAAATGTAGTCTAGTGTTCCTCGAGCCATAGTAGTCCGCTATAGCCCGGTCCACCGGAGTCCTGCTAGCCCAGCACTACTGCTCAGGACATTTGACTGGCCGGCATGTGTTTCACTTTCGTTCCTATGTATGTCCCTTCGGGGAAATGTCACGCGGTGACATCCGGAGTCCTGCCTAGACTTCTACAGCCTGGGTTCCCCGGAGTCCTGTTAGCCCAGTGCTACAGCCCGGATTCACTCGCTGATGACCGAAATGCTCGATGTGATTCATGTATGCCTGTCTCCATAGGTCTGCGCCGCTTTGGGTTCACGACTAGCCATGTCGGCCCGGGTTCTCTATCATATGGATGCTAGCGACACTATCATATACGTGAGCCAAAAGGCGCAAACGGTCCCGGGCCATGGTAAGGCGACACCCGTGGGAATACCGTGCATGAGGCCGCAATGTGATATGAGGTGTTACCGGCTAGATCGATGTGACTTGGAATTGGGGTCCTGACAGCGCTGCAGTGGAAAACGTGTAACAATCATGATCTCATGGGCTTGGAAGTAGTGGCACAATTTCCTTGGGGCCATGTCATGGATGAAGATCAGATTTTGCACTCCGGAGTACCTTGACCTAGCCCCCTGCAATAGAGAGCTGGCAAAGTACATTGGCCGTTGCACTACTTTCTTCCTTGCCGCAGTTTTGGAACTACCTTCACTCTCTTGCTCTGCACGTCTTTGGTCTGTGTCTGATTCTGCCATAACTGGTTCAGTTTCACCTCCGGAGGGGACAGTTGTTGCAGCTGCCTCTTCATAGACTTCTTGATGTGCCACCAGTGCTACACTAACCACTTGATTCATTGCCGCTAAGTATAGCAAGAATGGCTCTTGTGGTTTAGGAGCAACTAGGGTGGGCGCAGAGGAAATGTATGCTTTTAAATCTTGCAATGCTGCTTCTGCTTCTGGAGTCCACTTCATTGGACCTACCTTCTTAAAAATATTGAAGAAAGGCAAGGCCCTCTCAACAGACATGGAAGTGAACAAGCTCAGTGTGGCAACGCATCTAGTCAAGCATCCCACATCTTTAACAGTCTTGGGAGCTTGGATCAGCTCAATTGCCCTGATCTTGTCTAGGTTGACTTCTGTCCCCCACTGTGATACAATGAAACCAAGGAGCTTGCCGGAGGTTATGCCAAACACACACTTCTCAGGGTTTAGCCTCAAATTGATCTTGCACAAGTTCGCCAAGGTCTCTTCCAAATCTTGACTGAGGGTTGATTTGTCCTTGGTCTTGACCACTATATCATCCATGTAAGCTTCTACATTCCTGTGCAGTTTAGGTTCAAAACCAATTGGTACAGCTCTTGCAATGGTGGATCCAGCGCTCTTTAGCCCAAAGGGCATTCGCACAAAGCAGTACGTGCCACAAGGGGTTATGAACACGGTTTTCCCCTCCTCTTCCTTGGACATAAATATCCGATGGTACTCAGAGTATGCATCCAGAAAGGAAAGCGGATCACATCCAGAGGTGGAATCCACAATCTGATCAATGCATGGCAGGGGAAAGGGTCCCTCAGGCAGGCCTTCTTCAGGTCTGTGAAGTCAATGCAAAGCCTCCATTTCCCATTTGCTTTGCGCACTACTAGTAGATTCGCTAACCACGTTGGATGCAGCACTCCTCTGGCCAATCTAGCTGCTTCAAGCTTCTTGATCTCCTCGGCAATGAACTACTGTTGTTCTGGTGCTTCCTTTCCGACCTTCTGCTTGACAGGCCGAGCATGAGGACAGACAGCTAGGTGGTGCTCAATTACCTCCCTGGGAACACCGGGGATGTCAGATGGTTGCCAAGCAAACACATCAACATTCGCTAATAGAGGCAAAGGTGTCCCGTCTTTCGATGAGATGGTGATTATCGTTTCAGAGGAGTAGACTTTCACGATCCGACTACGAACGTGTGAGGATGTCACGCCTTAGCAATCGCTAAACCAACTCCGAGAGGTTATTGACCATGCCAGAGCACGATCAACCTGACCACGAAGATCTATTTCCTGCAAGCGAACAAAGAACTAGCAAGAAACTAAGATTGCAATCTAGATATTGCGAATATAAGATGGAAGCTTTATTGATCAAGTTGGGGGTTCTGTGACGCCTTGGTCTGATCGTTCAACACAAACGAAGTACGCAAAGTTGTAGCTATGTTGAACTATTAATCTAAAGAAAACCCAAAGTCTGAACAACCCCCTAAGGTTTGTATATATGGAGGAAGAGGGGGGAATTTCGTGGCCCTTGGGGGAGGTGTCCGAAACCAACCCTATCTCATGTTTCCCCACACATACGGACTCTGAAAATATCCTATACTTATGTATTCAAAATTACATGGGGATGCCCAATAATAAGGTGACACAACACCTATAATAGCCTCTGGACGAAATTGTCAAGTCGCATCTTGTATATTTCATCCAAGACTTCATGCTCTCATTACGGTGGCTTCAAAGTCCTAGAATCATCACTTGAAACTCTGTTCTTATTTCCCTTGCGCATGCCATCATATCCGTGCTTGTTCTTGCTCCAATGTTCATCCTTCTCCAAGCTAGGCCCTTCATTTGTACGCAAAACAAATGTATCCAATTTAGGCAACATCATATTCTCGTGAACATTAGAATCATTACCAAGAAATGAAAGTGTCTGGTAATTTAATTGGCGTGCGCAAGCTCTAGTAATTGGTCCAATATGTGTAGTAGCAGGGGTTGTGGGTGTAACAATGTTATTGATTTCCTCATCATCCTCCCATTCTTGAAATGAAGTCGTCCTCAACAGAAGCTCATCTTCCTCACCCAAATAAAGCTTCAAATCTGCAATGTTAAAAGTCGGACTAACCCCAAAATCTGCAGGCAACTCAAATTTATATGCATTATCATTTATTTTCTCTAACACCTTAAAATGACCATCAACACGTGACATTAGCTTTGATTTGCGCAAATCAGGAAATCTATCCTTACGTAAATGTAACAAAACAAGATCTCCAGGTGCAAACACAACATGTTTTCTACCCTTATCTCCCGCAAGTTTATATTTAGCATTCATATGCTCAATGTTTTCCTTAGTTAAATCATGCATTTTTAAAATCAATTCCACACATTGTTTAGCATAAAAATTAACCTTCTCCGAAGACGAAAGAGGCAACAAATCAATAGGTGAACGAGGTAGGAAACCATACACAATTTCAAAAAGGCACATATTAGTAGTAGAATGCAATGAACGATTATAAGAAAATTCAATATGGGGCAAGAATTATTCCCACATTTTCTTATTATTCTTCATAATAGCCCTAAGAATAGTAGACAATGTTCTATTGACTACTTCAGTTTGTCCATTAGTTTGGGGGTGACAAGTAGTACTAAAAAGCAGTTTAGTCCCCAACTTAGCCCATAAACATTTCTAAAACTGGCTAAGAAATTTAGTACCACGATCTGAAACAATAATATTTGGCACACCACACAAACGAATAATTTCACGAAAGAACAAATCAACAACATTAACAGCATCATCACTTTTATGATATAGTATGAAGTGTGCCATTTTTGAGAATCTATCCATGACAACAAATATGCTATCCCTCCCCTTCTTTGTTCGAGGTAAACCTAAAACAAAGTTGTCGGCGTTCTGGGAACGGGGGTCTCCAGACTTGCTTGCCTGCGGCCCAGGGCGTGGATGAGCCAGCAGGCCATACGGCCCATCTTCTCCAGCAAAGCACTCAAGACCCTTGCGAGGGGCCAAGCCTCGCAAGGCGGACGACGCAAGACCTCCTCCGGGGTGGCCTAGCTGGGCAGGTCCAGGAGGAGCGAAGATATCAAGGCGGGGCAAACCTCACGAGGCTTTCGTGACGTGAGCCGTGACGATCGACACCAGGCGGGCGCCAGGCGGGCGCCAGCGCGCACAGCGTCCTTGTTTTCTCTTTGGTGAAAAGGGGGCAAGCGCATTCGTGGAGTACCGATGCATCAGGAAAAGGTTGCCATTTTGCTGCAACAAAACCAAGACCAAGGACTGCAAGACAGAGGTCATCATGGAGCCCGGAGTAGCGTCACCACCAGAACTTTGTGCAGGCGAAGACTACTTTTGTCAGGATAGCTTGTACTAGCTGCCCCCCTTCAAATTAGCCCGCCATTGTTGGATCCCTTCCCGCTTGATATTTGGGAAGAGGACCAGGGCCTCTATAAATAGGACTAGCCACCACAATGGAGAGGGACGGTCAGACACACAAGCTCACCGAGCCCAAGAACGCCTCAACCTCAGGAGGCCGTTCTTCCCTTGTATTGTTCATCATCAGCCCAAGAGGCAATCCACCGCCACCACACTGGAGTAGGGTGTTACACCGCAACGGTGGCTCGAACCAGTATAAACCCTGTGTCCATCTGTGTTCTGAGTTTGTCGAGTTCGTCCGTGAGATCCTAGCAAGCTAGAGCATAGATCGGTTGGAGGGATAGACTTCGCGCGCACCCCAGTGTTCGAACCTTAAGGGTTTGCCGGGACACCAACCCCGACATTTGGCGCGCGAGGTAGGGGTGCACCGTAGCTTCCTCTCTGTCCCTCATCGCTCCGTCGCCCCGTCGTCTCCATGGCAGACGCTCCCGTGCTGGAGCTGTGCATCGGGCCGCCCTCGCCGCCCGCGTCGCACAGACGGCACCCGTCGGTGGGCCACCTCGTCGATGTCCCTCCCCCACCGCCAACGCAGCCACCGGCCCAGTGGGAAACGAGCAGCAGGCGTGCTTGCAACATCCTTTGGTGCGGCAGGACGGCCGCGCCGCTACTCCCTCACTCGCTCCTGCTGGCTCTTCGTCTCACGCGCACCGTGCTCCCCTAGAGGCGCGGGCCGTGCTCATCGCAGCAAACGAGCTCCTGCATTATCGCCCTGTCGACGACATCTATGAAGAGTGGCTCGACCACGTCGCCGAGCTCGTCCGTGCCGCGGGGGGCACTCTGGCGCCGTCTCAGTCTCTGCCTCCCCCTCAGCAGGCTGCGGGCAACGGGGCCCGTGGCGCGCCTCCACCACCTCGACCCCAAAACGGTGCCTTGGCGCCAAGGCGCGCGCCTCCACGACACGATCCGCCACGACCGGCGCCTGCACATGAAGAAAGGAGCTGGCAAGAAGTCCCGCGACCGCGAGACGCCGCACCAGCGCTCGCCACGCCACCTCGTCAAGACCGCGCGCCGCCTGCAGTGGCGCAGCGCAAACCTCGCCAAGATCAAGCTCTGCGCCCGATATGGGCCCCGGCAACCACAGCAGGTTGTCGCGCCTTCACTACTGAGCAGCGTAGCGTTGCCTGGCCAGGCAAGTTCAAGCCAGATCTGCCTCCACAGTACGATGGCACCTTCGACCCCGTGGAGTTCCTGCAGCTCTATGAGTTGAGCATCGAAGCGGCCAACGGCGACGAGAAGGTCATGGCGAATTGGTTTCCCATGGCTCTCAAGGATGGGTCCCGCTCTAGGCTCCTGAACCTGCAGCACGGCTCGATATCCTCCTAGGACGAGATGCGTGACCACTTCGTCGCCAACTTCCTGGGCACTCGTGACCGCCCACCGGTCGCGGGCGACTTACGCCACATCAAGAGACAGCCCGAAGAGACCCTCTAGAAGTACATCCATCGCTTCAACAGCACCCGCCTCAATATTCCCTAGGTCTCGGACGAGGCCATCATCTCCGCGTTTTCCGACGGCGTCCACGACGTCAAGATGAAGGAAGAGCTGGCCATCCATGAGGAGCTCTACACATCTCAGGAGCTGTTCAACCTAGCGACCAGGTGCGCAAAAGCTGAGGAGGGGCGCCTCTCTCCTGGAGCTGGCAGCTGCAGGAGTGGAGGAAAAGAAGGCCAAGGCCAAGTACGTGAAGCGCAAAGAGGCAGTCGTGCTCGCAGTGGAGCCGGACACCAAGCGAGGCAGAGATCGGCCCGAGTTATCCAAGAACGGCCGGCCCTTCTATGCCTTCCACAACCTGAACACCCACAACACCAGCGAGTGTTAAGAGCTGAGAGCTATTCGAGAAGGACGCTTCGGCCAACACCCCGAGCGCAGCGACCGGGGCTACGACTGCGGAGGAGGACGCGAAGGCGGACGCTGGGACGACCGTGACCTGCGCCAGGAGTGGTGCAACCGGCCTCGCGAGGACCGCTGGCAGGATCAACCACGCGAGGGCGCCTGGAGGGACCCGCCTCGCGAGGATCGTCGCCAGGGCAACGCCGGTCTTTCCCCGTTTCCACCGCGAAGGAGGGATGACGACCATCACCAGGACGAGGGGGTTGTGGGCTTCCAGGAGCCGCACGCGGTCGCTTGCATCCTGGGCGGCGCTCAGGCCCCAGCCTCTCAGCGTACCATCAAACAGTTCGCTAGTGAAGTAAATGCGGCGCTCGCCAAGCTCGAGGCCACGCGCCCGCTCCGGTGGTCCCAATGCGCCATCACCTTCAGCTCGGCCGACCAGCTCAAGTGCGCATCCGCTGCTGGCACACTCCCTATGCTGTGCTCCCAGTCATCAGCAATGTGCAAGTCACCAATACTCTCATAGTCGGTGGCGCAGGGCTCAACGTCCTATCCGCCGACACATTCGACAGCCTCCAAGTGCCCTATGAGCAGCTCCAGCCAACCAAGCCTTTCTGAGGAGTGACTGACGGCTCCACCACACCGATAGGGCAGGTCCGCCTGCCTGTCACCTTCGGGGAGCGCAAGAATTACCGCACTGATCTCATCGACTTTGATGTCGCACACATCCCCCTGTCGTACAACGCCATCCTCGGGTACCCAGCCCTGGACAAGTTCATGGCAGTCACTCACCACGGCTACAATGTACTCAAGATGCCAGGAAGCAAGGGGATCATCACGGTCCCATGTGAAGAAAGGGATGCGGTGTGCTCCCTTGAGCGCGCCTTCCAACCCTGACTGCGGAAGTGAGGGCCCTCCGAAGACCATCCCCAAGAAGAAGCTGCCGCGCCGTGTAGGACCCCAAGAAGATGGCGACACATCAGGAGCCTCGTCAGGATTGGTGCCCGCTCCAGGGGTGCCTCGCTCCATCGCATAGGAAAGCGCGCCCGACACCCTCCTTGGGAAAGGTTCGGGGGCTCTCTTCTGGAGGGCCTCAGACCTTGCCACTCTCACAAGGTAGGCGCTTAGGCACCACTTGGAAGCGTGCTTTGCAACACGTGTTCCGCAGGAGAGCATGAGGCGAGGAATGCCCACCACCCAGGAGTTCATCACCAAGACCACCCTAGAGCTACAAGACGCAAGAGCCATGCGTAGCGACTGCCGCTCACAGAATGTGGCTCACCACCCAGGCGAGGGTGCTGAGTTGCGCGCCTGCATCGACATCCCAGGGCTCAACAGGGCAGCATCTCAGGAACGCTTCTGTCCATCACGCGCGGGCCGCTGTGAGGGTCCACCGCACAGCAACGTTCACATGCCCTTCGGCTTGCCGAGTGCGGCGTCAGCCTATCAGTGCAACCTACGGCAAGTCCAGGCGGCTCAGGAGGGCAGGTTCCGCGCCGTTCGGGAGGAGATGGCGACGGCCTTTAGGGAACCTCCTGAGCTCCTAGAGCCTCCTGAGCCTCAGGGCCCCGGTGGCTCATGAGGAGTCATTCCTTCGGCGCATGGCTTCAGCTGCATCGGCTCTACTTCGTCTACAGACCCAGGTGACAGCTTCCAAGTTCGTCTAAGCTCGGAGCGCCCCTCGGGCTGCACTATTCCCAGGCCACGTGGGTCCGTCCCTGCGGCATGTCCCCCTTTTACTTATGTCTTTAGCTTACCTTGCTGGGGCCGCCCCTTGGGCTGCATCATCCCCACACCGCTCGGGCAAGACCCAGTGGCATGTATCTTCCTGCATTTATCCTAGTCGATCTGCTCTTCATGCTTAACCTGCCAACTGCTATCACCTGCTCGATCATCACCCCTCTTGGGGCCCCTACACAACCACGGAGCTGGTGCATGGGTCCGTCCCTGCCACGACCGACAAATCTGAGTGGTCGAGCTCTGGCTTGCGGCACGCGCCGTGCATGTCACCTCATTAGGCCCTTAGTGCCTTCACTTCACCCGGACCAACCAGCTGCAGGCAGGCGGCAGTAACAACCAACCATGTTTCTCCTTGTGCCTGTTCACAGGAACCCCGCGGGAAGGATAGAAGGCGGCACCAAGAGTCTCCTTTCCTCTCGTGCGTCTCGCTTGTGCGTTAAAAGGGGGGCTCCTGAGCATCACGACTCAGGAGCTCTTACTGGCTCTCCTGCCCTCACTCCCTGGCCTTGACCACGGCATCACGACCTGGAATACCAGCGGCGGCTGAGCTCGCTCGAGGGCCGGGACCTGAGGACGTAGAGCATTAAGGGGAGCTCGGGAGAAGGAAAACTCGCACAGTCCGGCTTACCTATGTCGCATAAGTTGGCACGCAGCCCTAGTGCAACATCGGGAATCACTGCAAAGTCATCAAGATAAGTTTCGCCCTCAGATCAGCAAAACATTTGGTCCCCATAGTCGCTCACCCCATGCTGCAACCCCGTTGCGGCCAAGTCATCTCCCTTTTCTTTCCTTGCAATGGCCGCTTGGGCGCTAAGGGGTACCTACTGAGCATCGCGCCCCAGGGGCTCTTACTGGACCTCGGGCCACGCACCTCCTGGCCTTGACCACGGCATCGCGACCTGGCATACCAGCGACGGCTGTAGCCGCCTTGGGATCGGGACCCGTCGGCGTAGAGCAACAAGCTATCACGAAGAAAGAAAGGGGAGGCCGAGCCTTAACTGGGCGCGCGTTCATCAAATTTTCACAACAAGGAAAATAGGTACAAAGGCATTGCGGATCCTTACATGCCCCCATGGGGTGATTCATGATTCTTCGCAGGTGATGCTAGGGGATCCTATCTACATCCTCTCGTGGTGGACGCCATCATCAACAGTGGGTCATGGGAGGCCGGCGCCAACCCCATCCAGATCAGCGGCCGCGGCGGCCGGAAGCCGCGGCCTTGCCCCTAGCAAGGCGAGAGCTCGGGGGGATGTAGATGTCGTCACTCATCTCCGAAGTCTCCTGGAGCTCAGGAGAACTGCTGGATTCCCAAGGGCTGCTACTTCTCGAGTAGTCGCGGGTGGAACGCGCGTCAGCCTCGCGCTCCTCTCCAAAGCAGCACTCCAGGCGGCGGCCCTCGGTGTCAAAGACCTTGAAGAGAAGCATGGAGGCGCTGTCATACTCGAAGTGAATCGCGAGGGCACCCCTCGCGCGACAGATCCGCACAATCTCGCCCCTGCCGCGAGTCATGAAGATTTTGCCAATGGGAACCGCTTCGATCTTCGCTCTGATCGCCGGAGCGCCACAATCAGCATGCTACATCTAGAGCTCGAGAGGCCCCCTCAGCGGCATCATGTCGGAGAAGAACTGTGGGAAGCGGATCCAAGAGTTCGGAGGCGTCGGCATCCACAGCACCAGGAGTCCACCGCATGGCGGCCCCGGGTGCGGTGAGGGTGACGCTGCTCGCCACTTCGTCTTCCTGAGCGTACGGATGCAGCGTATAAGGCCTCGCACAAAGGCCTCGCCACCACCTGCAATGCCGCCTTGTCACGGCGATGGATCGACCTCTTCTTCAGGAGGAGTGGCTCCGGGGCATCCCAGGGGGCTTTCCCCTTCTCCTCGGTGGAGAATCTTCTGATGGGCGCCATTGGAGCAAGTAGTGGATCAAGAAGGAGGAAGCAAGCAAGGAAGGGATGGGCAACGGGGGCTTCGCCCCCCCCCCCCATTTATATCAAGAGAAGGCCAACCGACGTCTCCCATGATCATAGGTAATGATGGTTCCACTTGCATGTCGCAGTGACCTGTCAAGTTGTGTAGTCGCCAAAGCAGCATCGGGAAGCGGAGACACCCACGTTCAATCAACCGCCACGCGTCAACCAAGGTCGCAGGCTTTTGGGGCCCGCAGTGCTTCGAGCTTGACCCTTGGCTTTGCCGTGAAGCCAAGCCCGCACGCACCTTGGGCCCGGGGGCTACTATCGGCGTTCTAGGAACAGGGGTCCCTAGGCTTGCCTGCCTGCGGCCCATGGCATGGATGAGCCAGCAGGCTGTACAGCCCATCTTCACCAGCAAAGCACTCAAGACCCTCGCGAGGGGCCCAAGCCTCGCGAGGCGGACGATGCAAGACCTCCTCCTAGGTGGCCTAGCTGGGCAGGCTCACGAGGAGCGGAGATATCAAGGCGGGGCGAACCTCACGAGACTTTCGTGACGTGAGCCGTGACGATCGACACCAGGCGGGCGCTAGCGCGCACAGCATCCTTGTTTCCTCTTTGGTGCAAAGGGGGCAAGCGCGGTCATGGAGTACCGAGGCATCAAGCAAAGGTTGCCATTTCGGTGCAACAAGACCAAGACCAAGGACTGCAAGACGGAGGTCATCGTGGAGCCCGGAGCAGCGTCACCACCAGAACTTTGTGCAGGCGAAGACTACTTTTGTCAGGATAGCTTGTACTAGCTATCCCCCTTCAAATTATCCCGCCATTGTTGGCTCCCTTCCCACTCGATATTTGGGAAGAGGACCAGGGCCTCTATAAATAGGACTAGCCACCATAGTGGAGAGAGATGGTCAGACAGACAAGCTCACCGAGCCTAAGAACGCCTCAACCTCAGGAGGCCGTTCTTCCCTTGTATTGTTCATCATCAGCTCAAGAGGCAATCCACCACCACACTGGAGTAGGGTGTTACACCGCAACGGTGGCCCGAACCAGTATAATCCCTGTGGCCATCTGTGTTGTGAGTTCGTCGAGTTCGTCCGCAAGATCCTAACAAGCTAGGGCGTAGATCGGTTGGAGGGATAGACTTCACCGCACCCCAGTGTTTGAACCTTAAGGGTTTGCCAGGACTCCAACCCCGACAAAAGTCCATAGATATATCCTCCCAAGGAACACTAGGTATAGGCAAAGGCATATATAAACCATGAGGATTGAGTCATGACTTAGCTTTTTGACATGTAGTGCAGCAAGCAACAAAACGCTCAACATCCCATCTCATCTTTGGCCAAAAGAAAAGTGTAGCAAGTACGGCCTCCATCTTCTTCACGCCAAAGTATCCCATTAATCCTGCTCCATACGCCTCCCGCAACAACAAAAGACAAACGGATCAATGCATAGCTTGTTCGCACGAAACACAAATCCATCATTAATGAAGAACTTGTTCCATGTTCTTCCTTCTTTACAATTCTGCATTACGTCTTTAATATCAGCATTATGCACATATTGATCTTTGATGGTCTCCAAACCAAATATTTTGAAGTCAAGTTGTGAAAGCATAGTATAGCGACAAGACAATGCATCAGCAATAACATTTTCTTTACCCTTCTTGTGTTTAATGACATAAGGGAAAGTATCAATGAATTCAACCCATTTAGCATGTCTACGATTCAGTTTAACTTGACTTGTAATATGTTTCAAAGATTCATGATCAGAATGTATACCAAATCTTTGGGCCATAAATAATGTTGCCATGTTCCTAAATTCTGAACAAGAGCATATAATTCTTTATCGTATGTAGAATAATTCAGTCTAGGCTCACTCAACTTTTTAGAAAAGTATACAACAGGTTTGCCATCTTGTAATAACGTACATCCAAATCCAATTCCACTAGCATCACATTCAAGCTCAAAAGTCTTATTAAAATCAGGAAGTTGGAGTAAAGGAGCATGTGTCAACTTATCTTTCAATACTGTGAACGCTTCTTCCTGTGCAGTAGCCCAAACAAAAGGCACGCCCTTCTTTGTCAGCTCGTTGAGAGGTGGAGCAATGGTGCTGAAACCTCTCACAAAAAGCCTATAGAATCTAGCAAGGCCAAGAAAACTCCTCACTTGTGTGACCGTTTTGGGCTGCGGCCAACTCTCAATAGCTTCAATCTTGGCTGTATCAACTTAAATTCCTTCTGGAGTATCAACATAGCCAAGAACAGATACTCGGTCGGTGCAAACTGTACACTTCCCAAGGTTACCAAACAAATGTGCATCACGTAGAGCAATAAAAACAACACGTAAATGTTCCAAATGTTCCTCCAAAGATCTGCTATAAATTAGTACATCATCAAAATAGACTACCACAAATCGTCCAATGAAAGCACGTAAAACTTTGTTCATTAATCTCATGAAAGTACTAGGTGCATTAGTTAACCCAAAAGGCATGACTAACAACTTATATAATCCAAACTTAGTTTTAAATGTTGTTTTCCATTCATCTCCCAATTCCATACGAATTTGATGGTATCCACAACGCAAATCAACTTTGGATAATATTGTAGAGCCACTCAATTCATCAAGCATGTCATCTAGCCTAGGAATAGGATGACGATAACGAATAGTAAAATTATTAATGCCTCTACAATCAACACACATACGCGACGTGCCATCCTTTTTTGGCACTAGTATAATAGGAACATGACAAGGACTAAGAGATTAATGTATATAACCTTTGTCGAGCAGCTCATGTACTTGACACATAATCTCCTTTGTCTCCTCTGGATTGGTATGATATGGCGCACGGTTTGGCAGCAAAGCACCGGTAATTAAGTCAATCTGATGCTAAATCCCTCGAATATGTGGTAATCCCGGTGGCATGTCTTGTGCAAAGACGTCAACGAACTCCTGCAATACGTTAGTGACAGCAGGAGGCAAAGAGCAAGGTACATCCTCGAAAGAAAATAATACCTCTTCGCACAATAAACATTAGTGACAGATTTGCTGAAATCTAGATTATCAATATTAGATTTGGTGGCAAGTGAACATGCAATTTTCAATTTAATTTCAGAAGCAACACTAGATGGTTTATTATTAGGCTTCATTTGTTGCTCAAATTCTTTTGGCACAATCTGATTTTCACACTTATTTATCTCCTGTTTTGCTTTATTAGCTCTATTAATATCATCTTTCAAAATGGAATCATGAGTCATAGGAAGTAAAGTAATATTTTTATCCTTATGAACAAGAGTATACTGATTATTTCTACCATGGTGTACAAAATTTTTATCAAATTGCCATGGTCTACCAGGTAATAAGGAACATGCTTGCATAGGTACCACATCACAATCAACATAATTAGCATATGTAGAGATACTTAAATGTACATGAATAGGACGTGTTACCTTAACCTTGCCGCTGCTGTTGAACCATTGGATGTAGTAAGGATGTGGATGTGGTCTTGTGGTGAGAGATAGCTTCTTCACCATCTCCATGCTAGCCAAGTTGTTGCAGCTCCCTCCATCTATGATGACGGGAACAGAACGTTCCTTCACAACTCCCTTTGTACGGAACAAATTATGCATCTTATTTTGCTCAGCTTATGTAACCTACACACTCAAAATATGTTCAGCAACTAAACATTCATACATGTCAGCATCTTCAGCATCCATGTATTGCGTCTCATGATCAGAATCATCTCCACCGTGTTCTTCACTTGTAATAAGAGCCAAAGTCTCCTCATCATAATCACTAGCGGAGTCATACCCACCATCCTCAGTAACAATCATCAAAAGCTTAGATGGGCATTCTCTCACATAATAACCTCCACCCTTGCAACGATGACAAATAATATTGTGTGTTTGCCATGTTGATGCCATGGATGAAGAAGAGCTTTGTGCAGGCCCAGAAGGTGTGCTCTTGGCAGATAGGGGTGGTTGTGCCTGCTTTCTTGTATCACGGTTGGAGGTGGTAGCTGACGGAGGTGTCGATGCAGCAAAACGTGTGGAACTAGAGGATGCACGCGGTGTCCATGATGAAGGTGGACCTGCAGAAAAGTTAGTTCGCGCGATCCTGCACTTCATGTTCAGCTTTGCAAGCAAGATGGAATAAACAAGTGATATTATTATATTCCTTAAACTCTAGAATTCTCTGAATCTCTTTATTTAATCCACCCATAAAACGTGCAAGCATAGCTTCATTATCCTCAACAATACTACATCTAATCATGCTAGTTTGTAATTCCTATTAATATTCTTCTACAAAAAAATTTCCTTGTCTTAAACACTGCAATTTTTGAAGTAATTCATGTTGATAATATGGTGGAACCCAATGAGTATGCATAGCAGTTTTCAAAGAAAACACATGCAAAACTAGTGAAAGCACAAACATCAGTAGGAACACGTCTATCCTCAGGATATTGTAAACATGTAAAACATTGTTCAGTTTCTAACTCCCAAGTAAGATATATATCAGGAACATATCTACCCTCAAGTGGTAGAATATTCAATTTTAGTTTAGGAAGATGGTCATGATCTCGTACCTCAGGTGGTGCTGCAGCCCTACCATTGCGATGATATGCATGAGGACGACCTGGTAGTGGTGGTGCTGGTGGTTGCACGTAGTTCTGATTTTGATCAACCTCATCCTCGTAATGGTCCTCCACCTCGGTAGTAGCAGCAGGAGCTACAAAAGCATCAACAGTAGGTACACTACAAGAAATATGTCAACTTGTGACCCTCACTATTGGCCACTGAAAGGTCATAGTTTTTCATTTGCGACCTTTCTGTGACCAAAAACAAAAGGTCAAAAGCTGGCGGTCGTAAACTAAAATTAGCGACCTTTTCTCTGAGAAGGTCGTAGACATTTACGACCAAAACAGAAGGTCGTTGAACCCATGACCTTTTGTTTTGGCCACTGGCTGTCTGCCTAGGCCATGTCGGATCCGACGTGGCAATCTGACGTGGCAAAATTGCGACCAATTGAAAAGGTCACTGACAAGATTCAGCCCGATCCGATTCGCTGTTTTACATTGGCCGAGCCCATTAATTTAGCCTATTTGTGTTTTTTTCATCAATTTTTGTTGGGTTCATGGGCCTGGCCCATTTTATTTTCTAGGACGTAGCCTTCTATATTTCATTTCTTTTTTGGGCCTCGGCCCTTTTACAATCCTGTCTATTTTGAGCCTCCACAACATGCATTTAGAAGCTTGACATCACAAGGGCAGATGGCTGTTCCAACTTACATCTCAGCATGTACGTATGTATCCAAACCATTTCATTTCTTTCAACAGCCATAACAATAGATAGTAGATACATTCAATAGAGACTGAATTAACATAGAAATGAAGCAACCAAGGGCAGACCGAGTACAGGAACTACAGCTACATGGGACTACAGCTACCATATCTATTTCTACACGCTTGCGAGAGAGGGGGGAGTACCAAGGAGCTAAACTAATAGCGATCATCCATAATTAATCAGTGACAGAAGCAATGAGTGGCAGCGGCGACGTTCGAGAGATACCCTCCCCCTGCTACTGCTTGGTGTGCCTGCTACTGCTTAGTTTGCTGCATCACTAGCCGCCCTGCACACAACAAGAATTTTAGCTTTACATAAGGTTTACAAGAATAGGACCCTGATACATGAGAGTGACATTCACAAGCTATTTGCATTTATATTTAGAACTGCGTCACACCATTTACATTAATAGTTATGTATTGACATACTTATCTAAAAGAACATATATAGAAACATATGAATTTTATTTCTTAATAACATTACAGAAGTACTAAAAAAGAAGAGCTCATTACACAAGAATCCAGGAAGAACCCATCAATTCTGCGCTGGAGTGAGAGATGTGCAGGCAGATCAAATAGTAGATTCGAGCAAGAAGGATGTACTACCCGAAATGGGAAATGAGGAGGCCAATCCGACGAGTCCCACCCAAGCTGTGGAAGGAGTAGCTGCAGCGGCTGCAGAAGGACTCGACAGGCCAGACGCCATCGTGGACCTGGTAAATATGGTGATACAACAAAACCATGATTATCTTCTAATGTGAACCCATGAATTAAAGTGATGACATTAGTATATGACATGAGTTGATAACAAATGTTAGAACAACCACCAAATTACAAAAGTACACAGGCACCATTCTGATAAAATAGCCATTAACAGAGCCAGCAAATGTGTATATTAGCTTTACTAGAAATCGGTCAGTAGATTAAGGAACTATAAAAGAACCACTATAGGTTTGCATCACTCAGGGCAGTGCAAGCCTGATCAGCTATACTTTAGCCTTGTCTGGTTGCTACTTGGTATATCTAATCCCAGCACTTTCCAAGGAGCGTAAATTTAATACTAGCAAGTACAAACAAAGGAGCACTGTATGGTTTACTGCCCTTGGTATAACTTGAGTAAACCCATAATTGTAACCACAGTCAAGTCGAGACATGCACTTTAGCACTCAAGGACTCTTAGCACAAAGAGCAGCAGCACGGGCGGTCAGAAGAGCAAAACTTGTCAAGATTAGTCAATAGATTCTGCACAAGTGAAATCAACAGCATGAGACAACATATTAAGCCATAATCTTAAAATCCAAATTTCACATGAACTAATGGGAAGGACAACCACATGGCAACAACAATTTGAAAAAGGAATCAAGTACTGGTGAAATATATTACCAACTTAGAAAGCATCAGAAATAAGCAACATGATAAGTGGTAGTTCTAAAGTATAGAAAGATGTCACAACAGACACTAGCTAAAGTATAGAAAGCATCTGAAATAATAGTATGCATTTGGAAAGAAAGCAACTTATCAAGAAATATTTTTCAAAGAATGAACTCGTCAAAGAGGACATGCACAACAGACACTAGCTACAGATCCCACGCGATATCTACTAGCATAGTTAACCAGAACAATTACAAACAGCAGAGGAAACCATGAATGTGTAAATGTGTAAACCACGACATGTAGGTTCCATCAGGCCATGATCAAGTACTCCAAACCATTGCATGCTTTGCAAAATAAAATACTAGATGAATGTCACTAACAGGAGGACTAGGTGATTAATGGAACAAGACATGGCAGTGTATGTCTGAAGACAGGTGCTGCTTGCCGATGTTCTTCGCATAACTATAGGCTGACCGTCAAGTTAGCATTACATAAAGCGAAAAGGAAAGTGGAAAAGACATGGCAGCCTATAGTTATGCTGAGAACATAGGCAAGCAGCACCCGTCTTCAGATATTGTTGGCTTGCAGCCGTAGGTATCCTTGCTTCAAGTCAGGTCTAGGAACTCTTTGTGTGCAGATCAAGGCAGAATAGCAGCCTCGATCGTCCAGCCACACTTCGCTGCAGGAAAACAAATAAATGGCTGAATCATCTTGGTAGGAACATAGTAAAAAAATTGCTAAATGGACACTAGCAGCAAAATGAATAATTTACAATACAGTTTAGTGGAGTCCTTAAACAAGCAATGACATTTTATCAATGTTGAACAAGCAACTCCAGTATAAATTTGAACAAGCAACTCCAATATAAATTTGAACAAGCAATGGTATTTGTCAATGCTGGAGATACATTCAAACTATAATCACAAAGAATGATTGAGTGCATTGGAGATACAGTCAAACTGTAATAACAAAGAATGATTGAGTCCATGGCCAGTCTGCTTCTGGTAATGTACTGCGCTGCACATTTTAGTTTACTTCAGCATGCAATATTTAAGAAGTTCCGCTTTACCGAAAAAATCTTATAAATCAACATATTTTTAGTCACCGAGCATATGTCACAGTACTAGTCATGATCTTTCAGTAAGCATCGATTGTGGAAACAGTAGCACTGGCTACTATGGCTACAGCAACACCAAGCAATTCAACGAAGCAACGACCACCATACAGAGCTAAGCACTAGCTACTATGGCTAGGAAGTGAGTCGGTCAAATAGCCCTACGTACTTCTTGTTGATATGCAGCAGTACTCCTTGACAAATAGCCAATCAGATTCTGAGCCATTCACGCTTTTAGATAAACACGTATGTACTATAAATTACTCCTAAATATAAGTCTTTTTAGAGATTCCAATGCGGACTACATACGAAGCAAAATGAGTAAAAATCTACACTCTTAAATACATATATAGATACATGTGCAACACATATTGAAATCTCTAACAAGTCTTATAACAAGTACAAAGCTGACCAACAGAGTACAGCGATAAAAAACCTGCAAGCCCTGACAATGTTTTCCAGCATACAACAACGCTAGGGAAGAAACAGATCTACAAATCCTAAAATACAACCGCCCACGTCCCAGCATCAGTATTCAGTACCAAACACGAAATTCAAAGCCCCCAGGCACAGGCAGGACCTGGCGTGCGTTTCAGCCATCTCAGAAAACGTGCACAGGCAGAATTTGCATATGTGAAAGCAGTCATATAACAAGAATCATGTACCTAAACTGTCTTAGATCTTGTCCACAAGGTTCTGTGATGTCGCTACAAAACTCGGATGCAAAAAGGGTATATACAAAAACTTGTGTTCACATAGGTTCCTATCATGATAGCATTGGCCGATATAACATGCCACAGCTGTGAGCGGAAAAAGCTGGGATAAAAGTGGAGGTGGCAGCACGTAGACATCTACAAGTGGTGACATGTTTTGAGACTTCAGTGCATACACAAGCTTTCTTCTATATGTCCACTCAATATTATTTGAAAAATCTATATTAGAGAAAACTTCAGTGCATACAGATGTTTTCTCAAGTCTCATTGCAAATATCAAGTGCATACACAAGCTTTGATTTGAGTGGGAATGGTATGAAAGGGGCATATAAGGAAAATATACTCAAGAGTTGCATATCTACATAGAAATGATGTTGATCACTTAATTAATTAAGTGAGCAGGCAACAAAGGCAATTGGAAATCTATGAGCAGGAGGTAGGGAGAGCAATGCATGAGGGATCGTCAAGATGTAGGGGATGGAGGTGTCTCACTTGGTTTCAAAATAAGATGCACACAAAGACAACCACATAAATATAGCAGTGCATAGTACTGAGGAAAATAGGGACATCTCTTTGCCTACATGTATAATTCGGAGCAGCAATAGAGAGCAGATGAAGATGAGAGGGAGATGGAGATGCTACCTGTTGTGGTGGGTCGGCGTGGACGTGCATGAGCTCGGGGCAGGACCTCTTGGTCGCCCTAGGAGAAGAGCAGCAAACCCCTCATGGCCCTCCTGCTCGCGATGCCGTATAAGCCCGCCACCTAAGAATAGCAAAATATAAGTCTGAACCAGGATATGGATTCAGCAACAATAACCATCGTCAACAATCACACTTCCTTTCATGTAGGTTAAAATATGAAACAAACTCATGATTCAGTTATATATTATAAAACAGAACATATGGTTCAGTTATAATCATACCACCTATACAAAGATCAGGAAAATATATGGATTTTGTAGTCTAAGTGAGATCACTATATACTAATTGCACACAGTTGTAGCAGCGCCATCCAACCAACTGACGAATGAACCAACCCAGTCAGACCAAGAAGGAAAACAAGCAGATCAGATGGGAGGGGGCTGGTTACCACCCTAGCACATTCACCCTTCTCCTGGATGGCATCATCCTTGAGCACACTCTCCATCTGCCCAACCACAGAGAGGAGAGAAAAAATGTCAGGAACATGTCATGCTGAACCAGCCACGGAGAAGAGAACTAACTGGGGGTGGTCGGGCGGGGCACCTCGGGGACGGACGACGAGGCCGATGCAGGGGAGAGGGAGGAGGGACGTCGGGGCGTGGTAGGCGCGGCGTCCCAAGCACGGGATGGCGTCGGCAGGGAGCAGGCAGGCAACCGTTTGGTGATGCGGCCGGGCAGACAAGACGTGTTGGCGTCCCGTGACGGAGGTCCATGGCGTGTGCACGCAGGCAGCCCACCTCACTCTGCGTGTGCGCCTCCGGTGAGGCATAGGCCAGCTTGCTGGATCGTGGATCTTGCCGCTGCATGTGTTGTTGGCCTGGGTGCTACCGGGGTAGGGGGAGAAGGGGAGGTGGAGAGGGTGGGGCAGCGGGTGTGAGCGTAGGTCGGCGGCGATGCGTAAGGTCGTTGGCGAGTTGGGTGGCGGCGCCGAGACGGGTGGGTGGGAGGGGGGGAAGGAATGAACCGGGGAGGCGGTCTGGTTTGGGAAATCGGCAATGGTGTGCGGTAGGCGTGGAGGGAGGAGGAGCGGGTGGAGCAGGAGGGTGTGGGGGAGGCCATGGACGACGGCGAGCTCCGCTGGAGGGAGGTGGCGGCGGCGATCTCTTTCTCGATCTGGAGGGAGCTGGAGGAAGGAAGGAGACGAGATCCCTCTCGATCTGGAATGGATGGATGGATGGATTGGGAAAAAAGGAGGCGGGGGTGTGGATGCAAAATGACCACAAGAACAAAGCTAGGGTTGGTGTGGAAGGGTTGATGACTGCCGTTGGATCCTCAAGCATCCAACGGTGTATAATCCATGATCCGCGTGATATGCCCATGGACCAATCATAACGCAGCAAACAGTGCGAAGACCTTACGACCATCTAAATTGGTCGAAATCAAAGATAACTTTTTCAGAAAAAAACCACTTTTCACTTTTCAGTACTCAAAATGAGTTTTTTTGTAAAAGAACTACCAAATATTTGTTCAAATGATATCATACTTTTCACAAGTTTACATCTTAGATTGGCAAACAATGTTGCCTAAGAAAAATTTCATTTTCTTTGGACGAAAAAATCATTTTCCATTTTTCGTGTGCCCCAAATGAGGTTTTTTGTGAAGAACCTACCAAATAATTGTTGCAAAATTGGACCAAATCATTTTTCTAAAATACTAGGCCATATTTAATTCACAATTGACCAAATGGTTGGGTGTAAAAAGATTTGATCCACCGGTGGTGAAAAAGACAAATTTCCGCCGATTCAGCAGGAAGCGGGTCAAATTTGAACTGTAGCTGCCTCATAGTTTGCTCTTTATTTTTTCCAAAAATCATTTCTAGGTTCATAACTATCTATTTAATCATAGAAGCATCAAAAGGTTTCCAAGATTCAACAACTAGCTAGGAACGGTCAAGCCCGCCGTTTTGACCGCATTTTGAAACGTGCATAAAAAATTTAAAAAAAAATAAAAAATTGAGAAACCTTCGCATTGTGTCATTATATGTGGCCAAGTTTCCAGGAAAAATAACAAACTTGTAATAGTGCAATTATTTTAAAAAAGTGTTCTCAAAAACGAGCTATCACGTGTGGAGATCAATGGCTTTCAAGCCAAATGATCAATCTTATGGCCACATTCATGGCATAGTTTGTTCAAATGATCTCATATTGTGCACAAGGGTGCATATTGGAATGGCAAACAATGCTGCCTAAGGAAGTTTGCATTTTCTTTGGACGAAAAAACCATTTTCCATTTTTCGAGTGCCCAAAAGGAGGTTTTTTTGTGAAGGACCACCCAAATAATTGTTGCAAGATTGGACCAAATCAATTTTCTAGAATACTAGGACATATTTAATGCACAATTGACAAAATGGTTGGGTGTAAAAACTTTTGATCCACCTCTCCTGAAAAAGATAAATTTCCGCTGATTCAGATGGAAGCGGGTCAAATTTGAACTGTGGCTATCTCCTAGTTTGCTATTTATTTTTTCCAAAAATCATTTCTAGTTACATAGGTACCTATTTAACCATAAATACATGGTTTGGTGGCGATACGTCGAGGTTTGGGCGGTGGCCGAGGACCCCAACTCTAGAGCGCGTAAACTCGCATGCCCGTCGCGTGGTCACCACGTGACCGTGGCCTTGCCATGTGTTCTGGGCGGCCTAGGAATGTCTAGTGGGTTGGGCACTCCCCAGGTAGGTTCTAGGAAGAAAATTACAACATAAGATTCTCACGAGGAGACCGATTGATGCTCAAACATGAATTAGCAGCCAAGTGTTTGATTGGCGGTACGAGAAATGTACATGGCTAATGGGCGTGAGTTTTGGCTGAGGGTGATCAGTTACTAAGAAGGCGGTCTTCACAAATTTTCAGCTCAAAAGGAGGAGCCTAGGTGGTACTTGCTTTGCAAAGTACCATACTGGACATAAATACGAATGTTGAAGCTGGGCTCAAAATAATAAATGGATTGAGCTGGCATTTGGTGGAGTATGGTTATTTGGGCATAGGAAAGCACTGTAGAAAATGGATACTATTTGGACATGCCAAAGTGGTACTTCCTTCACAAAGTGTTGTTCCGAACAGAATAGGAAAATGAATATTATTGAATTATTGTTGAACTAGGCAAGGAAGGTTATTTACATATTTGACGAAGATATGACCCAAATAATTTATGATATTTTTTTGGGGAATTTTAGGAATGACAGAAATATAGGTTGCTTCACAACCTGGGGCAAAAAATGACACATGGACATGACACATAGGCAAAACTAATGAGGTGGCGCCTAGTCATAGCAACCCACCACAATTTACAAGGTTATGACCATCTATATTGGTCGTGATCAGCTAGAAATAAGGCAGCGGACCAGTGCTATCTTCTTTATGACCATTTTGTGTAAGGAAATTACGACATTTCTGACCAAAATGGTCGTTATAGTTTAGGGTTTGGAGCCCCCCGAACAGTTTTTGACCAATTGGTCTGAAATGGTCATAGATCTATGACCAATTCTTCCAGGGTCACTGACAGAAGGTCACTAGTTGGCATATTTCTTGTAGTGGTACAGCGGCACCAGAATTTTGACCAGACTCAAGGGGAACATGCAGTGCTCGTCCCATTTGATTTGGAAGGCGACGTTGTTGTTGTTGTTGTTGTTGTTGTTGTTGTTGTTGTTGTTGTTGTAGAGGTGCGATAGGTGAAGCCATTGGTGGTGGTGGAAGATGCGCGAGCAATTCATTAAACTTGTTATCGATCTTTGTTTTGAACGTCTTCTTCGTGCCATCTATCTTCTCCATGGTATCTTCAAATCTATTTAGCACCTCTTGCACCTGTCCACTCATCATTTGCTGAAACTTATCATGAAGCTCCTTGTTCGTCAAGTTCTCCCAGTCAATCTCGTCGGCTTATGATCCTTCCATGCTTAGCAGCAATAGAAACACACAAGAATATGATAATACAGACTACTAACAAGTGGTGGTGGTGGGTGTCACAAATTCGTCAAGAAAATCTCAAATTCTTACCAGTTCTTAACCAGCAGCAGGCAGTGATCGACAACTGCTGTAGTGAAAACTCTCAAAGCTTGGATAGAGTGATTACCAGGGAGAGTCAAATGCACGACGTAGATGTATGTGGAGCTAGGAAGGCTTATAATATGGTAGCAAAAAGGGTCAGCAATAATCAGTTCAGAGATGCAAAGTTGAATAAACGCTCAACGACAGTACTATGCTGGTCCTAGGCTAGACCGTACTAGAAATGCGAGCCTAGAACACAAACAAAATCACGGCGCGACACGTAAACAAGGGAAAAGCACACCCTAAAAAATTGCTCTTTTTTTGCACTCCTCTTTTTATTTTCTTTTTCGAAAAATCACTATAATGGCAAGTGTCTCAAAACTCTTACCAAGTCAAACTAACAGGATAGGCACGAATTTTTTTTGACAAAATTTTTAGGAATCAGGGCAGCGACGACAAAAAAGTGCGACAAAAAATCACTATGATGGCAAGTGTCTCAAAAGACTCAGAAAATCCTAAAAACAGGTTAGGGAAAAATATTTTCGGCTGTCGAAATTTTGGCATTTGAATATTGTTGATTTTTTTCCGAAACCTACTTAGGCAAGGAAACACGAATCAGAAAATAGTTGGATCTCGAAAACAAACCTAATATGAAAAGAACCTAGCTTGGTGGTGGATATATGATGGTAAGATATGGCAGCGGTTGTGGTATATGGTAGTGGTAGTGGTATATGGATATGGATTGGTGGAGGTATATGGATATGGATACAGATCGGTGGCGGATAAGCAGTGGTGGTAGATGGCAGGGAGATGATGATGGTGCGACGACAGTGTGACAACAATGACCAGAACTGAAACTCTAAAAGACTAGACACTAAGACTAGCAACTAGACACGATGATGCAATCGCAAATTTAACAACGCAAAAACCCTAAAAAGATTATGCAAAGGCTCAGATTGGTTCGGATATGATGAACTAACCCTAATTTTTTGTGGCTTTTTCGTGGACTGTAGGTATGAAGAACAGACTCGATCTAAACTACGAAAAACTGTAAAATCTCACCGAGCAACCTGGAAATCTGATACCACTTAATAGAGGCAAAGGTGTCCTATCTTCGATGAGATGGTGACTATCGTTTTAGAGGAGTATACTTTCATGATCCGACTACGAACGTGTGAGGACGTCATGCCTTAGCAATCGCTAAACCAACTCCGAGACGTTATTGACCACGCCGGAGCATGATCAACCTGACCACAAAGGTCTTTTTCCTGCAAGCAAACGAAGAACAATTAAGAAACTAAGAGTGCAATCTAGATATTGCGAATATAAGATGAAAGCTTTATTGATCAAGGTGGGGTTCTATGATGCCTTGGTCTGGTCGTTGAACACAAACGAAGTACACAAAGTTGCAGCTATGGCTAACTTTTAATCTAAACAAAACCCAAAGTCTAAATGATGACCTAAGGGTTGTATATATGGAGGAAGAGGGGGAGGGGGATTTCGTGGCCCTTGGGGGAGGGGTCCGAAACCAACCCTATCTTTTGTTTCCCCACACATACGGACTCTAGAAATAGCCTATACTTATGTATTTTGAAATTACATGGGCTTGGCCCAATAATAAGGTGATTATACAAATATTTCCCTACTCATAAGAAACAAGCTGCTTTGAGGGAAATATGCAACTTTGTGCAAATTAAAGAAGAGAGTCTCCCACAAGCTTGGGGGAGGCTTCTCAAGTTACATAATGCTTTGCCTGATCATCCTCTTAAGAAACCTGAAATACTTGATATCTTTTATAATGGACTAACCGATGCTTCTAGAGATTACCTAGATAGTTGTGCTGGTTCTCTTTTCAGGGAAAGAACACCGGATGAAGCTGAAATTCTATTGAATAATATGTTGACAAATGAAAATAATTGGGCACCTCCTGAGCCAGCTCCCGCTCGAATTACTGAGTCTATCCCTAAACCAACTTCGAAGAAGAGAGGTGTTCTATTTCTCAGTCCCGAAGATATGCAAGAGGCAAAGAAATCTATGAAAGTAAAAGGTATTAAAGCTAAAGACGTTAAGAACTTTCCTCCTATTGAAGAAATACATGGTCTTAATTCACCACCTGTTGAAGAAACATATGATCTCAATTATTTATTTACTGAAGAACCTCCTGATCCCGATATCCCGACACAGGTAGTAAAGGTAAATTATCTCTATAGATATGATAAAGCTGAAGTCCCTCCTACTAAAATTGCTAGTCAGTGCTTGGATGAGTTTGATAACTTTATGTTTAAGCAAGACGACTTCAATGCTTATTTTGGTAGAAAATTAAAAGAAAATGCTTATATGATTAGACGCTTGGGTGATTATATGGCTGATATTAAAGGTGAACTTAAACTTATTAGCAAACATGCTTCTATGGTTACCACTCAAGTAGAACAAGTACTTAAAGCTCAAAAAGAAGTGCTTGATGAAATGAATAGTAAGAAAAGTGATTATGCTGTTAGAGTGGCTACTAGAACTGGTAGAATGACTCAGCAACCTTTGTATCCTGAAGGCCACCCTAAGAGAATCAAGCAAGATTCTCAAAGAAATAATATTGATGTTCCTAGTTCTTCTAAAAAGAGAAAAAGAAAAATGATAGAACTATGCAAACTTCTAGTGAACCTATTGCTGAACCACCTGATAATCCAAATGATATATCTATGTCTGATGCTGAAACACAATCTGGTAATGAACATGAACCTAATGAAAATATTAATAATGATGTTCATGATGATGCACAACCTAGTAATGATAATGATGTAGAAATTGAACCTGTTGTCGATCTTGATAACCCACAATCAAAGAATCAACGTTATGATAAAAGAGACTTTGTTGCTAGGAAACATGGTAAAGAAAGAGAACCTTGGGTTCAGAAACCCATGCCTTTCCTCCGAAACCATCCAAGAAAAAGGATGATGAGGATTTTGAGCACTTTGCTGAAATGATTAGGCCTATCTTTTTGCGTATGAGATTAACTGATGTGCTCAAAACAAATCCTTATGCTAAATATATGAAAGATATCATTACTAATAAAAGAAAGATACTGGAAGCTGAGATTTCCACCATGCTTGCTAATTATACTTTTAAGGGTGGAATACCAAAGAAACTTGGAGACCCCGGAGTACCTACTATACCTTGATCCATTAAAAGAAATTATATTAAAACTGCTTTATGTGATCTTGGAGTCGGTGTTAGTGTTATGCCTCTCTCTTTATATCGTAGACTTGACTTGAATAAGTTGACACCTACCGAAATATCTTTGCAAATGGGTGATAAATCAACTGCTATACCTGTCGGTATTTGTGAGGATGTGCCTGTTATGGTTGCAAACGTTACTATTTTTAACGGACTTTGTTATTCTTGATATTCCTGAGGATGATAGTATGTCTATTATTCTTGGAAGAGCTTTTCTTAATACTACAGGGGCTGTTATTGATTGCAACAAAGGCAATGTCACTTTTCATGTTAACGGTAATAAGCATACGGTACACTTTCCGAGGAAACAACCTCAACTTCATAGTATCAACTCTATTCGAAAAATTACATCAATTATATTTGGAGGTTTTCAATTTCCTCTTCCTACTGTCAAGAAGAAATATGATATTCTTATTATTGGGGATGTGCATATCCCCGTTGAGGTAACTTAGTGTTGTTCGAAATTTCTCCGGTTTCATGATTATCGGAATGAGTTTGTTAACAAGACTTGATCAACCTTGTTAGTGGATTCTTTTTGATGAGCATGAGATGGATGAAACTAGAAGCACAAACTTCTGTACCCCACTTTTACTTTCTGTTATTTATGTTAAATAAAGTAAAAATAGTATTTTCTGTCTGTTTCCTGACTTATCCATGCAATATAAAAATATCCTGAAAATAAAAGTCCTCAGAATGCCATGCCAATTTAATATGATTTTTTCAGGAATATTTGAGAATTTATTGTGCAAAAATTACCGTGGGAGGAGCTACCACCTGGCCACGAGAGTGGTGGGTGCGCCCCACCCTATAGGGCGCCCCCTGCCTCGTGGGCCCACGGTGGCCCTCCTCCACTTATCCCAGCACCTATCTTCTTCCTCTATCTCACACAAACCCGAAAAACCAACTCAAGCACGAGTTCCAGCCACTTTTGCTATGATTTTCGATCTCCTTGCTCAAAGCACCTCTCGCAAAACTGCTTGGGGAGATTGTTCCTTGGTATGTGACTCCTCCATTCGTCCAATTAGTTTTTGTTCTAGTGCTTTATTGTTTGCAAATTTCTGCTGCATAGGTGACTATGTTCTTGAGCTTGCATGTCAAATTTTTATGCTTCTAAGTAGTTCTAATGCTTGATATAGGCTCTAGGCACTTGTAGGAGTAGTTGCTATCAGTTTTATTGAATTTGGTTTACTTTTATTTTGAAGTTACTAAAAATTTCAGAGAAAAAAAATATGTTTAGGAAGATGTTCCAAGGTGGTTCCTCTAAGAAGCAAGGACCCAAAATTGCTATGCGCGATGCTGACGAGGATCCACCAAGAGACGCTCCAGTACGGCCTTGCGAATGGCCGTCGGAAAATTTTATGGACCGTGTGGGAATTAAAGAATAATTCAAATCATATTTGCGCAATGCCGGTCTTGAGGATTTTGAGGCTAACAAATGCCCCCAGTATCATGATCTCATAAGTTCATTTGTGAGGAGGTTTGAGTATTCATCTTCGCGTAATTCTCCTTCAGTCATGTTTGATCTCTATGAAAAATCTTATACCATGGACTTAGAGGATTTCACTTCTTCTTGCGAACTTCCATCATGGGGTAGTGTTAGGGATCCCCATAAATCTGAATTTAGAAACTTTCTTGCTAGTATAACTGTGGGGGAATCTAGAGAAATAACGCAGGCTACCATAGGGAGCATTCACTTTCCTGTTATACATTATTTTGCTCTTTTCATTGGTAGATGCATAAATGCTAAGGATGAAGCATGTCACATGTGTGTCCCTGATCTTAGCATTCTTAGGAGTGCTGTGTTAGGAGACCAATCTTATCATATGGGAGCCATTGTAGCTCGTAGGTTGCATCATAATAGACATAATGGAGATTTCTTTGGAGGAATTTACGCATCCCGCTTAGCTCATTTTCTTGAAATAGACATTCGTGAGGGTGATATGGAGTTGCCTCCTGCATATTTAGATTATAACTCTATGGCTTCGCAGCAGTTTGTCGAGAGGCCTGAATCACCTCTCTTATATCGTTTAATTTTTGATAAACAACGTGTTTTCCGTATTACTCTCCCTGCTCCTGCCTTCTTTGATTCACAGACAAAAGGAAGATATGTTATTACCAGAGAGGAGGCAGAAGAGTACAAGAGGAGAGCGGAGGTAGCCCAACTCCATGTTGTAGCTCAGCAGGCGATAACCGCTGCACATCAGTATGATCCCAACTATCCTTCCTCATCACAGTACGACCCCAACAACTATTATTATGGATATCCGCTAGGCCAGCCGTGGCCATAGACCAACTTAGGCCAAAAGCCTAAGCTTGGGGGAGTATGTATTTCTCACCGACATTACATTTATGTTCTCACACACTCATTGCTAGATGTCGGTGCTCATACCTTTTCACTGTAATAGCCATGCTAGTTTATTTTCTTTTTCCTGCTTTCTTCTTGTGTGTTTAGTAAACCTTAAGAAAAACCAAAAAAATTAGTAGTAGTTTATTTTTCTGCTATAGTTGTAATAACTAAAAAGAAAGCCCAAAAATATTTCCCGTTCTTCTTTTACTTGTTGGGAGCTTTCCCGTGTAAATAGTTTTATTTCTTTTATTTGGTGGTCAGCAGGAGAAGACCATAATTAAATTGTTGAAGTGGCTCTTATATGCATTATTGTTGAATTAACCAAAGAGCCCATATTGCCTTGTCGTCTCCTGTTTATTGAATGCTCGCAGATTCCATCTTAGTCCAATGCACGTGCACTCTTATTATTATTCACACCGTTCGGTCGTGCAAGTGAAAGGCAATTATGATGATATATGATGGACTGAATGAGATGAGAAAAGCTGGTATGAACTCGACCTCTTTTGTTTTTGTAAATATGATGAGCCCGTCATTCTTGATTCAGCTTATTATGAATAAACATGTTTGCAATGACAATTAGAGATCATAGTTTCTTGTGCCATGCTTGATTAGCTATGAGTTATAATGATTTACCTTGTATGCCAACATGCTATTGAGATGATTATGATGTGGTATGATGGGGTGGTATCCTCTTTTGAATGATTTAAGTGACTTGACTTGGCACATGTTCATGCATGTAGTTGAAACAAAATCAACATAGCCTTCACGATATTTATGTTCATGGTGGATTATATCCTACTCATGCTTGCATCCAATGTTTATTAATTTTAATGCATGTACATGGCTGTTGTCGCTCTCTAGTTGGTCGCTTCCCAGTCTTTTGCTAGCCTTCACCTGTACTAAGCGGGAATACTGCTTGTGCATCCAATCCCTTAAACCCCAAAGTTATTCCAGATGAGTCCACCATACCTTCCTATATGCGGTATATACCTGCCATTCCAAGTAAATTTGTATGTGCCAAACTCTAAACCTTCAAATAAACATTCTGTTTTGTATGCTCGAATAGCTCATGTATCAACAAAGGTTGTCCTTATCTTCCGTGTTAGGTGGGTTATTCTCAAGAGGAGTGGACTCCGCTCCTCACTCACGAGAAAATGGCTGGTCACCGGGATGCCCAGTCCCATGCTTTATGCAAACTGAATCAAAATTAATTGCAAACAAAACTCCCCCTGGGTCCTGGTGTATGTTGGAGGTACTCGTTGTTTCGAGCAAGCCATGGATTGATGCTTGTTGGTGGAGGGGGAGTATAAACTTTACCATTCTGTTTGGGAACCGCCTATAATGTGTTTAGCATGGAAGATATCGCCATCTCTTAGTTGTTACGTTGACAATGAAAGTATACCGCTCAAAATACAATTTATATCTATTTCATAACCGAGCTCTGGCACCTCTACAAATCCCTGCTTCCCTCTGCGAAGGGCCTATCCATTTACTTATATGCTGAGTCATCTCCCTCTTATTAAAAAGCACTAGCTGGAGAGGACAACGTCATTTGCATTCATGACTTTTAATTTATATTGGGTGTGACTATGATTGGATCTCTTTTACCATGAATTACAATGTCTAGTCAGTCCTTGATCTTTAAAGGTGCTCTGCATTTATGTTTTGCGGTCTCAGAAAGGGCTAGCGAGATACCATCTTGTTATATCATATTATGATTGTTTTGAGAAAGTGTTGTCATCCGAGATTTATTATTATGACTTGCTAGTTGATTATGCTATTGATACGAGTAATTGTGAGACCTGAGAATTATTGCGAATGTGGTTAGTTATGATCTATGCTGAAAACTTGAATGCTGGCTTGACATAGTTAGAAAAACAAGAGCAAACAGAGTTTGTAAAAGTTTTTCTTTCTTTCTTTCAGTTTGTCAACTGAATTGCTTGAGGACAAGCAAGGGTTTAAGCTTGGGGGAGTTGATACGTCTCCGTCGTATCTACTTTTCCAAACACTTTTGCCCTTGTTTTGGACTCTAACTTGTATGATTTGAATGGAACTAACCCGGACTGACGTTGTTTTCAGCAGAATTACCATGATGTTGTTTTATGTGCGGAAAACAAATATTCTTGGAATGACCTGAAACTCCACGGGAGGTCTTAGAAAAAATAATAAAAAATCCTCGCCAAATATGAAGACCAGGGGGCCCACACCCATCTCACGAGGGTGGGGGCGCCCCCCCTACGGTGCGCCCCCCTACCTCGTGGGCCCCCTAGAGACCCTCCGACGACAACTCCAACTCTATATATTTTCTTTCGGAGAGAGAAAAGATCAGGGAGAAGAAATCATCGCGTTTTACGATACGGAGCCGCCGCCAATCCCTAAAACCTCTCGGGAGGGCGGATCTGGAGTCCGTTCGATGCTCCGGAGAGGGGGATTCGTCGCCGTCGTCATCATCAACCATCCTCCATCACCAATTTCATGATCCTCACTGTCGTGCGTGAGTAATTCCATCGTAGGCTTGCTGGACGGTGATGGGTTGGATGAGATTTATCATGTAATCGAGTTAGTTTTGTTAGGGTTTGATCCCTAGTATCCACTATGTTCTGAGATTGATGTTGCTATGACTTTGCTATGCTTAATGCTTGTCACTAGGGCCCAAGTGCCATGATTTCAGATCTGAACCTATTATGTTTTCATGAATATATGAGAGTTCTAGATCCTATCTTGCAAGTCTATAATCACCTATTATGTGTTATGATCCGTTAACACCGAAGTGACAATAATCGGGATACTTACCGGTGATGACCGTAGTTTGAGGAGTTCATGTATTCATTATGTTCTAATGCTTTGTTCTGGTTCTCTATTAAAAGGAGGCCTTAATATCCCTTAGTTTCCAACAGGACCCTGGTGCCACGGGAGGGTAGGACAAAAGATGTCATGCAAGTTCTTTTCCATAAGCACGTATGACTATATACGGAATACATGCCTACATTACATTGACGAATTGGAGCTAGTTTCGTGTCACCCTAAGTTATGATTGTTACATGATGAACCGCATCCGGCATAATTATCCATCACTGATCCAGTGCCTATGAGTTTTCCATATACTAGTTTACACTTATTTACTTTTCCGTTTCTATTGTTACAATCACTACAAAATACCAAAAATATTACTTTTGCTGTCTTTACTTTTGTTGCCGCTACCACCACTATCATATTACTTTTCTACTAAACACTTTGCTACAGATACTAAGTTTCCAGGTGTGGTTGAATTGACAACTCAGCTGCTAATACTTGAGAATATTCTTTGGCTCCCCTTGTGTCGAATCAATAAATTTGGGTTGAATACTCTACCCTGGAAAGCTGTTGCGATCCCCTATACTTGTGGGTTATCAACTGACCACTTGGTTGGTTGCCGCCAAGTATACCAACAATGGTTCCTGGGGTTTTGGAGCAACCAAGGTAGGCACAGAGGACAAGTAGGACTTTAACTCTTGCAAAGTTGCATCGGCTTCTGGGATCCACTTCATAGGACTTGCCTTCTTTGAAATTTTGAAGAACGACAGGGCACGCTCGGCAGATTTGGAGATGAATCTGCTTAGCGCGGCAACACATCCCATCAGGCGCCTCACATCCTTAATTGTCCTTGGAACTTGGATGTGTTCTATGGCTTTGATCTCGTCGGGGTTGTCTTCGATCCCGCGATGGGATACAAAGAAACCAAGCACCTTGCCGGAGGGAACACCAAATACACACTTCTCCGGGTTGAGTTTTAGATTGATCTTGCGCAGGTTATCAAATGTCTCTTCCAAATCTCGAATAACAGTGGCCTTATCCTTGGTCTTTACCACAATATCGTCCATGTAGGCTTCTATGTTCCTACATAACTGTGGCTCAAAACTAATCTGGATTGCCCTTGCAAAAGTGGACCCGACACTCTTTAATCCAAATGACATGCGGACAAAGCAGTACATACCACAAGGAGTGATAAATGACGTCTTCTCTTCATATTCCTTGGACATGAAGATTTGGTGATACCCAGAGTATGTGTCCAGAAAGGAGAGCAAATCACAACCTGAAGTGGAATCCACAATCTAGGCGATGCACGACAAGGGAAATGGGTCTTTCGGGCAAGCCTTGTTGAGATATGTGAAATCTATGCAAAGCCTCCACTTCCCGTTAGCCTTCCAGACCACCACTGGCTTTGCTAACCACGTGGGGTGCAATACTCCTCTGACCAAATCAGCTACCTCAAGTTTCTTGATCTCTTCTGCAATGGACTACTGCCTCTCCAAGGCCTGCTTCCGGACTTTCTACTTGGCAGGTCGGGCGTGTGGGCAGACGGCAAGGTGGTGCTCGATTACCTCCCTGGGAACATCGGGGTATTAGATGGTTGCCAGGCAAACACATCGATATTCGCCCGCAGGAAGGCAATGAGCGCGCCTTCCTATTTGTCATCGACGGTGGCGCTGATAGTAAAAGTACCATCAATGCTTACCAGCCCTGCGGGGACCTTCTTCACCTGGGGAGCAGCAACCTTGGACCTCTTGTTGCTAGAACACTTCAGCACATCATGAGCGTGTGTCGTGCACTCGGTGGGGGCATTCTTCCCGGACTCTTTGACAGAGTCCCTACAGTCTCTCTTTTTCCTTCACTTTCCCTAGTAGGAGCGGCCGCTGCCTCTACCGCAACCGCGTCCTGGTACATCTTATCCACATAAACGATTGCATCCTTCTCTTCTAATGGGATGGTAATGACTCCCAGTGGCCCAGGCATTTTCAACGTGTTGTACACATAGTGTGATGCCGCCAAGAACATAGCTAGGGCGGGCGTCCAAGAATTCCATCGTACGGCAGGAGGATATCAACCACATCAAACACAATCCTCCCAGTCTGGTAGTTCAGTTCTCCCCCAAATGTTATGGGTAACGTGATCTTTCCCTTAAGATGGCTCTTGCCAGGATTAACTCCTTGAAGCATGCCGGTAACCTCTAGCTCTACTTCTCCTATCTGAAGCTTGCTGATAACTGCCGGGGAAATAAGATACAACCCGACCCCACCGTCCACTAGCATCTTTGTGACCTTGAGGTTGCGGATTGTTGGAGAGACCAACAACGACAAACATCCTACCGCAGTGGTACGACTAGGATGGTCCTTGTCGGTGTCAAACCGGCGGATCTCAGGTAGGGGGTCCCAAACTGTGCGGCTAAGGCGGATGGTAACAACAGGTAGGGGACACGATGTTTACCCAGGTTCGGGCCATCTTGATGGAGGTAATACCCTACGTCCTGCTTGATTGTTCTTGATGATATGAGTATTACAAGAGTAGATCTATCACGAGATCGTAGAGGCTAAACCATAGAAGCTAGCCTATGGTATGATTGTCTGCTGTCCTACGGACTAAACCCTCCGGTTTATATAGAAACCGGAGGGGGTGATACATCTCCAACATATCTATAATTTTTGATCGCTCCATGCTATATTATCTACTGTTTTGGACATTATTGGGCTTTATTATCCACTTTTATATTATTTTTGGGACTAACCTATTAACCGGAGGCCCAGCCCAGAATTGCTGTTTTTTGCCAGTTTTAGGGTTTCGAAGAAAAGGAATATCAAACGGAGCCCAAACGGAATGGAACCTTCGGGAACGTGATTTTCTCAACGAACAAGACCCGGGAGACTTGGACCCTACGTCAAGAAAGAAAAGAGGATGC
>NC_041382.1:439051131-439076397 GCF_002162155.2 Triticum dicoccoides
CCTCGTGGGCCCCCTATTGCTCCACCGACGTACTCCTTCCTCCTATATATACCTACGTACCCTCAAACAATCAGATACGAAGCCAAAAACCTAATTTCACCGCCGCAACTTTCTGTATCCACGAGATCCCATCTTGGGGCCTGTTCCGGAGCTCCGCCGGAGGGGGCATCGATCACGAAGGGCTTCTACATCAACACCATAGCCCCTCTGATGAAGTGTGAGTTGTTTACCTCAGACCTACGGGTCCATAGTTAGTAGCTAGATGGCTTCTTCTCTCTTTTTGGATCTCAATACAATGTTCTCCCCCTCTCTTGTGGAGAACTATACGATGTAATCTTCTTTTTCGGTGTGTTTGCTGAGACCGATGAATTGTGGGTTTATGATCAAGTCTGTCTATGAATAATATTTGAATCTTCTTTGAATTCTTTGATGTATGATTGGTTATCTTTGCAAGTCTCTTCAAATTATTAGTTTGGTTTGGCCTACTAGATTGATCTATCTTGCAATGGGAGAAGTGCTTAGCTTTGGGTTCAATCTTGCGGTGTCCTTTCCCAGTGACAGTAGGGGCAGCAAGGCATGTATTGTATTGTAGCCATCAATGATAACAAGATGGGGTTTTCTTCATATTGCATGAGTCTATCCCTCTACATCATGTCATATTGCTTAAGGTGTTACTCTGTTTTTAACTTAATACTCTAGATGCATGCTGGGTAGCGGTCGATGAGTGGAGTAATAGTAGTAGATGCAGGCAGGAGTCGGTCTACTTGTCTCGGATGTGATGCCTATATACATGATCATACCTAGATATTCTCATAAGTATGCTAAATTCTATCAATTGCTCAACAGTAATTTGTTCAACCATTGTAGAATACTTATGCTCTCCAGAGAAGCCATTAGTGAAACCTATGGTCTCCGGGTCTATCTTCATCATATTAATCTCCTACTACTTAGTTATTTCCTTTGCTATTTACTTTGCCTTTAGTTTACTTTGCATAATTATCATAAAAATACCAAAAATATTATCTTATCATATCTATCAGATCTCAGTCTCGTAAGTGGCCTTATAGGGATTGACAACCCCAATTTGCATTGGTTGCGAGGATTTATTTGTTTTGGGCAGGTACGAGGGACTCGCGCGTAGCCTCCTACTTGATTGATACCTTGGTTCTCAAAAACTGAGGGAAATACTTACGCTACTTTTATGCATCATCCCTTCCTCTTCGGGGAAAACCAACATAGTGCTCAAGAGGTAGCAAGAAGGATTTCTAGTGCCGTTGCCGGGGAGGTCTACGCCAAAGTCAACATACCAAGTACCCATCACATACCCTTATCTCCCGCATTACATTATTTGCCATTTGCCTCTCGTTTTCCTCTCCCCCACTTCACCCTTGCCATTTTATTCGCCCTCTCTCTCTCTTTATCCTCCCTCTCTTTCACTATTTGCCTCTTTTTGCCCGCTTGCTTTTTGTTTGCTTGTGTGTTATTTTGCTTGCTTGTCACGATGGCTCAAGATAATACTAAATTGTATGACTTCACCAATACCAACAACAATGATTTTATTAGCACTCCGATTGCTCCTCTTACCGATGCTGAATCTTGTGAAATTAATACTGCTTTGTTGAATCTTGTCATGAAAGATCCGTTTTCCGGCCTTCCTAGTGAAGATGCCGCTACCCATCTAAATAGCTTCGTTGATTTGTGTGACATGGAAAAGATGAAAGATGTGGATAATGATATTGTCAAATTGAAGCTATTTCCTTTTTCGCTTAGAGATCATGCTAAAGCTTGGTTTTCATCTTTGCTTAAAAATAGTATTGATTCTTGGAACAAGTGCAAAGATGCTTTTATCTCTAAGTATTTTCCTCCCGCTAAGATCATCTCTCTCAGAAACGATATTACGAATTTTAAGCAACTTGATCATGAACATGTTGCACAAGCTTGGGAGAGAATGAAATTAATAATACGTAATTTCCCTACTCATGGTTTAAACTTGTGGATGATTATACAAATTTTTTTATGCCGGATTGAATTTTGCTTCTAGAAATCTTTTAGATTCGGCCGTGGGAGGCACTTTTATGGAAATCACTTTAGGAGAAGCTACTAAACTCCTAGATAATATTATGGTTAATTATTCTCAATGGCATACTGAAAGATCTACTAACAAAAAGGTGCATGCGATAGAAGAAATTAATGTTTTTAGTGGAAAGATGGATGAACTTATGAAATTATTTGCTAATAAGAGTGTTTCTTCTGATCCTAATGATATGCCCTTGTCTACTTTGATTGAGAATAATAATGAATCTATGGATGTGGATTTTGTTGGTAGGAACAATTTTGGTAACAACGCGTATAGTGGAAATTTCAACCCTAGGCCTTATCCTAGTAATTCCTCTAATAATTATGGTAATTCCTACAACAATTCTTACGGAAATTATAATAAGATGCCCTCTGATTTTGAATCTAATATTAAAGAATTTATTACTTCGCAAAAGAATTTTAATGCTATGATTGAAGAAAAATTGCTTAAGATTGATGATTTGGCTAGGAACGTTGATAGAATTTCTCTTGATGTTGAATCTTTGAAACTTAGATATATTCCACCTAAGCATGATATCAATGAGTCTCTCAAAGCCATGATAATTTCCATTGATGAGTGCAAAGAAAGAACCGCTAGGATGCGTGCTAAGAAAGATGCCTTTATAAGAGTGTGTTCTTCTAGTTCCTATGAAAATAAAGATGAAGATCTAAAAGTTATTGATGTGTCCCCTATTAAATCTTTGTTTTGAAATATCAATCTTGATAATGATGGGACTAAATATGATCCACCTCTACCTAGAAGGTGTTCCAAGAATTTGGAATTTGTTGATCTTGATGCTAAATTTGATAAAAGTGGGATTGATGAAATTAAAACCCTAGATACTGCTAAACCCACTATTATGGATTTCAAGGAATTTAACTATGAAAATTGCTCCTTTATTGATTGTATTTCCTTATTGCAATCCATGCTAAATTCTCCTCATGCTTATAGTCAAAATAAAGCGTTTACTAAACATACCGTTGATGCCTTGATGCAATCTTATGAAGAAAAACTTGAATTGGAAGTTTCTATCCCTAGAAAACTTTATGATGAGTGGGAAACAACTAGTAAAATTAAAATTAAAGATCATGAATGCTATGTTTTATGTGATTTGGGTGCTAATGTTTCCACGATTCCAAAGACTTTGTGTGATTTGTTAGGTTTCCGAGATTTTGATGATTGCTCCCCAAACTTGCACCTTGCGGATTCCACCATTAAGAAACCTATGGGAAGAATTAATGATGTTCTTATTGTTGCAAATAGTAATTATGTTCCCATAGATTTTATTGTTCTTGACATAGATTTCAATCCTTCATGTCCTATTATTCTTGGTAGACCTTTCCTTAGAACGATTGGTGCAATTATTGATATGAATGAAGGAAATATTAGATTCCAATTTCCATTAAGGAAAGGCATGGAACACTTTCCTAGAAAAAAAATTAAATTACCTTATGAATCAATTATGAGAGCCACTTATGGATTGCCTACCAAAGATGGCAATACATAGATCTATTCTTGCTTGTTATGCCTAGCTAGGGGCGTTAAACGATAGCGCTTGTTGGGAGGGAACCCAATTTTATTTTTGTTACTTTCTTTTTGCTCCTGTTTAGTAATAAATAATTTATCTAGCCTCTGTTTTGGTTGTGTTTTTTGTGTTTAATTCGTGTTTTTTCCAAGTAGAACCGTTGGGAAGACTTGGGGACAGTCTTGTTGAACTTGCTGTAAAAAACAGAAACTTTAGCGCTCACGAGAACTACTGCCATTTTTATTTGGAAAGTGATATTTAGTTAATTCGTTTTTCAGATGATTAATATATAAATTACTCACGTCCAGCAATTTATTTTAGAATTTTTGGGGTTCCAGATCTTGCGCTAGCTACAGATTACTAAAGACTGTTCTGTTTTTGACAGATTCTGTTTTTCGTGTGTTGTTTGCTTATTTTGATGAATCTATGGCTAGTAAAATAGTTTATAAATCATAGAGAAGTTGTAATACAGTAGGTATAACACCAATATAAATAAAGAATGGGTTCATTACAGTACCTTGAAGTGGTCTTTTATTTTCTTTCACTAACAGAGCTCACAAGATTTTCTACTTTAAGTTTTGTGTTGTGAAGTTTTCAAGTTTTGGGTGAAGATTTGATGGATTATGGAACAAGGAGTGGCAAGATCCTAAGCTTGGGGATTCCCATGGAACCCCCAAGATAATCTAAGGACACCTAAAAGCCAAAGCTTGGGGATGCCCCGGAAGGCATCCCCTCTTTCGTCTACTTCTATCGGTAACTTTACTTGGAGCTATATTTTTATTCTCCACATGATATGTGTTTTGCTTGGAGCGTCTTGTATTATTTGATTCTTTGCTTTTTAGTTTACCACAATCATCCTTGATGTACACACCTTTTGAGAGAGCCATACATGATTTGGAATTTGTTAGAATACTTTATGTGCTTCACTTATATCTTTTGAGTTATATAATTTTGCTCTAGTACTTCACTTGTGTCTTTTAGAGCACGGGGGTGGATTTGTTTTATAGAAACTATTGATCTCTCATGCTTCACTTAGATTATTTTGAGAGTCTTAAATAGCATGGTAATTTGCTTAAAATCTTAATATGCTTGGTATATAAGATTAGTAATAAAACTTTCCTATGAGTGTGTTGAATACTATGAGAAGTTTGATGCTTGATAATTGTTTTGAGATATGGAGATGGTGATATTATAGTCATGCTAGTTGAGTAGTTTTGAATTTGAGAAATACTTGTGTTGAAGTTTGTGATTCACATAGCATGTATGTATGGTGAACCGTTATGTGATGAAGTCGGAGCATGATTTATTTATTGATTGTATTCCTTATGAGTGGCAGTCGGGGACGAGCGATGGTCTTTTTCATGCGCGTAATACTTTGCTTTGATAACTTGTAGATTTTTGCAATAAGTATATGAGTTCTTTATGACTAATGTTGAGCCCGTGGATTATACACACTCTCACCCTTCCACCTTTGCTAGCCTCTCTAACACCGCACACCTTTCGCCGGTATCATACACCCACCATATACCTTCCTCAAAACAGCCACCATACCTACCTATTATGGCATTTCCATAGCCATTCCGAGATATATTGCCATGCAACTTTCCACCGTTCCGTTTATTATGACACACTGCATCATTCTTATATTTCTTAGCATGATCATGTAGTCGACATCGTATTTGTGGCAAAGCCACCGTTCATAACTCTTTCATACATGTCACTCATGAGTCATTGCATATCCCGGTACACCGCGGGAGGCATTCATATAGAGTCATATTTTGTTCTAAGTATCGAGTTGTAATTGTTGAGTTGTAAGAAAAATAAAAGTGTGATGATCATCATTATTAGAGCATTGTCCCAGTGAGGAAAGGATGATGGAGACTATGATTCCCCCACAAGTCGGGATGAGACTCCGGAGGAAGAATAAAAAAAGAGAAAGAAAAGAGGCCATAAAAAAGAGAAAAAGCCCAAATAAAAAATGAGAGAAAAAGAGAGAAGGGACTATGTTACTATCCTTCTACCACACTTGTGCTTCAAAGTAGCACCATGATATTCATAGTAGAGAGTCTCTCATGTTATCACTTTCATATACTAGTGGGAATTTTTCATTATAGAACTTGGCTTGTATATTCCAATGATGGGCTTCCTCAAAGTGCCCTAGGTCTTCATGAGCAGGTGGATGCACACCCACTTAGTTTATTTTTGATCTTTCATATACTTATAGCTCTAGTGCATCCGTTGCATGGAAATCCCTACTCACTCACATTGATATCTATTGATGGGCATCTCCATAGCCCGTTGATACGCCTAGTTGATGTGAGACTATCTTCTCCCTTTTTGTCTTCTCCACAACCACCATTCTATTCCACCTATAGTGCTATATCCATGGCTCACGCTCATGTATGAAACAATTGCTTGGCTTGTCATCGGGGTTGTGCATTATTTAAATATTTTGTGTGGTGAAGATAGAGCATAGCCAGACTCTGTGATTTTGTAGGGATAACTTTCTTTGGCCATGTAATTTTGAGAAGACATAATTGCTTTGTTAGTATGCTTGAAGTATTATTATTTTATTTCAATATTAAACTTTTGTCTTGAATCTTTTGGATCTGAATATTCATACCACAATTAAGAAGAATTACATTAAAATTATGCCAATTAGCACTCCGCATCAAAAATTCTGTTTTTATCATTTACCTACTCGAGGACGAGCAGGAATTAAGCTTGGGGATGCTTGATATGTCTCCAACGTATCTATTATTTTTAATTGCTCCATGCTATATTGTCTACTGTTTTGGACATTATTGGGCTTTATTATCCACTTTTATATTATTTTTGGGACTAACCTATTAACCGGAGGCCCAAACCAGAATTGCTGTTTTTTTGCCTGTTTTAGGGTTTCGAAGAAAAGGAATATCAAACGGAGTCCAAACGGAATGAAACCTTCGGGAACGTGATTTTGTCAACGAACAAGACCCGAGAGACTTAGACCCTATGTCAAGAAAGAAAAGAGGAGGCCACGAGGTAGGGGGCGCGCCACCCCCCCCCCCCCAGGCGTGCCCTCCACCCTCATGGGCCCCCTGTTGCTCCACCACATACTCCTTCCTCCTATATATACCTATGTACCCCCAAACGATCAGATAAGGAGCCAAAAACCTAATTCCACCGCCGCAACTTTCTGTATCCACGAGATCCCATCTTGGGGCCTGTTCCGGAGCTCCGCCGGAGGGGGCATCGATCACGGAGGGCTTCTACATCAACACCATAGTCCATCGTTAGTAGCTAGATGGCTTCTTCTCTCTTTTTGGATCTCAATACAATGTTCTCCCCCTCTCTTGTGGAGAACCATTCGATGTAATCTTCTTTTTGCGGTGTGTTCGTTGAGATCTATGAATTGTGGGTTTATGATCAAGTCTATCTATGAATAATATTTGAATCTTCTATTAATTCTTTTATGTATGATTTGTTATCTTTGCAAGTCTCTTCGAATTACCAGTTTTGTTTGGCCTACTATATCGATCTTTCTTGCAATGGGAGAAGTGCTTAGCTTTGGGATCAATCTTGCGGTGTCCTTTCCCAGTGACAGTAGGGGCAACAAGGCACGTATTGTATTGTTGCCATCGAGGATAACAAGATGGGGTTTTCTTCATATTGCATTAGTCTATCCCTCTACATCATGTCATATTGCTTAAGGCGTTACTCTGATTTTAACTTAATACTCTAGATGCATGCTGGATAGCGGTCGATGTGTGGAGTAATAGTAGTAGATGCAGGCAGGAGTCGGTCTACTTGTCTCGAACGTGATGCCTATATACATGATCGTACCTAGATAATATCATAACTATGCTCAATTGTGTCAATTGCTCAACAGTAATTTGTTCACCCACTGTAGAATACTTATGCTCTCGAGAGAAGCCACTAGTGAAACCTATGGCCTCCGGGTCTATCTTCATCATATTAATCTCCTACTACTTAGTTATTTCCTTTGCTATTTACTTTGCCTTTATTTTACTTTGCATCTTTATCATAAAAATACCAAAAATATTATCTTATCATATCTATCAGATCTCACTCTCGTAAGTGGCCTTATAGGGATTGACAACCCCTATTTGTGTTGGTTGCGAGGATTTCTTTGTTTTGTGCAGGTATGAGGGACTCACGCGTAGCCTCCTACTGGATTGATACCTTGTTTCTCAAAAACTAAGGGAAATACTTACGCTACTTTACTGCATCATCCCTTCCTCTTCGGGGAAAACCAACGCAGTGCTCAAGAGGTAGCATGGGGCTAGGGTTACACAGAGTCGGTTACAAGGGAGGACATCTACATATCCGTATTGCCAAGCTTGCCTTCTACGCCAAGGAAAGTCCCATCCGGACATGGGACGAAGTCTTCAATCTTGTATCTTTATAGTCCAACAGTCCGGCCAAAGGATATAGTCCGGCTGTCCGGAGACCCCCTAATCCAGGACTCCCTCAGTAGCCCCTTAACCAGGCTTCAATGACGATGAGTCTGACGCGCAGTATTGTCTTCGCATTGCAAGGCGGGTTCCTCCTCCGAATTCTGAATATCTGCGAAGTAGTGTCCGGCTCCCTATAAATGTTGCATTCCTTGGCTTCTACACCCAATAAGGGCTATCTTCCACGTGTCAAGCGAATGCGAGGAGGCAGGGCGTTTTTACATTTGCCCCTAGCCACGTAAATAAATCGTCTATTAAAGGGATGGGGATTCTTAGATCCAATCCACACCATCCTCCCACGGCGAGAATCCATCGGAGCACGCTCGGAAAAATCCATTCCATCATGGCCGGCCATCGCAACTCCTCCTCCCGCTCCCATAGCCCTAAGCCCGGTTATTGGGAGAAGTGTTTCGTTGCGCACAACCAATTAGTAGAGTTGCAGTCCCTGGGATTTCTCCCACTAGCGTATATGGTCCCCGTCCGAGCCAGGCTCGCCACCTATAATGTTGGGGAGCAAGCGGATAGCTTCCCCAATCCCTCCAAGGGGGAGCGGGTATGCCTTGCCCCTTACTTACTAAGGGGACTTGGATTTCCAATCCATCCGTTCCTCCGCGGGGTCCTGGAGTTTTACAGCCTCCAGCTGCATAATTTCACCTCTGCTTCCATATTACACATCGCCGGTTATGTTGCCCTTTGTGAGCTGTTTCTGGGCTGTGAGGCTCATTTCGAGCTGTGGAAGAGGCTATTCTGCATTGTGCCCCGTACACAGGAGGGGTCACTTTATCAAGTGGGCGGTGCCGAAATATGGCGCATCGCCGAGACCAGATACCTATCCGGTACCTCGAAGAAGACGTCCGAAGACTGGCCTTCGGAGTGGTTTTACATGGAGGACGTCCCCCTTCCAGACCCTATTCGGAGGGGTCTTCCCGAGTTCAACAATGCTCCTCTGAAGAAACGTCGAAGTTGGTGCCCACGGAGCCCCCAGGAGGAAGACAACGGAGAAGTCCTTTACCTGATGGACCGGATTAAACTGTTGGCCCAATCAGGATTGACCATAATCGAGGTTATGTCAATATGCATAATGCGAGGGGTGCAGCCGCTTCAATATCGAGGACACCCCCTGTGGTGTTTTAACGGGGAAGATGATGCCACCCGCTGTGGGCGTAAGGGACCGGACTCCGCTACTACTTTAGCAAAAAAATTGTCCAAGTTGTTCAAGGGAGAGGGAGAGGAGTTCATCCGTATTAAGCCACAGGATGGATTCTCCATGCACAACCCTCCAAGCTGGGTGAGTTGTCACTCTTTACTCCCAACCTTCCCGCATTCTGCGTTGTAAATACTCACCTTGCCGTTTCAGAGCAGGAATTGCGAAAAGCTGTAAGGGAGGTTAACAGCCCACCTCCACAACCGGAGGACCCTGACCAGGCCCTCGATCCTGACTCGAAGAGGATCCAGACATATTTGTGGAGCTGATAGACAGGAAATTATATCAATTGAGCTGCGATGACGCCATGGTGGCCATAACTGCCGACTATCCTGGACTACTCCCTGCATCGCATGTAAGAAAAAACCGAAGTCCCAACTTCCAAAAAGGATTCCCTTTTACGCACTTCACCTACCATACACATATGGTGTTTTACAGGGAAGGCCTTCGGGACGCTGGGACGAACCCGCAGCGTATCGCCAACAAGTGGCACCGAAGCCGGGTAGGCCAAAAAGGAAGGCAGTCAGGACGGAGACACCAGCGCAGAGGTATGACACAAAACCTTGCTCCGTGGTTGTTATCTTTCTTAAAATATAATAACGTCCATGTTTCCTAGTACAAAAAACGCTCGCTGGACTATATCCGGAGAGGCTGTCGATCATGCCTCCACCAGTCGGGCTCCAGGGCCGGACATAGAGGCAGAAGCTAACACGGGGCGGACGCCGGATGTTCCTCCTACAGAGGATGCAGACAGACTATCCGCTACAAATTCTGAATTGGAGAGCACCGTGAATCACAGGTGTCGCCGGGCCATACTCCGTGACGCTTGTTTCTCCCAAGAGGCATTCGATGCCTTCAACTCAGGAGACGCATACATCTGTGCTGCTCAAAATCGTCTAGCCAGAGCCACAGACAAGTATGTAAGGGATATACGGGTAAGAAAACCTGACAATTATATGTATCAGTAGCCCCTGAGACTTGAAATAGTTGACGCAACTGATTTAAGGATCATTATTTGTGCAAGTTCTTACAGAGAAGAATTCCCGACTGTCTCAAGAGATGGAAGAGTGCAAGGACCAGCTAGGGGCCGCTGTTGCCGCGTTGAACTTGTCCGAAAAGGACCCCTCTGGTAACACTTGTTTCCATTGCAAAGAATACAAGTACCAGGTAGTATACGACATGCATGCAAATCTAACAATAGATGTTGCAGATGACCCCAGAGTGAATCCGGAGGCCATGGCGGTGAATGCGGCACGTGCTGATCGACAGCTAAATGCTGGCGAGCGCGTGCTTACGCGAGTCAGGCAGGAGAACAATAATCTCCAAGACGCCCATATCCGGCTGGGCGTGCAACTGGAAGATGTCCGAGCCCAGCTTGCGGACTCCATGAAGGAGAATAAGCAGATTTGGCGCGACATTTTTAGTAAGTGCTTGAACGAACTTTTTAAAGGAGTTCGGTGAAGAAGCCGACTAACAGAGTTATGTCTGCAGGTATACTGACGGGTCGTCCCACGGAGGAGATGCCTGGGTCTTCGGGTGATCTTCTACCAGAGCTCTCACAACTGCATGAGCAAGTTCGGCAGGTGATGCAGGGTAATGCCCAAGCCTTGTGGCCATCCGCGTCCCCGCCAGGAGGCATGGGGGAGCTTATAGAGATTCTCAAGGGAGTGCGGCGGCGCTTCTGATTATGGAAGATATCAGCCTACTCACAAGATGCAAGGGAAGCCTGGGCTATGGTTAAGAAGCGATATACCAAAGCTGACCGGAACCACATGGCCGAGGTCGGACCTGTGGGGCCTGATGGGAAAGAGATCCCCGTCAGTTTAATGTATGACCAAGTAGAATTAGCCGCAAAGTATTCCCAACAGGATTGTAGGCTAGACAACCTGTTGGATGGTATAGAAGAAGAATTTAATCAGTCTTAGTGACTGTGTACTTCAAGTGACATATGTGATGTCCTAGCCGGATTGTAAATCATTTGTCATGGCGGACCTTTTCGCTTCGACCTCTAGAACTGATAGTCCGGAGTGTATCCGAATACCTGCTCGGTTATGTAAAAACCGGGGTATGCATCGAAACCATGCGTAGGGTCATAAGTGCTTGAACAGACAAGTACCCAACTAGCTATGTTATATTACATGGGCATAAATACAAGAACTAGGCAACCCATCTTGGCCAAAACTTAAGTCATATCGATGCATATAATGGCGAAAAAAGGTACATGCGGAAGAATAACACATGTGTGGGACATAAAGCCCAGAAAAATATTAAGATTAAGCTTGTGTATAAGAAGCCCCCAGGTATAATGAGCGCGGTTAGCGCGTCAGGATTGTGTAACCAAGCACAAGTTTATCCCTTTAGGGCCTTGAGGAGAATAAAAAGAGAGAAAGAGAAAAAAGATAGATATGCAAAAAATTGACGGAGGTAAGGAGACGAACATAGAGTCCGACACTAGGCGTAGAATGTTCGAAGTTTGGCTGCGTTCCTTGGGTATGGCTCGAGTCGATTGTCCGATGCATCCCGCAGACGGTATGCTCCACCTGTCAGAACCTGGTCAATAATGAAGGGACCTTCCCATTTGGGCTTAAGCTTGTTCTTTTTCTTCTCCGGCAGGCGTAGAACTAGTTTGCCAACGTTATAGGTTTTGTCCCGCACTTCTCTGCTTTGATACCTTTGAGCCTGTTGCTGATAGAATGCGGAACGGGCTTTTAACACGTCGCGCTCCTCCTCTAGGGCGTCCAAACTATCCTGCCGATCGAGCTCAGCCTCTTTTTCTTCGTACATGCGCACTCGAGGTGAGTCATGAATTATGTCGCAAGGCAGAACCGCCTCAGCGACGTACACCATAAAAACGGTGTGTATCCGGTAGTGCGATTCGGCTTGGTCCGCAACCACCATAGTATTTGGAGTCTATGTATAGTATTTGTGTCCTGGCGTCGTCCTGACGTCCCCCACCGGAGATACAGTTCAATACATACTCCAAATACTATACACAGACTCCAATAATGCCTGGATTCATGAGGCCCGATTATTGGAGTCTGTGTATAGTATTTGGAGTACGTATTGAAATGTAGCTCCGGTGGGGGACGTCAGGACGACGCTAGCCCCCAGACCAGCCATCATTTTAGAGCCGTCGATGTGCATGATCCAATTGGAGTACGCGCCGTACTCTTTAGGGAGTTCGGCTTCTGTCCATTCAGCGAAGAAATCGGCCAGTACTTGCGACTTAATGGCTCGCCGTGGTTTATATGTTATGTCGAACGGGAGGAGCTTGATAGCCCATTTGGCAATCCGGCCCGTGGCATCACGGTTGTTTATTATGTCATTGAGTGTTACTTCGGAGGCCACCGTAATTGAACACTCTTGAAAGTAGTGTCGTAATTTCCGGGATGCCATGAATACCGCGTATGCTATCTTTTGATAATGTGGGTACCGTGATTTGCATGGAGTGAGGAAAGTGGATACATAACATACCGGCTTTTGAAGTGGGAATTTATGTCCGTCCGTCTCTCGTACGACGACGAGCACTGCGCTTACAACTTGGGGAGTTGCCGCTATATATAATAGCATTTGTTCGCCGACATTTGGCGCGGCCAAGATTGGGTTGGTGGCCAGGATGGCTTTTATTTCTTCCAATCCGGTCGTGGCTGCGTCCGTCCACTCGAAGTGTTCGGTGCACCGAAGAAGGCAATAAAGGGGGAGTGCCTTTTCTCCTAATCGGGAGATGAAGCGGCTTAAGGCCGCCACACATCCAGTAACTTCTGGATTTGCTTGAGGTCAGTTGGGATAACCAACTACGACAAAGCCCGGATCTTAGCCGGATTTGCTTCAATTCCTATGCTGGAGACGATAAAGCCCAGGAGCTTTCTGGCAGGTACGCCGAAAACACATTTTTCCGTATTGAGCTTAATGTCGTATGTTCAAAGATTGTCGAATGTGAGCCTCAAGTCATCCATTAAGGAGTCGACGTGTCTGGTTTTAGCGACCACATCGTCGATGTATGCCTCCACTATTTTGCCAATCTGCTTTTCCAGACATGTCTGAATCAGGCGCTGATACGTTGCGCCGGCATTTTTGAGCCAGAAGGGCATTGTGTTAAAACAGAAGGGGGCATATGGAGTGATGAATGTCGTTGCGGCTTGGTCGGACTCTGCCATCTTAATTTGGTGGTAACCAGAGTATGTGTCGAGGAAGCACAATGAGTCGTGTCCTGCGGTAGCGTCGATAATTTGATCGATGCGAGGGAGGGGGGAGGGATCCTTTGGGCATGCCTTATTAAGGTCATTGAAGTCGACGCATAGGCACCAGGATTTGTCCTTCTTTGGCACCACCACCAGGTTTGCTAGCTAGGCCGGATGCTTTATTTCTCTAATGAATCCGGCCTCCAGTAACTTGGCTAGCTCCTCTCCCATGGCTTGTCGCTTAGGTTCAGAGAAACGCTGAAGAGTCTGCTTGACCGGCTTGAATCCTTTTAGAATTTTAAGGCTATGCTCGGCTAGCCTGCGTGGGATTCCTGGCATGTCTGAAGGATGCCAGGCGAATATGTCCCAGTTCTCGCACAGGAACTCCCGTAGTGTGGCGTCTACGGCGGGGTTTAGCTGTGCCCCGATGGATGCTGTTTTTGTTGGGTCCGTTGGACGGACTTGGAATTTGACTATTTCATCCGCTGGTTTAAAGGAGGTGGACTTGGATCCTTTGTCTAGTATCACATTGTCCCTGTCCACTGTGGAGCGCAGCGCGGTTAACTCCTCCGCCACAAGGGCTTCGGATAATGCCTTGAGGGCCAGTGCGGCTGTTTTGTTCATGACACGGAGTGCTATGTCCGGATCACTAGCTAGAGTGATGATTCCATTGGGTCCGGGCATTTTGAGCTTCATGTACCCGTAATGGGGTATGGCTTGAAAAATCGTGAATGCCTCCCGCCCTAGAAGGGCGTGGTATCCGGTACTGAACGGGGCCACTTGGAATGTTATTTCTTCGGACCTGTAACTATCTGGAGTGTCGAATACCACATGTAGTGTGATTTTCCCAGCGCGACGTGCCTCCCGACTGGGGATGATCCGTCGGAAGGTTGTGCTGCTTTGCTCAATACGGTTGCTGTCTATTTCCATTTTTTGAAGAGTCTCCTCCTAAATGAGGTTTAATCCGCTGCCGCCATCCATGAGCACTTTAGTGAGCCGAAAGTCGTCCACAATTGGACCGAGGACCAAAGCGGCTGGTGCTCGAGCTGTTTGGAATTTAGGTTCTTCACTGGCATTAAAGGTGATAGCCGTGTCGCTCCATGGATTTATTGCTGCCACATGGCAGACTTCGGCAAGGCTGCGGAGTGCTCGCTTACGCCTATTATTTGAGGCGAAGGTCTCAAAGACTGTCAATACTGTATTGTTATCCACGGGAAGGTGCTCTGAGGTATTTTGGATGAGGAGATCCTCACCGCTCTTGGCCACCTGCCGGAGTACCCAACATGCTCTAAGGTTGTCTATTGATATGGTATCCACTGTACTATGAATTTTGCAGGGCTCGTTAAGCCATCCCTCCAATACGGTTCCACGCCCTGCAGTGGGCTTTTGCTTCTTTGTAATTGAGTCGGGGCGATTTATGAAAGTGCACCCTTTTAATTCGGACTGGGGGTTTTGTCAGAGCCGGATTATCCCAAAATTTTGTTTGGGTTTTCCAGGCGCTTTCCATCGCACAATACTTCCATACTATGGCCTCCAAGTCAGCGAAGTGTGCTATGTCCTGGCGACTTATGGCGTTGAGGATTCCCTTGTCCGTGCAATTGTTGCAAAAGAACGAAATTGTGTCTTCCTCGCGACAGTCCTTAACCTTGTTCATTACAAGGAGGAATCTGGCCCAATAGTGATGTACTGTCTCTTGGGGCGCTTGCCTAATGTGGGAAAGATCGTTTGTATCTGGGTGGGTGGGTGGATTTAAGTCCATACCTTGACCCAATCTGAGACCCCGGGGCAGGGGAGTTTCTGATCTTGGAAGTTCGGGCTCCGGGATGTTACCCCGCAGGTTCGGTATGCAGCCTAATTCTAGGTTCAGGGTTAGGGCGATGTCCTCCCGTGAACGGGTATCCGGCTCGGAGAGCTCGGGAATCCGAACATAGTTCATCCTCAGGATAGAGGGAGAATCACCGCAATGCTCCTCCACCACCGCTATCTGATGGGTGACCGGCGGAGAGTTAATATCCATCTGGTCGGGTTTAAGCCCGATCCGATCGTAGTTCGTAGCGACTCCCAGAGCGGCGATGCGATCCAAGAGCTCGTTCAAAGAGGAGAGCTCCATTGGATCCATCTGCTCGGCGAATATCGAGCCGATGTGGAGGCTATTTTTGATGACCTGAGAAGTCATCGTTGGCGCAGCGGCCGAGCGGGCGGTTATGACGAAGCCGCCTAGTCGGAGAGTTTGGCCTAAAGCCAGGGCTCCCCCAGAGGTGAGGTTGTCCTTGACAACGAGATGAGCCATCCCTCCTTATGATGATGACACAATGGAACTCTCAATGAAAGCACCAAAGTCGGTGTCAAAACGGCGGATCTCGGGTAGGGGGCCCCGAACTATGCGTCTAATGCGGATGGTAACAGGAGGCAGGGGACACGATGTTTACCGAGGTTCGGGCCCTCTTGATGCAGGTAATACCATACGTCCTGCGTGTTTGTTCTTGATGATATGAGTATTACAAGAGTTGATCTACCACAAGATCGTAGACGCTAAACCCTAGAAGCTAGCCTATGGTATGATTGTCTGTTGTCCTACGGACTAAACCCTCCGGTTTATATAGACACCGGAGGGGGCTAGGGTTACATAGAGTCGGTTACAAGGGAGGATACCTACATATCCGTATTGCCAAGCTTGCCTTTTATGCCAAGGAAAGTACCATCCGGACACGGGACGAAGTCTTCAATCTTGTATCTTTATTGTCCAACAGTCCGGCTAAAGGATATAGTACGGCTATCCAGAGACCCCCTAATCCAGGACTCCCTCAGTCCTCTTCGTCGAAGATGATCGGCGTATTGGACCATTTGAGCTGCTTCGAGGCCTCTCGCGCTGGTTCCACGCCATTGACTTCTCTTGCCCACCGTTTGAGCTGACACCAAGAAGTATGCAGAGATGCACCTCCGTCAATGCACAGGGCGTCTGTGGCCTTTTGAAACTCCTACTCACTGGTTTCCTCTTCATCCCCTCCATCACTCTAATCATCGCAGATTTCCTTCTCTCGACCTCTTGTGGGTTTTCCTTGGTTATGAATGGGTTTGCCAGGGCGGTTTACTTCACCACCTCGTCTCTAACCGCAAGCAACATTCTGACCTTTTTCCTGATCACACATCTCATACTTTGCTTACTGTTTCTTGACAAGCTTCTCAACCTAATAACACTCTTGAAGGTCACGGCCCTTGGCCCGATGAATATTGCAGTATGGCCCATCGCCTTACCTGGCTTTCTTGGCAGCAGCGGCCTCCCGGAAGTCGGTGCACATGGCAGCTTCCTTGCCAGGGGCCTCAACTTTGGCCTTCTTGCCAGTACTAGGCATACCAGATCCTTCAACAGTCATCACTGCCTTATCCCTTCTCTTCTTATTGTGCTTCTTCCTCTTCTTCTAACTAGTTTATTCATCCTCATCCTCTGAATCAACATTGGTGCAATCTTCCTCTCCGGGCAGCTTCCTCCCCTCTTCCATTCGAGCACACTTATCCACCAGTGTGTAAAGCTCCTTCATAGTCTTGGGCAACCGCACGTTCATCTTGGAACAGATACGATGGTTGCGCAAATTGGACCGGAAGGCAGCTATTACAGCTGCCAGATGGATATTTCGGATATTTCTATGAACTTTGCTGAATCTTTGTAAATACATACGGAGGGTTTCTCCTTCCTTTTGCTGGAGAATCTGCAAATCGTTGGGCCTGCCGGGTTCCTGATGACCGCTAGTGAAGGCTCCAATGAACTCATGGGATAGGTCAGCCCATGACGAAATGGATTTCTCCAGTAGGTGCATCAGCCAAGATATCACATTGGACTTGAGGGCCAAGGAGAAGTAGTTGGCGAACACCTTCTCATCTCTTCCCCTAGCTGCCTGAACAACGATGGTGTAGATGCTCAAGAACTCTGTCGGGTTCAGCCTCCCGTCGTACTTCTCAGGTATCTCCGGCTTAAACGCGCATACTGACGGCCAACGGACTTGCCACAACTATCGTGTAAAGGCATGGTACACAACCTCGAAAGGTAGGCACCCGCCAACACCGAGCGCAGCCTCATCGATGTTGAGGCCGTCGTACCTGTCGGTCCGATAGAGGTCATCGCGGCGCTACTCAACGACGTGCGCGTCTCCTCTCCGCCTATCCTCCGGTCCTCGGTGTTGGCCTGGACGAACTCTAGGGTCAGAAGAAGCCATCAAGACATCGTCGGGGTCTTGATTCGGTTGTGCTCGCACGGGGACTGCACTGTGGGGATGGCCCCTTCCGTACGGTCAGTAGCACTAGCTATTGCTGTCGCTTGGAGAGGTCGCGGTGGGTCAGCTCACAGTGAGCTCCCTGCTTTGGCGAAACCGAGAAGGCTTTCGATGGTGGCACACCATTTGTCCACCTGCTCGGCCACCGGCAGAAACCTCAACAGCAGTTGAGCCTGTGCCATGGCCTCTGAAGCCGTACTTGGCAGGTATGATGATGAAGTCGATCATACGGTCGCTCGGCTCCTAACGGTGCCACCGGTGGTAGTACTGCGCCAGCGCTGCTACTGCGGGGCGACCACATGTATGTGTGCGGCGTAGGCACTTGAGGGTTAGTGGCTCCGTTGGGCGCAGCGGCTTGATCGGCCCTTTCGGCGGGAGGTGCACGCGCTGCGACCGCACACATAGTGGGGTCGGCTGGAGGGCGGCGGTTCGCCCTGGTCCGGGCGTCGTTGCTATGATTGTGCCCATCAGTGGGGGAGAGGGGCACAGATGGAGTGATGCCCTCGCCCATACCTTGGGGAGCGTGGCCGTCGGGGTGCTGCTGATATTGCTCTCCTCCGACACCTCCTCCTCCTGTGTCAGCTGCGGGGGAAGTGGTGATGGCGCCGCATGCCCCGACCACTTCCCTAGCAGCGTCCACGCCCTCGTGCGCCTCCACACCCCCTGCAGCATTAGAGACCACGGGCGGAGGAGCCTTTGAGGTGGATGGGTGAGCTGGAGGACCGAGCTTCTTCTTAGGCACCATGGTTGATGGCGTCGTCGAGGATGAAGATGGTGATGAAGCCAACGCGCCGCGCACGCCTTAAGGTTCGTGCAGGCGTGCCCCCTACCTGGTGCGCCAAAGATGTCGTGGGAAACCACAACCACCTATGGGACCAGGAGGTCCCTTGGAGGTTCGGCAGGGGGGTGACACATTGCACAAAGAGCATACGAGCGTGGGGCAGCACGGCAGAGATCACACATGCAATTTACCCATGTTCGGGGTACCATGAGGCGTAAAAACCTACTCCTGCTTTGGTGGATTGATGGTGGAAAAGGTGGTGGCGAGCGTACTACACTTGCTCGGCAGGGGTTGCCTTGGGGGAGCAGCGACTACGTGCGTATGGGGGTGTGAGTTGTCCAACCTTCTAACCCTCTCTATGGTTTCCATGGGCCTCCTTTTATAGATCAAGGGGTAACCACAGTGGCAAAGTAGTCATTACACACTGATAAGATAGCAAATAGTGCTATCATATCTAACTCTATGCGCTGAAAGGGCGCATTTAATGCACCACTTAACATCACATCATTGGTTGTCCGACAACTCTTGTTGGGCTATCTTGCCTGATCTGCGCATGTTCTCTTGACACGTCATGGGACGGGTGTCATCTGTGGGTTTCTTTTGTAGGAAATGGCTTCCATGTGTCGAATGGCTGCCACTTATTCTCTTTGCGGCTCGACACCACATTGATTGACGTCGTGGGTCATGTTGGAGGTGTTGGTGAGGTAGCTCTGCCTCCGCGAGGCCCGGCAGGCCCTGTCGGGGTGCCCTGGTTGTCTGCTTCAGGGGGTGGCCTTGCTCCTTGCCAGGCTCGCCTGCCCGGCAAGGGAGGCTTTTCTCTTGACGATACCCTGCTTCCTTTAGCTCGTCCTTGGTCCCTCTGATCTGCATGTTGGTCCTTCGAACTTCCGGGGTCCTAGTACCCTGACTTGTGTTGGCCCTTCATTCTTTCGCTCGTGCCTGTGCACAGTCTGGGCAACAGACCCATGGTTTGTTGCACCGACAGTCTGGTAGTTCAATTCTCCACCAATGTTACCGGCAACGTAATCTTTCCCTTAGGCCAGCTCGTGCGGGGTTGATTCCTTGGAATGTGCCAGTAACCTTAAGCTCAACATCAGGGATCTGCAGCTTGCGGACTACTTTGGGGGAGATTAGATTCAGCCTAGCCCCGTCGTCAACAAGCATCTTTGTGACTTTGAGGTTGTGTATTGTCGGTGAGACCAACAATGGCAAACACCCAACCGCAGTGGTACGGTTTGGATGATCATGTTCGTCGGAGATGATAGGCGTGCATGACAACTTGAGCGGCTTCGGAGAATATGCAGCTGGCTCGACAACATTGACCTCTCGTGCCCACTTCTTGACTTGCCGGTGAGAGGAGTGCAGGGATGCACCCCCGTTAATGCACATGGCTTCAATTGCTTTCGACAATTCTTGCTCGCTAGTTTCTTCCTCATCCCCTTCATCACTGTACTTGCCCCCTTCTTTCTTCTCGGTCTCTAGCTGGCTTTTCCTTCTGCTATGGGGTCTTGCAGCAACGGCCTCCTCTGCCGTCATGGCTCTTCCCGACAGCACCTTCCTGGTCTCTTTCCTTGTCATGCTTCTCATACTTAGCCTTATTTTTCTTAACAAGCTGTTCAACTTGATGGCATTCTTGAAGGTCATGCCCTTTAGTGCCATGGATCTTGCAGTATGGCCCGTCAGACTTCCCAGCTTTCTCTACCGCCACAGCCTCGCGGCAATTAGTGCACGCGGAAGCTTCCTTGTCGAGGGCTTCGGTTTTGGCCTTCTTGAAGATTGCTAGAACCCTCAACGGCCAATACTGACTTCTCTTTGCATTTCTTATGGCGCTTCCGGTTCCTTCTCCTCCGGTTAGTAGTCTCGTCGTCGTCCTCTGAATCGACCCCGACGGCATCCTCCTATTAGGGGGTCGCCTTCCTTCCTCAACCCGATCACACTTGTATGCCAAAGTGGAAAATTTGTTAATGGTCGTCGGAAGTCGAACGTCCATCTTGGAACGTATCCTTCTGTTGCGCATGTTCGAATGGAACACGGCAATCATGGCTGCTGGATGTATCTCAGGAATATTTAGTGCACTCGACTGAACCTCTGCATATACTTTCACAAGCGTTGTCCTTCCTTCTGTGGAAGGACTTGCAAGTCGATGGGTTGTCCATGCTCTTGATAGCCACCCGTGAAGGCGCAAACAAACTCATTGCACAAGCTAGCCCATGACGAAATGGAGTTCTATGGCAGGTGCATTAGCCATGATCTCACATTTGGCTTAAGTGCCAAAGGGAAGTAGTTGGCGAACGCCTTCTCATCTCTCCCTCCGGCGGCTTGAACAACAATTGTGTAGATGATCAAAAAATCTATTGGGTTCAACTTTGGATCATATTTTTCTGGCAACTCAGGCTTGAAAACGTGGGCAGATGGCCAATGGACTTGCCACAGCTCCCGAGTGAAGGCAGGGCACCCAACCTCAAAAGATTGGTACACACCATCACTGGGCGCGGGTCGTCGAGTCTGGGCCATTGAGCCTATCAGATTGGCGGCAGGTTTCCCATCATCGTTCTATGGTAATGCACGCATCTTCCCTCCGTCCATCCTCCAGAACCCATCACTGATCCCGACGGGCATGCGGGTCATATGAGGCCATCGATGCTCCATCAGGTTTGTAATCTTGATGCGCTTGTCGCTGTTCCTGGATCGGATGCCATGGAGGTGATTGCACCGTTAGTGTTGATACATCTCCAACGTATCTATAATTTTTGATTGTTCCATGCTATTATATTATCAACCTTGGATGTTTTATATGCATTTATATGCTATTTTATATGATTTTTGGGACTAACCTATTAACCTAGAGCCCAGTGCCAGTTTCTTTTTTTACCTTGTTTTAGAGTTTCACAGAAAAGGAAAATCAAACGGAGTCCAATTGACCTGAAACTTCACAGAACTTATTTTTGGAAGGAAAGCAACCCAGGAGACTTGGAATCCATGTAAGGGAAGCAACGAGTAAGCCACGAGTCAGGGGGCACGCCCACCCCCCTGGGCGCGCCCTCCACCCTCGTGGGCCCCTAGTGGCTCCCCTGACGTACTTGTTCTGCCTATATATTTCCATATACCCTAAAACGATCGGGGAGCACAATAGATTGGGAGTTCTGCCGCCAGAAGCCTCCGTAGCCACCGAAAGCCAATCTAGACCCATTCCGGCACCCTGCCGGAGGGGGAATCCCTCACCGGTGGCCATCTTCATCATCCCGGTGCTCTCCATGATGAGGAGGGAGTAGTTCTCCCTCGGGGCTGAGGGTATGTACCAATAGCTATGTGTTTGATCTCTCTCTCTCTCTCTCTCGTGTTCTTGAGGTGGTACGATCTTGATGTATCGCGAGCTTTGCTATTATATTTGGATCCTATGATGTTTCTTCCCCCCTCTACTCTCTTGTAATGGATTGAGTTTCCCCTTTGAAGTTACCTTATTGGATTGAGTCTTTAAAGATTTGAGAACACTTGAAGTATGTCTTACCGTGCGTATCTGTGGTGACAATGGGATATCATGTGATTCACTTGATGTATGTTTTGGTGACCAACTTGCAGGTTCCCCCCATGAACCTATGCACAGGGGTTGGCACACGTTTTCATCATGATTCTCCGGTAGAAACTTTGGGGCACTCTTTGAGGTTCTATGTGTTGGTTGAATAGATGAATCTGAGATTGTGTGACGCATATCGTATAATCATACCCACGGATACTTGAGGTGACATTGGAGTATCTAGGTGACATTAGGGTTTTGGTTAATTTGTGTCTTAGGGTGTTATTCTAGTACGAACTCTAGGGCTGTTTGTGACACTTGTAGGAATAGCCTAGCGGATTGATTAGAAAGAATAACTTTGAGGTGGTTTTGCACCCTATCATAATCTCTTCGTTTGTTCTCCACTATTAGTAACTTTGGAGTGACTCTTCGTTGCATGTTGAGGGATAGTTATGTGATCCAATTATGTTATTATTGTCTATAGGACTTGCACTTGTGGAAGTATGAACCCTAGGCCTTGTTTCAACGAATTGCAATACCGTTTACGCTCACTTTTATCATTAGTTACCTTGCTCTTTTTATATTTTCAGATTACAAATACCTTTATCTATCATCCATATACCACTTGCATCACCATCTCTTCGCTGAAATAGTGCACCTATACAATTTACCATTGTATTGGGTGTGTTGGGGACACAAGAGACTCTTTGTTATTTGGTTGCAGGGTTGCTTGAGAGAGACCATCTTCATCCTATGCCTCCTACGGATTGATAAACCTTAGGTCATCCACTTGAGAGAAATTTGCTACTGTGCAACAAACCACTGCACTTGGAGGCCCAAGAATGTCTACAAGAAGAAGGTTGTGTAGTAGACATCAAGTGTGCCCCCCTCAAGACGGCCAGTAGTTTGTGTTGTTGTCGTTGTTCACGGGTTTCGTGAGGGCTCCGTCTGCTAGGATTTTTCGGCTTTAGAAAAGACGATCAAACTCTGGATGGTGGCTCTCCACTCATCCATTTGATCAGCCGTTCATGGGAATCTCAGCAGGAGTGGGGCCCACGACATGGCTTCCAAAGCCGTACTCGGCATAGCCCACGAGGCGGATTGAGACGTCGGCCGACTCCTAGTTGCATCAGCAGGAGTGTCGCTGCGCTCTTGCCGTAGTGAAACAGTCGCCATGGCAGCCAGGCGATGAGTAGGGGGTCCTCGGGGATCAACAACCTCGTTTCGTGCCACCGCCCTGCTCGCTTTGTTCTGGGTAAGGGGGATGCCTACTAGCCGCACGGGTGGTAGGCGCTACTAGAGGGTCATGGCTTGCACCAGAACGAGTGCTACTACGTTAGCTACGTTCGCTGGTCCGCCGAGGCAGTGATGACTGGTTGTCCCCTCCCCCCTGTAGCTTCTGTACCAAGCTCGCCTAGAAATTACGAGTGGGGCCCGCCTTTGCAGTTCCCTGCCTCAGCTTCGACCACGGGGGACACGACGAAGACGTCGCCTATGCTATTCATGCCACCCACAATATCTACCTCACCCAAAGCCGCCGCGGTGCCTATGGCGTCCATGGCTGTGTGTGAGGGACCCTTCGAAGTGGAAGGATGTGTTGTTGCGCCAGATTTCTTCTTGGGTGCCATGGATGAAGACGATGATGATGATTAACATGCTTCTCACAACCTCGGGTTTGCGCAAGCGCTTTCCTCCTAGCTACCTGGCACGCTGAAGATGTCGTGGGTGGACATGATCACCTACCAGGCCATGAGCCCCTTGTGGTTCGGCAAGGGGAAAGATCACGTTGCAGAAAGAGCGGAGGCAATGAAGCAACATGACAGCGATGACACAGGTGGTTTTTACCCAGGTTCGGGCTGCCATGAGGCATAAAACCCTACTCCTGCTTTGGTGGATTGAGTGGAAGAGCACAACGACACAAAGCGCTCGAGCCCAACAAGGTTACCTTGGGGGAAGAGCTGCTAAGCACGTACAATTGTGGAGGGTATGAATCCCTTCTCTAGATTGCCATGGCCCTCCTTCTATAGCTCAAGGGGTAACCACAGTGGCGAAATAGTCATTATCAAGTGATTACATAGCTAATAGTGCTATCATACCTAAGTCTGGCAGTTAGGACAAAGTGCATTAAATGCACTGCTAGGTGTTTGCCGGATTTAGGGCTCTGCAGACCCAAGAAAGGTTCAAACTCCGAGGTGTGTGCGAACGACTCAAGCTATATAGCCTACCAGCCCGTCGCCCCACGGCCTAGCTCAATTCACACGACCAAGGAAGAAGGTGAACACGGCAGTTTACCCAGGTTCGGTCCACCTTGTGGTGTAAGACCCTACTCCTGGTTTGTGGTTGATTGGCCTCACGAGGGGCTAAGGATGAACTAGTACATGCGATGAACAACCTCGCGAGGTCTATGGGTGAGGGAATGAGTCGACCCCTTCTGCGGTGGTGGCTAACCTATATTTATAGTGGCCTCAGTCCACTTCCCCCAAAACGTAGGCGGGAAGGGATCCCACAGTGGCCAATTTTAAAGGGAACAAATAGTACGTCTTATCCTGATGAAAGTTTGTATTCGTCTGCAAAGCTTCTGGTCGTGACGCTGTGGTGGGATCGGCAATGACATCCGCCATGCCATGCCGGTGGCCTTGGTCTCGTTGCACTGGAATGGAAACCATTGCCAGATTCCTCGGGAACCCATGACTGTCTTGCCTCCTTAGCACGAAAAATGAAACTACCTTCTCTACGCCCGCTGGCGCCACCCTGCCGTGGTCATCATGGATTGCGTCATTGTAGCCGCATGAGGCTGGGTACCTGCATAGAAATCCCCGCTACTCGGGAGGCCACCTAGGGGGGCCGCTTCCTAGGGAAGCCTTGATGTCGTCCGCCTCACGATGCTTGGCTCCTCGCGAGGGTCTTGTCTTGGTGGTCTTGTAGATGGGTCGTACCAGGCCATCGGTGGAGCCACACCGTGGGTCGCAGGTAGGCAAGTCTGGGTACCCTAGGTCCCAAAATGCCGACAGTAGCCCCCGGCTCCAAGGCGCGCACGAACTTGGCTTCGAAGCGAAGCCAAGGGGCAAGGGCGAAGTATTGCAGGACCCAATTGCCTGCGGACCAAGCCGATGCGTAGCGCTTGACGAGACGTGGGTGTCTCTGCTTCCCCACGCCGCCTTGGTAATTGCTCGGACTTGACAATTGCCTGCTGCATGCAGCGGAGACATCATTACTAGGAGCATGGGAGGCCGCCGGTTAGCCTTTCTTCGCCTATAAA
>NC_041382.1:439076715-439145611 GCF_002162155.2 Triticum dicoccoides
CATTTTCATCTTCTTGTTGCTCGCTCTTCTTCTTCTTTGCCGCGCCGCCGTCTCGCCAGTACATCCATGGCGCCACCGCCGTCACGCCACCGCCCAAGCGGGGCCGCGGCCAACCCTGTAAGTATGTTGCGACCCTGGCGGTGGCTCCCCGAGGGCATGGGGGCACCACCTTGAAGGCCGGCATCACCTCGGGCAGTCACGGGAAGGCTCCCTCCTACGACGGAAGCTGCTGCGGCCGAGGCGGCCGCCACTAAGTAGGGACGCATGTGGTAGCCACTCGGCCACCGCGCCCTCGATCCCATTCGGCTGACGTATCCTTGGAGTTCGTGGTGTGGGAGGACAGACCGGCAGGCGTCTGGTTTTAGCTTACGCACTCCTTCACGGGGTGATACCGACCGAGGACCTGGCCGCCTCTAGCAGTAGGCCGATGGTTGAGGCAGCAAGGCCTCGTGGGTGGAGGTCGAGGTCACCCCCGCTGACAAAGTGTTCCTGAACCGTAGGTGGCAGCCGTTCGCCCGCGCGCGCGGCCTGCAGGGGAGGTGTACTCTCCACTTCTAGCATGGTGGGCTGCGACTCTCTATGTCAGAGTCTTCGGGGAGGACGGCGGGCACCGGGGTTGTTTCCTCGAGGGCGACGATGATGATTACAATGTCCGTTTCTCCTTTGACGACGGTCGGGTGGGGGGGGACCAGCATCCTCGATGGTGAGCTCGCCCTTGGCAATGGTCGCGGCGCTTCCAGCAGCGGCGGCTCCTCCTCTGGGAAGAGTATGAGCGATGGCGACTACGACGAGCCATGATACGTCTCCAACGTATCTATAATTTTTGATTGTTCCATGTTGTTATATTATCAATCTTGGATGTTTTATAATCATTTTATATCATTTTTTGTACTAACCTATTTGACATAGTGCTAACTGCCAGTTCCTGTTTATTCTGTGTTTTTTACATCATAGAAAATAAGTAATAGACGGAGTCGAAATGCCACGAAACTTTATGGAGATTTTTTATGGACCAGAAGGAACATGTTGGGCCCTGGTTGCACCTGGGGGGAGTCCCGAGGAGGGGACAATCCACCAGGGCACGCCAGGAGGCCCAGGCGCGCCCTGGTGGGTTGTGCCCACCTCGAGTGTCCCTCGGACCGCCTCCTTGCTCTATAAATACCCAAAAAATACCATAACCCTAGGCGAGTTGATCAAATATTCATCGAGCTGCCGCAGAGTCCAAAACCACCAAATCCAATCTAGGCACCATCTCGGATGGGGTTCACCACCTCCATTGGTGCCTCTCTGATGATGTGTGAGTAGTTCTTTGTAGACCTTCGGGTCCATAGTTAGTAGCTAGATGGCTTCATCTCTCTCTCTCTTGATCCTCAATACAAAGGCCTCTTGGAGATCACGGTGTAACTCTTTTGCGGTGTGTTTGTTGAGATCGATGAACTTTGAGTTTATGATCAGATCTATCTTTTTATATCCATGAAAATTATTTGAGTTTCTTTGATCTCCTATATGCATGATTGCTTATAGCCTCATATTTCTTCTCTGATATTTGGGTTTTTTTGGCCAACTTGATCTATTTATCTTGCAATGGGAAGAGGTGCCTTGTAGTGGGTTCGATCTTACAGTGCTTGATCCTAGTGACAGAAAGGGAAACGACACGTATGTATCGTTGCTACTAAGGATAAAATGATGGGGTCTATCTCTACATAGATAGATCTTGTCTACATCATGTCATCATTCTTATTTCATTTCTCCGTTTCTCCATAAACTTAACACACTAGATGCAAACTGGATAGTGGTCGATGTGTGGAGTAATAGTAGTAGATGCGGGCAGGAGTCAGTCTACTAATCTTGGACGTGATGCCTATGTAATGATCATTGCCTGGATATCATCATAATTATTTGAGGTTGTATCAATTGCCCAACAGTAATTTGTTTCCCCATCGTTTGCTATTTTTCTCGAGAGAAGCCACTATTGAAACCTACGGCCCCCGGGTCTTCTTTCTCATATATTTGCCTTTGTGATCTACTTTTCTCTAGCATTTATTTTCAGATCCATCAATCCAAAAAACCAAAAATACTTTGCTGCACTTTATTTTATTTGCGATCTATTTATTTAATCTATTACAAATATCTCCTGTCACGCACCAATTTCTGGCACCGTTACCCGAAAGGGATTGACAACCCCTTTAACACATCGGGTTGCGAGGATTTGTTATCTGTGTGCAGGGGCTGTTTATGTTTTGTTGCTTGGTTCTCCTACTGGTTCAATAACCTTGGTTTCATAGCTGAGGGAAATACCTACCGTCGTTGTGCTGCATCATCCCTTCCTCTTTGGGGAAATACTGACATAGCTTCAAGCAACATCAATAGGAATTTCTGGCGCCGTTGCCGAGGAGGATCTTCAACATATACCAGGTTCCTAATCACAAATCTCATCTCCTTGCAATTTACATTATTTGCCATTTGCCTCTCGTTTTCCTCTCCCCCATTTCACAAAAAATTCCGTTTTATTCGCCTCTCTTTTTCGTTTGTCGTTCTCTTGCTTTCTAGTCTCGATGGCTAGCGCCCCTACTCCTCCTTTGTCAGCAGATTTTGAAGTCCTTTACTTCACGCAAGGATAAGGAGAAAACCTGAAAGATGCCTGGTATAGGATTATGGAATCGTATCATATTTCCAACTTAAAGGGGGATGCTAAAGTTTTTCTTTGAAATTTTTACATACGATTGGCTTTGCATCATAGACAACTTCTCGATTTTGCCGCTAAAGGAAACTTCGTTGATCTTAATGCCAATGTTGCCTATGAAATCATAGAGGGTATTTTGGGAATTCCTCATCAAAAGGGTTTCCTTTTACCCCCGAGGGAGCTCAAATGTTGGACAAACTTGGTGATTTGCATAAGCATATGGTTGAAATACAAAAATATAATGAACCCCTCAAACACCTCAGTGGTAGTATCAATCGCATGAATGCCATGGATATTTTTGATGTTAAGATGGTTTCTTTTCTGGAGAATTTAGGGAAGCGTAAAGAGCCTCCCGGGTATGATAAAACCCTTACAAAAGTTGCCAAAACTACGAAAGATAAAACTTAGATCCTTGCTTTATGCCTAGCTAGGGGCGTAAAACTATAGCGCTTGTTGGGAGGCAACCCAATGAATACATTTTATTTTTCCTTTTTGCTTCCTGTTTTGTGTGTTAGCACAATTATGCTACTGTTATTATTGTGTTTTTATGTATTAATTAGTGTTTGTGTCAAGTAAAGCCTTCAGGATCTTCTTGGGTGATAGTTGTTTGATCTTGCTACACACTTTTACGCTCACGAAATTAATTTTCATTTTTTAGACGAGGGCGATAAAAGTCCCATTCCACTTGTAGTAGATCAATATACAAATTTCTCAGGTCGTCCTAATTTTTCAGAATTTTTGGAGTTACAGAGTATTCTAAATAGTCAGATTGCTACACACTGTTCTGTTTTGATAGATTCTGTTTTCTTTGATGAGTTTTGGCCATAGAAAATTTGGAATACAGTAGATATAATACAAAAACAAAATATGAATTGGTTTGATACAATACTTATAGTAGTGATTTATTACTCTTATACTAACGGATATCACGAAGGTTTTGTTGAGTTTTGTGTGATTGAAGTTTTCAAGTTTTGGGCTATCTTACGATGGACGAAGGAAGGATGGAAGAGCCTAAGCTTGGGGACGCCCTGGAATCCCAAGCTATTAACCAAAATTGAGCAACCAACTAAGCTTGGGGATGCCCTCGAGTGGCATCCCTGCTTTCTGTAACGCCTCGGATGTAACCTGCCATATTTGCACTCCGCCTTTGCCATTTTCGGCTTTAAGTTATGAGATTCCCTTCGTGGTTGGGTTTTTGTCTTCGTTTTGCATTTTTTTCATGTCATGCATTTCATATCATGTCATCATGTGCATCGCATTTGCATTCGTGTTCGTCTTAGGCATCCGAGCATTTTCCCCGTTGTCCGTTTCGCAATCCGACACTCCTACGTCCTCCGGCGCTGCCTTTTGTCTCTTTTCGTTTGCGGGTGTTAAACATTCTCGGAATGGACCGAGATTTGCCAAGTGGCCTTGGTACACCACCGTTAGACCTCCTATCAAATTTCGTGTCATTTGGAGTCCGTTTGATACTCCAACGGTTAACCGGGGAATGGTAATGGCCTCGTGAGTGTTGCAGCCCAACACCCCTCCAAAACGGACCAATAACCCATCCAAACCTCTCCCATGTCCTCCGTCGTCGGATCACAATCGTGTGGTCGAAAACTACACTTCATTTGGACACTCCAAACTCCTCCTACCTATAAATATGTTCTCCCCGTCCAAAATCCGGGTCCAAACCCTAGATAAACCTCCCCCGCCACCATCGGACGCGTTCGCGACGGCCGGACACGTTCGCCGCCGCCGCCCGACGAATCCCGCGCCGACACGTGGCGACCATCGCGCCCACATCGTAGCCGCCGCCCGGGGCCCAGATGCGGCCCGCCCCGGGGCCGAACTGGGCCTCGCCGAGCCCGCACGCCACCGCCCGCTCCCGCTGCTCCTCCGCGCCCCGCCGCCTCGCCGCAGCTCCACCTGCCCCGTCGGAGCACTAGCAACGTCGGCGCCGCCCGCCGTTCTCCGGCGACCCCGTGACTCGCCGACCTCAAGCCTCATCGGCCTCGTTCTCCTCTTCTCCAGCTGCCGCAGCGCGCAAGTCCGGCGACCCCTCCGACGAACCTCGTGCAGCACGCCCGAACCAGATCTGAGGTATACACCCCCTCTTTTCCCACTATCCCTTATTCTGGAACATTTTATGCCTCCGTTCTTTATGCCATAACTCCATGACCGTAGCTCCGTTTCATGCGCATGAGATATCAAAATGTTCATTGTGGGCTGCTCTTCATTTCATTCCATTGTGGCATGCTTGTTTGAGTCCATTGTGTTGCCAAAATCACTGATGCAAGAGCGCTATAAATTGTTTGGTGTTGTTACTTATCAGAGTATGAGGATTTGTCATTTTGTCACACTTGTTGTGTGCATCTTACGGGCACGAGCTCTACATGTGTTTTGGTCAATGCCATGCTATATTTACAGGGGTGCTTGCCATGTATTTTTGTGATCAATGTGGTGACTAGCTGAAGCATGCAAAGTAGCCTTCGTGTTACTGCTGATTTCAGGGACTTAAGATTTTGCTAAGTCCTTGGTCTGCTGTTATTTTTATACCACGTAACCATGATCCTACAGAGAGATCCGTACTTGTTTTGAGTTGCTTAAGTAAGGATGATTTGGGCATGTGGTTAGGATATATCCATCCATGGCCCTGTTTGCTATTATGGAGTGCCCTAGAATGTCTCAATCTTTCTCTACTTTTTCTATAAAATGTTCCTGGCAGATTGTTTACATGTTAATCAATTTTGCCATGGTTGTTGTAGTTGATACATGCATGCTATGAACTTGCTCTTGCCATGGTTAGCTTCTCGAACATGTCTTCTTGCTGATGCTATGCTTATCTTGTCACGCAATGCCTTGTGGTGAGTGAATCGAGCTCGCAAAGATGCCTTAATAATTCTGTTTATGCCATGCTCAGTTTTCTGCAAAGTCTGAATCTGTTTTTACTAAGTCTGTGAAGCTGATATCTTTTGCACTTTTGTCATGCTTGTTTGAACCTGCTCTGGTGTGATTTAGCCGTAGCTCAGTGTTCATCTTTTGTCAAGCATCTTGAGTAGATCACTGCCATGTGCTTTGTTGTTATGTTGGAGGGCAGTAGCTTAGTTTCTTCTTGCATTCTAGATGGCATCGTGTTGTTAATCGTAGATTTGTGCCATTATTGTATTGCTTGCCATTTGCAAACCGTGCGTCCGATTCCGGTTATCTTTATATCGATTTCGACCGAAATCATCTCATCTTTCCAGCGGCACACTTGGTTTGCCAAGTTGATGCCTTAATCAATCTTTTCTTTCCGGAGCACGCATATGCATTGCATATCACATCTCGCATATCATGCCATGTTTTACATCATGTTGCTTGCGCATTTCACCGTGATTGATTGTTGGTTCCTTTGCTTGTGTTCTTGCCTTGGTTAGAGCCGGGAGACGAGTACGTGATCGAGGAACCTGTTGAGTATGCTAACGAGGATCAAGCTTTCGTCAACTCTGAGAACATTGCAGGCAAGATGACCATACCCCCGAAATCACTTCTATCTTTGCTTGCTAGTTGTTCGCTCTTTTGCCATGCCGCGATACCTACCACTTTCTATATCATGCCTCCCATATTGCCATGTCAAGCCTCTAACCCACCTTTCCTAGCAAACCGTTGTTTGGCTATGTTACCGCTTTGCTCAGCCCCTCTTATAGCATTGTTAGTTGCAGGTGAAGCTGAAGTTTGTTCCATGTTGGAACATGGATATTGTTGGGATATCATTATTATATCTTGTTTACTTTAATGCACCTATATAATTGGTAAAGGGTGGAAGGCTCGGCCTTATGCCGGGTGTTTTGTTCCACTCTTGCCGCCCTAGTTTCCGTCATACCGTGTTATGTTCCTTGATTTTGCGTCCCTTACGCGGTTGGGTGTTATGGGAACCCCTTGACAGTTTGCTTTGAATAAAACTCCTCCAGCAAGGCCCAACCTTGGTTTTACCCTTTGCCTACCTACCACAATATACCTTTCCCTTTGGTTCTGCGGACTCAAGGGTCATCTTTATTTTAACCCCCCCCCCCCCGGGGCCAGTGCTCCTCTGAGTGTTGGTCCGAAATGGGCAACCTACGGGGCCACCTCGGGGCAACTTGAGGGTTTGTTTTACTCGTAGCTTGACCTATCCGGTGTGCTTTGAGAACGAGATACATGTGACTCCTATAGGGATTTGTTGGCACATCGGGCGGCTGTGATGGTCTTGTTTTACCTTTATCGAAATTTCTTGTTGTAGGATCGAAAGTATATCTAGAGGGGGGGGTGATTAGACAACTTGACCAAATAAAAACTTCTCCGTTTCCCAATTTTAGTTCTTAGCAGATTTTAGCAACTTTGGACAAGTCAAGCAACCTTAAAACAATTCAAGAAAGCATGCAAAGAGTATAGAGCAGCGGAAAGTAAAGCATGCAACTTGCAAGAATGTAAAGGGAGGGGTTTGGAAGATTCAAACGCAATTGGAGACACCGATGTTTTTGTCGTGGTTCCGATAGGTGGTGCTATCGTACATCCACGTTGATGGAGACTTCAACCCACGAAGGGTAACGGCTGCGCGAGTCCATGGAGGGCTCCACCCACGAAGGGTCCACGAAGAAGCAACCTTGTCTATCCGACCATGGCCATCGCCCACGAAGGACTTGCCTCACTAGCGATAGATCTTCACGAAGTAGGCGATCTCCTTGCCCTTACAAACTCCTTGGTTCAACTCCATAATCTTTTTGGAGGCTCTCAAGTGACACCTAGCCAATCTAGGAGACACCACTCTCCAAGAAGTAACAAATGGTGTGTTGATGATGAACTCCTTGCTCTTTTGCTTCAAATGATAGTCTCCCCAACACTCAAGTCTCTCTCAAATGATATGGATTTGGTGGAAAGAGGATTTGAGTGGAAAGCAACTTGGGAAGGCTAGAGATGAAGATTCATATGGTAAGAATGGAATATCTTGGCCTCAACACAAGTGTAGGTGGTTCTCTTCTTAGAAATAGTAAGTTGGAAGTGTAGGTTTGTTCTGATGGCTCTCTCTACGAATGAAGAGGTGGTGGAGGGGTATATATAGCCTCCACACAAAATATAACCATTACACACAACTTGCCAATCTCGGTGGGACCGAATTGATAAACTCGGTCGGACCGATTCAGCAAAGCTAGTGACCGTTAGGGTTTTCGGTGGGACCGACATGCAACTCGGTAGGACCGATATGGTTAGGGTTAGGGCATAAATTAATCTCAGTGAGACCGATTACACAAACTCGGTGAGACCGATTTTGGTAATAATCTAACCAGAGAGTTGGTCAGGTAAACTCGGTGGGACCGATTCGCTCATTTTGGTGAGACTGAAATGTTACAAAAGGGAAACAGAGAGTTTACATTTCAATCTCGGTGGGACCGATCACTCATCTCGGTGGGACCGAAATGTTACGAAGGTAAATAGAGAGATTACAAACCCATCTCGGTGAGACCGAGATCCCTATCAGTGAGACCGATTTGCCTAGGGTTTGTGGCAGTGGCTATGACATCTGAACTCGGTGGTGCCGGATAAAATAATCGGTGGGACCGAGTTTGACTTTTGGTTTAGGTCATATGTGGATGTGAGAAAGTAGTTGAGGGTTTTGGAGCATATCACTAAGCATTTTGAGCAAGAGCCTCATTAAGCAACACCTCATCCCTCATTGATAGTATTGGCTTTTCCTATAGACTCAATGTGATCTTGGATCACTAAAATAGAAAATGTAGAGTCTTGAGCTTTGAGGTTGTGCCAATCCTTTTGTCCTTATCATTTTGAGGGGGCCACTTTTCTCATCGATGCCATGCCAAACATTGAGCTTTCCTAAGATATTAATCTTGAAATGGCATTAGCTCAATGAGCTATTGTAACGCCCCGAGACCGAGGTGCCAGGTGTCTCCCAGTTGTTCACCGTCGTTGCCATGTCATTCGCTTGCGTGTTGCATCTTGTCATGTCATCATGTGCATTGCATCATCATGTTTTCAAAACTTGCATCCGTTCGAGTTCCACCAGTTCCGTCCGTTGTTCGTTCTGAGCCCAGACACACTCGCACGCGCCCGCGGCATGTCTGAAATAGTATTTTATAAGTGGCCGGAAAATTTTCTCGGAATGGGTTGAAAGTTGGCATGTGGTGTTGTTATGTTCTTAGTAGGTCCCCTGCCAAGTATTATCGCATTCCGAGTTCGTTTGATGCCCCAACGATTAACTATAGCGGCAGTATAGCCGGTCTTTTCGTCAGATGTTTTTGGTCTCCGAAAACAGTCGCCGGTCCTCCCTCTCTTCTCTTCTCTCAGCTAGATACTGTCTACACAGCCCACTCTACCTACCGCCAGGTCCAACCTAACCTCTCTCGTCAGCCCGCGGCCCTCCTCGCGCGCGCGTCCGATAGTTGTCCCGAACCCGACTCGGACAGTCGGCTCGGTTGGGTCCGGATCATCCCCAAACATCTACAAAACATCTCCGTTTTTGTTTTTGGACTCCCTACCTATTTTTCTCGGACCGTCTCATTTCGATCGTAGGGAGGAGATACCCCCTGACCTAAATTCATCTGATATAAATATCAGTCTAACCCTAGATCTTAGGGGCTTGTCCCATCTTTTCCCTTTCGGCCGCCGCCACTCTCTCATCGGGATCCTCCCCGATCCACCCACCTCCTCTCCCTTGATTTCCCCATCGAGCCAACCACAGCCACCCACCTTTCTTCCTCGTTCAGCGACCACCACATCTCCCCTGCCAGTTCCACCCAACCAGCACCGCCATTTTCTCCCTTGGTATCCCTCCTGATTCCCTCGTTTCAGCCAGCCAGTGCAGCCGCCCACCTTCTCCTCAATTACAGCGACACCTAGTCGTCGCCACCTCCCTGCCTCGCTCCTCCAGCCCAAACTGCTCGTCCCCGTCGGCGACCAAAGTCACTAGGATCCCGCTGCCGAAGCAAGCAGCTTCACCTCGCCGAACCACCAGATGAGCTCCGTTGCCCCTTTTTCTTGGCCTTCCGTGCTCCTACCGTCCTCTCTCTCTTTGCTCATCTCTCTACCCTATTTCCTTTTCTACAGGAGCACCACCAAGGATGCCATGGAGCCCGATGGAGCTATGCCTTGCTGCCTCAAGTCGCATAGCACCGCGCAGCCGCCACCGCTCGGATCCCACGTGTGCTTGCGGCGCTTCACCGGCCTTCGTCGACGTTGACCGCGTCCACTCCATCCCCTACCTTGCGCCTCCTCCCGAGCAGGAGCTCCCATGGCTGCCGCCGCCCTCGTGGCTACCCTGCAGGAGCTCCCCGCCGCCGGGTCGGGTCACCTCCGCCCGGTTTCCCCACTCTCGGATCCACGCCGGCGCCCCAGATCTGACGACCTCGACCTCGCCAGGATTCTCACCGCCGTCCTCTGCTTCCGCCTGGCCTTGCAGCTCCCGCCGCCCCGCCAAGGCTCGTCGCCGACCTACCCTGCCGAGTCCCGCACCCCTTGCCGCTCCCCGCTGACTCCGTCGGAGCCGTGTCTCTCCACGCCTGAGAACGCCGGCCATCTCCCTCGTCGGAGTCGCGCCCTCCTTCCCCTGCTTCTGGTCGATGCAAGTTCAGACGCCCTTCTTCCTCTACTTCGCCAGTTTCAGGACGCGAGCGCTCGAACCACGTTGACCACATCGCCATCGCTTGGGCCACCACATCGACAGCGCCTGGGCCTTTCCCCGCTCAGCCCAGCAGAGCGAAGGGCGCGCCAGCCTCTCCACCGAGTCAGGCCAAGGCCCATGGGTGAGGCCACCCCAAGCGCCCCCTCCTTTTTTTTCTTATTGCTGGGCTAGTTCAGTTTTGGCCCAGTGGATGTTTTTTTTGTTCTGCGAATTTAGCTAATTTCCAGGGATCTGCAGATTTACAGAAAACCCCTTAGCCTTCATGCATTTAATATCTCACAAACTAAGCATCACATGTAAAAACTTTGTATATGAAACTTGCTTAGTTTTTCATCTAGCTTAATAATATGCAACTTTTATCTATGTTTAAAATTATGTTTGTTTTAATTTGCTTAAATAACTTGCTAAAATGATTTATTTCATAACTAAATAACCGTAACTCGGATTTTATTAAACTTTATATGTAAATGGGGTAGAATTTTGCCTAGTTTAACATGGTGGCATCATCTTGCATGTTTAATAACTATAAAATATGGTTTAGGGCAGAACAGTACCAAACCTTAAAATATGCATATGGGGCTTTACCGGAATTGTTGTTTGTTATTTTCGGCCTCATTTAAACTTGCCTAGATAGATAGTTTCTTTATGCTTCACCTCTTGCCATGCTAACAACATTTAATCTTGTTGGGTACATAAACGAGAGAGAACTAAATAAGTCATGTGGTGTTTTCTTCAATATGCAATAGATTTGCATGTTGAGCTCCACTTAATTTGTAGGGTTGTTTGTGCTTTTTGCCATGCCATGCCTCATTAAACCGGACATGCATCATACTTGTTTTCGCATCGTGCCATGCTTATGTGATGATTGTTTACTATGTTGTTTGATTCTTTCCGGTGTGCTTCTTCGGGTTGGTTCCGATAACGTTGCATTGTGAGGATCCATCCGACTACGTCCGTTTGTCTTCTTCATGGACTTATTCTTCTTCCTTGCGGGATATCAGGCAAGATGACCATACCCTCGAAATCACTTCTATCTTTGCTTGCTAGATGCTCCCTCTTTTGCTACGCCTATGCTGTGATACCTACCACTTGATTATCATGCCTACCATACTGTTGAGCCAAGCCTCTAACCCACCTTGTCCTAGCAAACTGTTGTTTGGCTATGTTACCGCTTTGCTCAGCCCCTCTTATAGCGTTGTTAGTTGCAGGTGAAGATTGGAGTTGTTCCTTGTTGGAACATGGATATTTTGTTGGGATATCACAATATCTCTTACTTAATTATTGCATCTATATACTTGGTAAAGGGGTGGAAGGCTCGGCCTTATGCCTCGTGTTTTGTTCCACTCTTGCCGCCCTAGTTTCCGTCATATCGGTGTTATGTTCCCGGATTTTGCGTTCCTTACGCGGTTGGGTTATAATGGGAACCCCTTGACAGTTCGCCTTGAATAAAACTCCTCCAGCAAGGCCCAACATTGGTTTTACCATTCGCCACCTAGCCTTTTCTTTCCCTTGGGTTCTGTAGACACAATGGTCATCTTTATTTAAACCCCCGGGCCAGTGCTCCTCTGAGTGTAGGTCCAAACTGAGCGATGTCCGGAGCTACCAGGGGCAACTCTAGGCTGGCCCACCCGACGTCTGGCTCATCCAGTGTGCCTTGAGAACGAGATATGTGCAGCTCCTATCGGGATTTGTCGGCACATCTGGACGGCTTTGCTGGTCTGGTTTTACCATTGTCGAAATGTCTTGTAACCGGGATTCCGAGTCTGATCGGGTCTTCTCGTTAGAAGGAATAACCTTTGTTGACCGTGAGAGCTTGTGATGGGCTAAGTTGGGACACCCCTATAGGGTTTTGAACTTTCTAAAGTCGTGCCCGCGGTTATGGGCAGATGGGAATTTGTTAATGTCCGGTTGTAGAAAACCTGAAGTTGACCTTAATTAAAATACATCAACCGCGTGTGTAACCGTGATGGTCTCTTTCTGGTGGAGTCCGGGAAGTGAACACGGTGTTGGAGTTATGTTTGGCGTAGGTTGTTCTAGCATCACTTCTTGATCATAGTTTATCGACCGTGCTTTGCCTTCTCTTCTCGCTCTCATTTGCGTATGTTAGCCATCATATATGCTAGTCGCTTGCTGCAGCTCCACCTCATACATTTTACCCTACCTATAAGCTTAAATAGTCTTGATCGCGAGGGTGCGAGATTGCTGAGTCCCCGTGACTCATAGATACTTCCAAAACCAGTTTGCAGGTGCCGTTGAACCGTGCAGGTGATGCAACCAAGCTCAAGGAGGAACCCGATGAAGATCATGTCCTTTGTAGTGTTTCGTTCTAGTTGATCCGTAGTGGAGCCCAGTTGGGGTCGATCGGGGATCTGTGTAGCATTTGGAGTAGTCTTCTTTTATTTTGGCTTCGTAGTCGGCCCTTGATTGTATTTGGATGATGTAATGCTTTATTCATGTAATTGTGTGAATTGGCGATTGTAAGCCAACTATGTATCTCTTTCCCTTATGTATTACATGGGTTGTGTGAAGATTACCTCACTTGCGACATTGCTTTCAATGCGGTTATGTCTCTAAGTCGTGCTTCGACACGTGGGAGATATAGCCGCATCGAGGGCGTTACAAGTTGGTAATCAGAGCCTTCCCCGACCTTAGGAGCCCCTTGCTTGATCGAATCGTTGGCGTTGTTGAGTCTAGAAAAATGTTTTGGGTCATTTAGGAATTATATATATCGGAGAGTTCGGAATTCTTTTACTCCTCAGTCCCTTCGTCGCTCTGGTGAGGCATCCTGACGTAGAGTTTTGACTCTTCTCTTCTCAAATTTTCACTAATTCTTTTTTTAGGATCACGCGGGTATCTTGGAATCATTCCGATGGTTTTGTGACGAGAACATTGTTCTTGGTGCCTCCTGTCATTTAGGGGTGTGGCAGTGTCCCGGGGAGTTGAGCTCCGAGGTGTTGTCGTCACAATTTTATCGTTGCAGTTCTGGAATACCTGAGTTTAGTTTCGCCGACATCGAAAATCTCTTTTATGCAGTTGTTGGTGAGATAACCTCGACGCCACCCAGTACTGGGGCGGGAGTTCGGGAGTATTGCCATAACTTGTATAACAGATGCTTTTCGAAGGTTGAGGTAAACGATTTCCGAAGGTTTCTTTGTTATGTGTTGAAGGATGGATACAGCTGGATGTAGGATTTGCTAGTTTTGGGTGAGATATTAAGCTTCCCCTGTATCCCCAACACCTGATTGCATAACCGGAAAATTCCGGGAGTTTATAAGTGGGAATTCAAGTAGCTCTTATGATATCTTTCCGACAGATGTATGATATGAAATTGGGGTTCGACGTCTAGTGGTCCGCCTATCCACGGTTGGTTTTACAGTGGTCTCGTTGTGTAAAGAGTCCTTGGCTATGCCGACTCGGGGACACTTCGTATGTCATGTGCACTGCCTTGTACATGATGGTGCTGTATGATCGAGCCCGTGTAGGCCCCACCACGAAAACTTCAGATGAAATCTCTATCATATGTTTGTTCCGGCTTATTCTGCAAGCCAATCCTTTGTTTTGTTTTTTAGTTGTGGTACTCGATTTGCTTCAAAGTCAAATGTTGATTCCATACCTTTACTAAGTGGTGTTCTCATATTTCTATGTGGATACTAATCATTCTTGATCATCGAGAATGTCATGTCAATCCTTTTCAACCGGCGTGTTTCTCTTCAAGTGGATCCGAAAACATTTCAACATCCGCAAGATCAAGTATCAGTTCTTCTCAACGTTGTTTGTTTCATCCATCTCCAAGTTGTCTTTGTTTTCCCACCCACCCACCCTTTTTATTCAAGGACTCAGATTTCTTAATCAAGTATCCTTTGATTCATGTGAAGTCTCTCCATTCTTTTCCTTCATGTTCTTACCCGGTGATTCTCATGAAGATTCTAACGGAGCTTCAAGTTCGTCACTCTTCACTCGTTTTCTTCTCCGGTGGATTCAAATCAAGCTTTCGGTGTTGATCTCATGTCCCTTTTTCCTCGTTTCAAATTCCTTCACATACCGGTGCACCTCATAATAATTCACTTCTCGCTATTCATTTGTTCGGGAGTGCCGAAGATATCTCAGAAGGCTGGTCTTGTCTTTCAGGATCAGTTCAACCTATTTCGAGGTTGTTATCTCATTCTAGGCATTTAAATCTTACCGGTGCATTCTCTCTTTTAAATCATTCTACGGTGTTTCTTTTGAGTGGGCCCTAACCCACAGGTCTTTTCCCAGGATCTTACCTGACTCTTCTTATTTTCCCGGAGCTATCCTCAAATTTCTTTTCGAAGTTTGACTTAAGAATGATTTATCATCAGTCAAATGTCTTTCTCCAAGATCTTCCAAATTCTTTTCATCATTGGTTCAACTTTTCTATTCTTCTTTATTCGGGAGTGTCTCAATAATTCATGATGGTGTTTCTCGTCGTCTTTCTCATCATTTGAAGACCGAAGAAGAGTTTTACCTCCATATCTTATCCGTTCTCTCAGAGATTCGTGGTTCTAGTTCAAGGCCATCCTCTCATAATTGTTTTGATCGCAAAAATTCTTTTCCTTCCTCCGGAGCCCATCATTTCAGAAGACTTATTCATTTCAGCCTTCAGCTACCATTCTCCAAATCTTACCGATGCATCGTTCAAGTATTCTCTAATCAGTTCATGATCTCTTCGTTCTCATGTATCTAAATTCCCTCAAGCATCTTCATTCGTTTTCTAATTCTTCCTTGTGTTTCTTTATATTTTCTTCGTTTATTTCGAATTCTACCGGTGGCTCTTCTAAGATTCTTCTTCCTTTGTTATAATATCAATTGACTCATTCTTTCCAGTCCTACCGGTGGTTCATTGAAGACCTTCTCAAGTTTGCGCTATATCTATCTTAATCCTTTCTACGAGAATAAGTAATATGCCAAATCCATTGATTGTCATCAATTTAATTGGTGAAGGATAAGTATAATGTAATTCTTATTCTGGTTTCATTGAGTAAACTCAATTCCTTATTCCGGAGGTTCATCAAATTCTCGATTGCAATTGTGTCAGCTTTTCTTTTACCGGAGTTCCAAGTTCTTTTCAATTTTACCTTTCCTTTTGATCATATTTTTGTTACCGGAGTTCTTCATGAAGGTTCTACATGATGGTTCATCAAGGATTTAATTCCTTCTCGAAGTGTTCATCAAGATTCTTTTCAGAGGAGCTGAAGCATCCTTCATCTTGCAATCTGGAGCGCAATTCTTTTAACCTCATCTTTTGAGGTGGTATTATGTCAGTCTTGATAACGTGAGTTCATGTTTCATGATTCACATGTTGTTAAGAATGAGGTATTTTAAATCCATCAAACTGTTCGTTGGAGTTATCTTGGGTTATATTTTCCCCTAAAGCCTTCCCTAAGGATCGTTGCTATTTATGGTGCTCATAAATGACCCAAGTTCTTCATTTATCCTCCCGGTGAAATTAGTTTCTCGTCTCCTTGTTGATGTCAATCCAATCTATCGTTTCCGTTAGTGGCAGAAATTCCACCTCATAGTTTTGAGTTGTTTTCAAGAAGACCACAACAAGTTTACTCTTTTCGTTGTTGGTTTTCCAACAACTCCGTTCGACCTTTCGCTTAAGGATGCCTTTTAAAGTTCTTTGTGACAGAAGTTGGCATTTTCTTCTCCATTCTTTTCATTCAATTATCTATCTTCTATTTCTTCTGTTCCGGAGGCATTGTGATGTTGCTCTCTTCAACCCTTCTTCTTGTTCTTGTCAGGACCTTGTTCTTTTCCTTTCTTATCCCTTCTAAACCGAAGTGCTACCCGAATCGGTTCTTTCCTTTCCTCTTTTCCTAACGGAGTGTTTTCAACTTTGTTCATCTTCGTTGCATTCTTTCTTTTAATGGCTTAACCTTTTCAAGGATCGTTGGTTTCACTCGTTTGTCAAAGAAGCAACCTAGTTTTACCTCTTCTCTTTCTCTTCCGTTTACCCTCCAGTGTCATTCTAGATCTCGGGATGAGATCCTCTCGTAGTGGTGGAGTGTTGTAACGCCCCGAGGCGGAGGTGCCAGGTGTCTCCCAGTTGTTCTCCATCGTTGCCATGTCATTCACTTGCGTGTTGCATCTTGTCATGTCATCATGTGCATTGCATCATCATGTTTTCAAAACTTGCATCCGTTCGGTTTCCCCCAGTTCCGTCAGTTGTCCGTTCTGAGCCCAGACACACTCCCACGCGCCCGCGGCATGTCCAAAATAGTATTTTATAAGTGTCCAGAAAATGTTCTCGGAATGGGTTGAAAGTTGGAATGTGGTGTTGTTATGTTGTTAGTAGGTCGCCTGCCAAGTTTCATCGCATTCCGAGTTCGTTTGACGCCCCAACGATTAACTATATCGACAGTATAACCGGACTTTACGTCGGATGTTTTAGGTCTCCGAAAACAGTCGTCGGGCCTCCCTCTCTTCTCTTCTCTCAGCTCAAGACCGTCTACACAGCCCACTCTACCTACCACCAGGTCCAACCTAACCTCTCTCGTCAGCCCGCGGCCCTCCTCGCGCGCGCGTCCGATAGTTGTCCCAAACCCGACTCGGACAGTCTGCTTGGTTGGGTCCGGATCATCCCCAAACATCTACAAAACATCTCCGTTTTTCTTTTTGGACTCCCTACCTATTTTTCTCGGACCATCTGATTTCGATCATAGGGAGGAGATACCCCCTGACCTAAATTCATCTGATATAAATATCAGTCTAACCCTAGATCTTAGGGGCTTGTCCCATCTTTTCCCTTTCGGCCGCCGCCACTCTCTCATCGGGATCCTCCTCGATCCACCCACCTCCTCTCCCTTGATTTCCCCATCGAGCCAACCACATCCACCCACCTTTCTTCCTCGTTCAGCGACCACCGCATCTCCCCTGCCAGTTCCACCCAACCAGCGCTGCCATTTTCTCCCTTGGTATCCCTCCTGATTCCCTCGTTTCAGCCAGCCAGTGCAGCCGCCCACCTTCTCCTCAATTAAAGAGACACCCAGTCACCGCCACCTCCCTGCCTCGCTCCTCCAGCCCAAGCTGCTCGTCCCCGTCGGCGACCAAAGTCACCAGGATCCCGCTGCCGAAGCAAGCAGCTTCACCTCACCGAACCACCAGATGAGCTCCGTTGCCCCTTCTTCTTGGGCTTCCGTGCTCCTACCGTCCTCTCTCTCTCTGCTCATCTCTCTCCCCCGTTTCCTTTTCTACAGGAGCACCACCAAGGACGCCATGGAGCCCGATGGAGCTATGCCTTGCTGCCTCAAGTCGCATAGCACCGCGCAGCCGCCGCCGCTCGGATCCCACGTGTGCTTGCGGCGCTTCACCGGGCTTCGTCGACGTTGACCGCATCCACTCCGTCCCCTACCTTGCGCCTCCTCCCGAGCAGGAGCTCCCATGGCTGCCGCCGCCCTCGTGGCTACCCCGCAGGAGCTCCCCGCCGCCGGATCGGGTCGCCTTCGCCCGGTTTCCCCGCTCCCGGATCCACGCCGGCGCCCCGGATATGACGACCTCAACCTCACCAGGATTCTCACCGCCGTCACCTGCTTCCGCCTGGCCTTGCAGCTCTTGCCGCTCTGCCAAGGCTCGTCGCCGACCTCCCCTGCCGAGTCCCACGCCGCTTGCCGCTCCCCGATGACTCCGCCGGAGCCGTGCCTCTCCACGCCTGAGAATGCCGGCCATCTCCCTCATCGGAGTCGCGCCTTGCTTCCCCTGCTACTAGTCGATGCAAGTTCAGACGCCCTGCTTCCTCTGCTTTGTCAGTTTCAGGACGCGAGAGCTCGAACCACGTTGACCACATCGCCATCGCTTGGGCCACCGCATCGACAGCGCCTGGGCCTTTCCCCGCTCAGCCCAGCAGAGCGAAGGGCGCGCCAGCCTCTCCACCGAGTCGGGCCAAGGCCCATGGGTGAGGCCACCCCAAGCGCCCCCTCCTTTTTTTTCTTACTGCTGGGCCAGTTCAGTTTCGGCCCAGTGGATGTTTTTTTTGTTCTGTGAATTTAGCTAATTTCCAGGGATCTGCATATTTACAGAAAACCCCTTAGCCTTCATGCATTTAATATCTCACAAACTAAGCATCACATGTAAAAACTTTGTGTATGGAACTTGCTTAGTTTTTCATCTAGTTTAACAATATGCAACTTTCATCTATGTTTAAAATGATGTTTGTTTTAATTTGCTTAAATAACTTGCTAAAATGATTTATTTCATAACTAAATAACCGTAACTCAGATTTTATTAAACTTTATATGTAAATGGCGTAGAATTTTCCCTAGTATAACATGGTGGCATCATCTTGCATGTTTAATAACTATAAAATATGGTTTAGGGCAGAACAGTACCAAACCTTAAAATATGCATATGGGGCTTTACCGGAATTGTTGTTTGTTATTTTCGGCCTCATTTAAACTTGCCTAGATAGATAGTTTCTTTATGCTTCACCTCTTGCCATGCTAATGACATTTAATCTTTTTAGGTACATAAACAAGAGAGAACTAAATAAGTCATGTGGTGTTTTCTTCAATATGCAACGGAGTTGCATGTTGAGCTCCACTTAATTTGTAGGGTTGTTTGTGCTTTTTGCCATGCCATGCCTCATTAAACCGGACATGCATCATACTTGTTTTCGCATCGTGCCATGCTTATGTGATGATTGTTTACTATGTTGTTTGATTCTTTCCGGTGTGCTTTTTCGGGTTGGTTCCGATAACGTTGCATTGTGAGGATCCGTTCGACTACGTCCGTTTGTCTTCTTCATGGACTTATTCTTCTTCCTTGCGGGATATCAGGCAAGATGACCATACCCTCGGAATCACTTCTATCTTTGCTTGCTAGATGCTCGCTCTTTTGCTATGCCTATGCTGCGATACCTACCACTTGATTATCATGCCTCCCATATTGTTGAGCCAAGCCTCTAACCCACCTTGTCCTAGCAAACTATTGTTTGGCTATGTTACCACTTTGCTCAGCCCCTCTTATAGCATTGTTAGTTGCAGGTGAAGATTGGAGTTGTTCCTTTTTGGAACATGGATATTTTGTTGGGATATCACAATATCTCTTACTTAATTAATGCATCTATATACTTGGTAAAGGGGTGGAAGGCTCGGCCTTATGCTTGGTGTTTTGTTCCACTCTTGCCGCCCTAGTTTCCGTCGTATCGGTGTTATGTTCCCGGATTTTGCGTTCCTTACGCGGTTGGGTTATAATGGGAACCCCTTGACAGTTCGCCTTGAATAAAACTCCTCCAGCAAGGCCCAACATTGGTTTTACCATTCGCCACCTAGCCTTTTCTTTCCTTTGGGTTCTGCAGACTCAAGGGTCATCTTTATTTAAACCCCCGGGCCAGTGCTCCTCTGAGTGTTGGTCCAAACTGAGCAATGTCCGGAGCTACCAGCGGCCACTCTGGGCTTGCCCACCCGACGTCTGGCTCATCCGGTGTGCCCTGAGAAGGAGATATGTGCAGCTCCTATCGGGATTTGTCGGCACATCTGGGTGGCTTTGCTGGTCTTGTTTTACCATTGTCAAAATGTCTTGTAACTGGGATTCCGAGTCTGATCGGGTCTTCCCGCTAGAAGGAATATCCTTTGTTGACCGTGAGAGCTTGTGATGGGCTAAGTTGGGACACCCCTGCAGGGTTTTGAACTTTCGAAAGTCGTGCCCGCGGTTATGGGCAGATGGAAATTTGTTAATGTCCAGTTGTAGAAAACCTGAAGTTGACCTTAATTAAAATACATCAACCGCGTGCACGACTTTCCGGCGGAATCCGGGAAGTGAACACGGTGTTGGAGTTATGTTTGGCATAGGTTGTTCTAGGATCACTTCTTGATCATAGTTTATCGACCGTGCTTTGCCTTCTCTGGTCGCTCTCATTTGCGTATGTTAGCCACCATATATGCTAGTCGCTTGCTGCAGCTCCACCTCATACCTTTTACCCTACCTATAAGCTTAAATAGTCTTGATCGCGAATGTGCAAGATTGCTGAGTCCCCGTGACTCACAGATACTTCCAAAACCAGTTTGCAGGTGCCGTTGAACCGTGCAGGTGATGCAACCAAGCTCAAGGAGGAGGCCGATGAAGATCTTGTCCTTTGTGTTGTTTCGTTCTAGTTGATCCATAGTGGAGCCCAGTTAGGGTCGATCGGGGATCTGTGTAGCATTTGGAGTAGTCTTCTTTTATTTTGGCTCCGTAATCGGGCTTTAATTGTATTTGGATGATGTAATGCTTTATTCATGTAATTGTGTGAAGTGGCGATTGTAAGCCAACTATGTATCTCTTTCCCTTATGTATTACATGGGTTGTGTGAAGATTACCTCACTTGCGACATTGCTTTCAATGCGGTTATGCCTCTAAGTCGTGCTTCGACACGTGGGAGATATAGCCGCATCGAGGGCGTTACAGCTATATGTTGTTAGGAATTACCAAAACCACCTAGGGATAGGTGCATTTTCAATATCCCCTTTTTTGGTAATTGATGACAACATATATATCAAAGCTTCGACAAATGATAATAAGAATGAAAAATATTGTCGCTTTGAGAAGTTTGTGAAAAGCAAGGGCTCCCCCTAAATTTGTTCATAGTTTAAGATTTGCTTTGGACTGCAAATGCACAATGAGTTAGGATCAAGGGTTACTCTTCCATGTCACATACATCTTGGTGGAGCGCTCAAAATGATAATAAGTAAATACATGCACTCATCACCAAGAAAAGTGAATGATCATATGGGGATATAAAGGGATAATGTCATCCAACAAGCATTAAGTTAGCATATGATCAAACATATGATCATCCAAGTATCACACACAAGCATAAAGTATCTCAAACAAGCAAATAAACAAAGTTCAACCACCAAGCAATAAGAGAGAATAAAAAGCAACACTCTCTCTCTCGGAGCCTATGATCTATACATTTTCTCCCCCTTTGGCAACAAGTTACCAAAAATTTCATAAAAAATGCATAGTGCTAGATCGACTCTCAGGATTGGTCTTCAGGTGGTGGTGTAGATAAAACTCCGAGGACGAAGGCATCAGTTGATGTAGATGGAGCTGGTGGAGTGGGTGCTGGAGCTGGTGGCACTGAAGCTGTAGTTGGTGCAGATGAAGTTACTCTGGTGTCTGTAACAGGCACTGTAGCAGATCTCTGTCCTCTAGGCACTCTAGCAAAAGCATCAGTGGTAGACTTTCCCTCCTTCTCCTGCACTTCATCCTGAAGTTGCTCAACAACTAACTTGATCTCGGTGACCTTCACATCTAAATCATAGAACTTTTGTTCCACGATCCTCTCCAAGCGCTCTTGGTTCTGAGTCAGGGTGGCCAGTCCCTTCTCAATCCTCAGAGTGGAGGCAATCAAGTAGCCAAGCTGATCTTGCTTGCTCTTCAGAAGGTACTGAGATGCCTCATCAGTGGTTGGCATCTTTGCAGCCTTTTCAGCCCTTGCCTTTTCCCTCTTTGCTTGTGCTTGCATAGAAGATGGTTCATTTTCATCCATCACCACGGTGTTGTCCTCAAAGTCTGGGTAGATGGGCATATGTTGCTTATCCAAGAGATATGTGCTAGTGCCCATCTTGGAGTTGATTAGCTCCTAGATCTGTGGGGCATACCCACAACTTTTCTTCTGATCTGCAGTTGTTCTCTTTATGGTTTCCACAATTAGGCTCATGACTTTGAACTTTTGAGGCACATCAAATATGTGGAGCAGGTTAATTGCATGGCCTCTGATCATCTTGCGATCACCTGACTTTGGCAAGAGAGTGTGCCTGAGGATCCAGTTGATTGTTGGCAAGCCTGACAGAAGGTAATGTACCGATCCAAACTTGTGTGTCTCAAGAGCAGCATCTCGGATCTCCTTGTACATATGTGCCATGGTGTTGTGATCCTTCTTCTTCTTGCCATAGACATCCAAGTCATCTTCATTCTCCTGAGGAGCATTGATCAGTTTTTCCCATTCTTCAACTGTTGACTGGTACCGAGTACCTTCAGACATCCAGACAAATCCTGCCATCTGGGTAGAAATGAGTTGTGGAGTAGAACTGCATAATAAGCTCATCATTGCACTTTGTGAGCTTCTGAGCCACAAACTCATCGACTCCACATGCCTTGAAGCTGTCATATACACCAGGGAAGTGATCCTCATTTTCCTCAATGAATTTCCAATCAACCCATCTCATGTCACACACTATGGGCTTCTTGCAAGTAAAATAGTCTCATAGAAGTCCTGCGGTTCCTTTGTATGGAACCTGTAGTCCACAGCAGTCCTTCTCCTGGTGGCATATGGATCAGACTCTCTCCATAGCATTAATCCTGAATCCTTCCTGGTTTTCATATTCTCTGCAACTGGATGAGCATCATTGTGATCTGAAATTTTGGGCTTCAACTTCCTCAAAACAACATAATCATCTTCTTCAGCAGCTTGAGGCACTTGGGCCTTGTTCTTCTCCTCAGCAGGGATGTTCCTGGTGCTCCTCTTGGGTTTTGGCTTTGGAGTTGGAGCAACAGTCTTAGGAGCAGTTTTGGACTTAGATGGAGCAGCCCCTGCCCTTATAGCATCTCCCATAAGCTTTTGAGCTTTGGGTGCTGGTGCTGCATCCTCTTCCTCTTCTTCAGAATATCTCATTATTGAGGATCTTCCAAGCACTCTGGAGGTGGTCTTCTTGACCCTTTCCTTCCTTTTCTTGCCTTCTCCAACTGCCTCTTCTGATGGCTTGGAGGTTTCAGCAGTGGATGCTCTGGCCTTTGGCATAGGCACTCTCTTGGCAGGAATCTTTGTCTTCATTCCTGGCTTAGTGGTAGCAGCTGTGCCATATTCCTTTTTCAGATCTTTCTTCTTTGAGGTGGCCTCTTCCTCAATAGCCACATAGTCCTCATCCTCGGAATCTGAGGTTCTCTTCTTTCTGGTCTTGGTGGCTGCCTTAGGCAAGTTGCTGGGTGTGCTCCTGCTTCCCTCATCAAAGCTGCTAGAGGAACTAGTGCCCTCACTCATGTTGACTTGCTCCTCAGGTTTGTTCTAGCTGTCACTCTGATCTGACATGATGCAAATACTAACAACAGACCCTGTGAATAGATTATAGATGAGGTAGATTGGATGAGCATCACAAAGTACAGAGGTTTTTGCAAAAGAATGAGTTAAAAACATAGTTTTAGTTTTCCACAGAAAGCATTTCAGATCTACCGATTTGAAAACTCGGTGATACCAAAGCAGCTTTTGGAACCTAAACTAGTGAACTCGCACCGAGACTACTAGGGTTTCACAAAGTATTGAACTCGGTCACACCGATTTGCAATTCTCGGTCAGACCGAGAATCACATGTGCAATGGCCATAGCCAAATCGGTGGAACCGATTTCAACAACTCGGTTGGTCCGATATGGTTTCGGCGGAAACCTAACCTTAATTTTCAATCCACAACTAAACTACAAAGTGATTTCACTGGATAGAATGATCTCAATCGTGGCAAGATACATTGCAACACAATGTGCTAGGAATCGGACAGGGATTAGCACAAGGATCAAGTCCATACCCTAGTGCGGCGATGGACCTGCTATGGTGGCAATGGCGGAGACGATTCCCGCTGACGGCGGCGGATACCGGCGGCGGATACCAGTGGCGGAAGGCAGCTGGCGATGAGGAGGACGATCCGGAGACCCAGGGAGGCAGAGCAGCCTGAGCGTGGGCGAAGGGGTTCAAATTTTTTTCCAAATTTTGGTCCGGGGATATATATAGCTTGACCATGTCGGTGTGACCGAGTGGAACAACTCGGTGGCACCGAGATGCATAACTGCAAGCAGTTACTACAACACAGTGTGACTGAAAAGTTCAAATCGGTTGTACCGAGATTGAAAACCTAGATCGACTTAGTGATCTCGGTATGACCGAAATGGATGAATCGGTCAGACCGAAATCAACAAAGAAGTTTTGGAAGTTTAAGTCTATGAAGAATCGGGGACTCCGAGTGCTCCTCACACAGAGTGGTTCGAATCTGACTTGATCAAACTTTGTGATGTAGCATGAATAAAGTTTGAGACAAGAAAAGCATAGATAGATATAGAAGGTTCTTAGGCATTCTTGTCCATCCACTTGGCAAAAGAAAAAGGAACCAAACAATCAAAACAACAAGTGGATGTCCTCGAATGAGTAAATTATGCAACCAACATGCTCACACAATAAAATGGCAAATGAAATATGTGGCAAAGCATGCGCAACCAATTCTAGCATCTGTCAAGCATGGCGATGACTAGGTCATCTATATATGAGTATATTGACTTAGGAGTCAAATGAGATACTCATCGTTTAAGCATAAGTGGGGTTACCAGTTTTACATAAAGCGTTGTTGTGTTCACACCATTAGAGTTGCTTTAGCTCAATTCTTAGAGTAAAGCTCCCCCTAGATGTGAGATCCCCCCTAAGAGGGATTAACTAACCTTGGGTTTTGTCGATGATGACTTCATTTAGGTGTTGAAGATGTGGATGCTCAAGGTTGATGTAGATCATTTGGAGCAATCCTTTGGAGTGAGTTGCACTTTCAATACCTACACGGGTTAGTCCCACAAGGAACAAACAAGGATATCCATAGAGATAGAGTGATGCACACACAAGATGATGTCTATGAAAGCATTAGGTTACCTTGTCCCTTGTCTTACCAATAAGAGGGTTTGTGACTCCTTTAACTAGGGCAAGATGTGGAAGTTGATTGCACTTGTTCTTGGCAAAATGATAAGAGTGATGTATGGTGGCGGAGTCACCCTCAAGAACTCTCCAGTTCTTCTTCTTCGGATCCACATCATCTTGATGGGAATCCTTGGAGTTGTAGTCATACTTGATGAGGTAGAACTTATGTAGTCTTGGGAACCCACTGGACCAAGGCCTTAGGTGCTTCTTCAAATGCATCAATTTTCTCTTGAAGCTTATCCTTGCCTTTTTGCTCGTGGTCTTGTGGTGGAAGATCATCTTGAGAATGTGTCCCTTTGAAGGAAGTAGGATCATACTTCTCTTGTTGAGGAACAAACTTCGTCTTTGGGTATTGATCTTCTTCCCACTCAACTCCATTGGCATTGAACTTTCGTTCAAAACCAACACCTTAGTTCTTCCGGTGTCTTCCTTGCTTGCGTACAATTTCCTCGAATTGCTTACTCCCGGCAAGGCTCTTGTAAACACCTTTCTCTATAATTCCCTTCAATAAGCTATTTTCTTTCTCAAGTGTAACTTGGCTAAGAGAATCATTATTCGAATCAATAGAACTACTAGAAGCAAAAACATTGGATTTAGCATGATTATTGTTACTACCAGAGGAAGAATCTTTCTTGTTCTTGCTACTAGACTTGACTTGAGGCATGTAAGTGGATAAGAGTAAACGCTTGGCAATGTAAGAAGAACTTTTCTTGTGAAGATCATCATTGATTGCCTTTAAGAACTCATGCTCTTGCTCAAGGTTGAGCTTTTCAAAACGTAATTTCTCATGAGTCCTTAAAAGTTCTCAATGATCTCCTAAGATAGTTTCGTGAGCTAACCTAAGAGTGTTTAGTTCTTTAGTTAGAAACTCAATCTTCTCCTTATCATTGTCATTCATTTTATCTTGATTAGCATGATTAATTGACGTTTCATCATAGTATTTATCATTAGAGTTGTCAACAAGTAAATCATCATCACCTAACTAGTCATCTTCATCACTATTGAAATCAACATACTCGGGGTGTGATACCATTGGGCCCTTAGCCATGAAGTATCTTCCAAGTCCTTCATTTGGTGAATCAAATATGTCGTAGGAGTTGGTTGACACAAGTGCTAGACCGGCAACACCTTCATCTTGAGTATATTCGGTGTCGGAGTGATAGCTTCTCTTGGAGTGATTGTCGGAGTCGGATACCCATTCACCAACATGAGCTTGATGTCTTCGTTTTGTGTAGCTCCTTGATGACTTATCCTTCCTTTCCGAATCTCTGCTTCTCCAGGATGTTCTTCGTTCATAACGATCATCTCTACTCCTTCTCTCTCTTGATGGTGATTCTTCTCTTCTACTTCTTCTTTTTGGAGAATATTCTCTTCTCTTGCAGGGTGCCATACACTCATTGGAATAGTGTCCGGGTCTTCCACAATTGTAGCAGTTTCACTCTCGACTAGAAGATCTTTTGTCATTGTAGGACCTTGACTTGGAACTTCTCTCTTTCCTTCTACTCTTGTAGAACTTGTTGAAGTTCTTCACCATTTGGCTCAATTCTTCATTGAAGGTTTGTTTCTCACCTGATGATGTGGGAGCTTCACATGAGGCTTTGTAAGCACCACTTGACTTGTTATGGAGCTCCTCCTTATCCTTGAGTGACATCACATGAGTAACAATTCTTCCAATGACTTCTGTTGGCTTGAGATCTTTGTAATTGGGCATCATTTGGATCAATGTGCATACGGTATCATATTTTCCGTCCAAAGCTCTTAGGATCTACTTGATGATGAATTTGTCGGTCATCTCTTCACTTCCTAATCCGGTGATCTCATTTGTGATAAGAGCAAGCCTAGAGTACATTTCAGCGACACCTTCACCATCCTTCATTCTGAACTTGTCAAGCTGACTTTGAAGCAGATCCAACTTGGATTCCTTGACGGAGTCGGTACCTTCGTGCATATCAATCAAAGTATCCCAAATTTCCTTTGCATTCTCAAGACAGCTGATTTTGTTGAATTCTTTGGGGCACAATCTGTTGAAGAGGATATCACAAGCTTGAGCATTGTATTGCAACATCTTCAACTCTTCGGTGGTAGCTTCACGGTTCGGTTCTCTCCCGTAGAAGAATTCACCTTATAAACCAATACACACAATAGCCCATACGGCAGGGTTATGTCCAAGAATATGCATTTTCATCTTATGCTTCCAACTAGCAAAATTAGTACCATGAAAGTAAGGACCTCTACGATGGTAATTTCCCTCGCTAGACGCCATACTCTCCTAGGTTGTGAAACCAAGGCTATGACAACCAAAAGCTATGGAAATCAAAGCAAATGGAGACCAAAGCTCTGATACCACTTGTAGGATCGAAAGTATGTCTAGAGGGGGTGATTAGACTACTTGACCAAATAAAAACTTATCATTTTCCCAATTTTATTTCTTGGCAGATTTTGCAACTTTGGACAAGTCAAGCAATCTCAAAACAATTCAAGCAAGCATGCAAAGAGTATATGAGCAGCGGAAAGTAAATCATGGAACTTGCAAGAATGTAAAGGGAGGGGTTTGGAAGATTCAAACGCAATAGCAGACACGAATGTTTTTGTCGTGGTTCTGATAGGTGGTGATATCGTACATCCACGTTGATGGAGACTTCAACCCACGAAGGGTAACGACTGTGCGAGTCCATGGAGGGCTCCACTCACGAAGGGTCCACGAAGAAGCAACCTTGTCTATCCCACCATGGCCATCGCCCACGAAGGACTTGCCTCACTATCGGTAGATCTTCACAAAGTAGGCGATCTCCTTGACCTTACAAACTCCTAGGTTCAACTCCACAATCTTGTCGGAGGCTCCCAAGTGACACCTAGACAATCTAGGAGACACCACTCTCCAAGAAGTAACAAACAGTGTGTTAGTGATGAACTCCTTGCTCTTGTGCTTCAAATGATAGTCTCCCCAACACTCAACTCTCTCTCACAGGATATGGATTTGGTGGAAAGAGGATTTGAGTGGAAAGCAACTTGGGAAGGCTAGAGATCTAGATTCATATGGTAAGAATCGAATATCCTGGCCTCAACACAAGTGTAGGTGGTTCTCTTCTCTGAAATTGTAAGTTAGAAGTGTAGGTTTGTTCTGATGGCTCTCTCTATGAATGAAGAGGTGGTGGAGGGGTATATATAGCCTCCACACAAAATCTAACCATTACATACAACTTTCCAATCTCGGTGCTACCGAATTGATAAACTCGGTCGGACCGATTCAGCAAAGCTAGTGACCGTTAGGGTTTTCGGTGGGACTGACATGCAACACGGTAGGACCAATATGGTGAGGGTTAGGTCATAACTTAATCTTGGTGAGACCGATTACACAAACTCGGTGAGACCGATTTTGGTAATAAGCTCACCAGAGAGTTGGTCAGGTAAACTCGGTGGGACCGATTCGCTCATTTCGGTGAGACCGAAATGTTACAAAAGGGAAACCGAGAGTTTACATTTCAATCTCGGTTGGACTGATCGCTCATCTCGGTGGGACCAAAATGTTACGAAGGGAAACAGAGAGATTACAATCCCATCTCGGTGAGACCGAGCTCCCTATCGGTGAGACCAATTTGCCTAGGGTTTCTGGCAGGGGCTATGGCATCTAAACTCGGTGGCGTCGGATATAAAGAATCGGTGGGGCCGAGTTTGACTTTTGGTTTAGGTCATATGTGGATGTGAGAAAGTAGTTGAGGGTTTTGGAGCATATCACTAAGCATTTTGAGCAAGAGCCTCATTAAGCAACACCTCATCCCTCCTTGATAGTATTGGCTTTTCCTATAGACTCAATGTGATCTTGGATCACTAAAATAGAAAATGTAGAGTCTTGAGCTTTGAGCTTGAGCCAATCCTTTTGTCCTTATCATTTTGAGGGGTCCACTTTTCTCATCCATGCCATGGCAAACATTGAGCTTTCTTGAGGTATTAATCTTGAAATGGCATTAGCTCAATGAGCTATATGTTGTTAGGAATTACCAAAGCCACCTAGGGATAGTTGCACATTCACTTGTAACCGGGAATCCGAGTCTGATCGGGTCTTCCTGAGTGAAGGAATATCCTTTGTTGACCGTGAGAGCTTGTGATGGGCTAAGTTGGGACACCCCTGCAGGCTTTTGAACTTCCGAAAGCCGTGCCCGCGGTTATGGGAAGATGGGAATTTGTTAATTTCGGATTGTAGAGAACTTGAAACTTAACTTAATTAAAATCAACCACGTGTGTAGCCTTGATGGTCTCTTTTCTGCAGAGTCCGGGAAGAGAACACGGTCTCGTGTTATGCTTGAACGTAAGTAGCTTCAGGATCACTTCTTGATCGTTATTAGCTTCTCAACCGTGCTGTGCTTCTCTTCTCGCTCTCTTTTGCGTAAGTTAGCCACCATATATGCTAGTGCTTGCTGCAGCTCCACCTCACTACCTTTCCTACCTTTAAGCTTAAATAGTCTTGATCGTGAGGGTGTGAGATTGGCGAGTCCCCGTGACTCACAGATACTTCCAAACAGATGCAGGTGCCGATGATGCCAGTGCAAGGGACACTACCGATCTCAAGTGGGAGTTCGATGAGGATTCGGGCCATTACTATGTGTCTTTTCTGGATGAGTTGTAGAGGAGCCGAGTTGGGGCGATCGGGGATCTAGCATTTGGGGTTGTATTTCTTTATTTTGGTTCCGTAGTCTGACCTTGATTGTATTCTAGATGATGTATGATATATTTATGTATTGTGTGAAGTGGCGATTGTAAGCCAACTCTTTATCCCTTTCTTATTCAGTACATGGGATTGCTACATCTTGAGCTTGTGTTGGATTTCCCCGAAGAGGAAAGCATGATGCAGCAGAGTAGCATAAGTATTTCCCTCAGTTTTTGAGAACCAAGGTATCAATCCAGTAGGAGGCCACGCTCAAGTCCCTTGTACCTGCACAAAACGATAGCTACTCGCAACCAACGCGATTAGGGGTTGTCAATCCCTTCACGGTCACATACGAGAGTGAGATGTGATAGATATAATATTTTTGGTACTTTTGGTATAGAGATGCAAAGTGAAAAGTAAAAGGCAAAGTAAAAAAAGCAAAGCAAGATTGAAGTGATGGAGATTGATATGGTGAGAATAGACCCAGGGGCCATAGGTTTCACTAGTGGCTTCTCTCAAGAGCATAAGTATTCTACGGTGGGTGAACAAATTACTGTTGAGCAATTGACAGAACTGAGCATAGTTATGAGAATATCTAGGCATGATCATGTATATAGGCATCACGTCCGTGACAAGTAGACCGAAACGATTTTGCATCTACTACTATTACTCCACTCATCGACCGCTATCCAGCATGCATCTAGAGTATTCAAATATTATTCATAGATAGACTTGATCATAAACCCACAATTAATCGGTGTCAACAAACACACCGCAAAAAAGAAGAAGATTACATCGAATAGATCTCCACGAGAGAGGGGGAGAACTTTGTATTGAGATCCAAAAAGAGAGAAGAAGCCATCTAGCTAATAACTATGGACCCGAGGTAAACTACTCACACTTCATCGGAGAGGCTATGATGATGTAGAAGCCCTCCGTGATGACGGCCCTCTCCGGCGGAGCTCCAGAACAGGCCCCAAGATGGGATCTCATGGATATAGAAAGTTGCGGTGGTGGAATTAGGTTTTTGGCTCCGTCTCTGTTCGTTTGGGGGTATGTAGGTATATATAGGAGGAAGAAGTAAGTCGGTGGAGCTTCGGTGGGCCCATGAGGGTGGGGGGCGCGCCTGGGGGTATAGGGCGCGCCCCCCTACCTCGTGCCCACCTCGAATCTTCCTTGGCGTAGGGTCCAACTCTCTTGGGTCATATTCGGGAAGAAAATCACGTTCCAGAAAGGTTTATTCCGTTTGGACTCTGTTTGATATTTCGTTTCTTCAAAACGCTGAAATATGCAAAAAAAACAGCAATTCTGGTTGGGCCTCCGGTTAATAGGTTAGTCCAAAAAATAATATAAAAGTGGAAAAAAAAGCCCAATATAGTCCAAAACAGTAGATTATATACCATGGAGCAATCAAAAATTATAGATACGTTGGAGACGTATCAGGGATGTGTAAAGATTACCACTCTTGCGACATGCCCACCATGCGGTTATGCCTCTAAGTCGTGCCCCGACACGTGGGAGATATAGTCGCATCGTGGGTGTTACAAGTTGGTAATCAGAGCCTTCCCCTACTTAGGAGCCCCCTGCTTGATCGAATCGCTGACGTTGTTGAGTCTAGAAGAAAATGTTGAGTCTTAGGATTATATATATCCAAGAGTGGGAATCTTTTTACTCCTCAGTCCCTTCGTCGCTCTGGTGAGGCCTCCTGACGTAGAGTTTTGACTCTTCTCTCCTCAAATTTCACGAATTATTTTAGGATCACGCGGGTATCTTGTAATCGTTTCGATGGTTTTGTGACGAGAACATTGTTCTTGGTACCTCCTGACATTTAAGGGTTTTGGCAGTGTCCCAGGGAGTTGAGCTCTGTGGTGTTGTCATCACAATTTTATCGTTGCAGTTCTGGAATACCTGAGTTCGCCGACATCAAAAATATCCTTTATGCAGTGGTTGGTGAGATAACCTCGACGCCACCCAGTACTGGGGCGGGAGTTCGGGAGTATTGCCATAACTCGTATAACGGATGCTTTTCGAAGGTTGAGGTAAATGATTTCCGAAGGTTCTTGGTTATGTGTTGAAGGATGGAGACAGTTGGATGTAGGATTTGCTAGTTTTGGGTGAGATATTATGCTTCCCGTGTATCCCCAACACCTGATTGCATAACCAGAAAGTTTCAGGAGTTTCATAGGTGGGAATTCATGTAGCTCTAGTATTTCTTCCCGCAGATATTTGGTTTGTGATTGGGTAGTCCTTACCAATTATTTTTTCATATCCATACCTTGTTGATTTATTCATCTACCTTTTATGTAAGTGGTTTCTCAACTTAATGGAAGTGTGATGATTTACTTTGGAATTCATTCGTTCATTCTTGTTCGAATGTTAAGGCTATATGTTGCAATTTCGATCCATTGATTCAGCTTGAATATATGTCTTTCAAGATGCTAACGGATGTCAACCTCTTCAGGATGGCTCCTCCAACGCGTCAGAATCCAGACCGCAATGATGGGAAACAGTCGAACCCTCCGCCACCACCGCCACCTCCGGAGGCATGGCAAGCTGTCATGGCAGCCACCAACGCCAACACTCAGATGCTTTTCCAACTCTTGCAAGAGCGCAACCAAGGGCAAGGCAACCAAAGAAATCAAGGCTAAGGCAACAATCAACCTCAGTTTGCTACCCTCAATTAGTTCCTAGCAAACCAGTCGAAGTCCTTCAGCAACTGTGTCGAGGCCACACACGCCGACGACTGGCTCGTAGATATCTGCAAACATTTTGAGTGTAGCAATGTCAAGCCTGAGGACTTTGTCAAGTTTGCTTCTTTTCAACTCAAGGATCAAGCTGCTGAGTGGTATCAAGTATACAAAGATTCCAGAGGAGGTCGTGTGATTACCTGGGATGATTTCCGCCGAGACATCAAAGCTCACCACATTCCACAAAGTGTTGCTAAGAGTAAGCGAGAGGAGTTCCGCAATCTCAAGCAAGGCAGCATGTCTGTTTACCAATACAATATCCTGTTTCAGAGGATCACTTGCTTCGCTAAACAAGACGTTCCTGATGAAAAGAGCATGATTTATCAATTTAGAGGTGGCCTCAGAGAAGATCTGCATTTAGCTCTCGTGCTTTTTGAGCCGACCAAGTATGATGAATTCTATAGCATGGCACTAAAGCAAGAGGCTGCTCAGATTAAGTGTGATGCATCTAAGAAGAGAGTCAAGGATGCAGTTCCATCTTCTTCTTCAACTCAAGTGGCAGCTAAGCAACAGAAGTTCTGGTTGCCTCCTCCTCCTCCGTTCCGTCAGCCCTACCAGCAGAAGTGTAAAGGTGGCAATGGATCTTCCCACCCACCCAACCCAGGCTATCAGAGCAAAGCTTAGTCTAATGCTCCAAGGTCAAGTGCTCCTTATCACCGTCCGCTCTTAGAGGTTACTTGCAACAAGAGTCAGCAGAAAGGGCACTATGCAAACAAATGCTTCAACCAAAGGCGCCTTCCGCCTCCTCTCCCGTGAGATCTGCCAGCAATGCAGTGGTCAAGCATAATCCCAAGCATGCTAAGGTCAACATGATGAACGAAACTCAGGCAGAGGATTCTTCAGAAGTGATCATGGGTAATCTTCCAGTTAACTCTATTCCTAAAAAAGTTCTTTTTGATACTGGTGCATCACATTGTTTCATGTCAAGACCGTTTTTTGCCAAGCATGACTTCAACACTTCATTTTTGGTTAAAACCATTGCTGTCATTTCTCCGGGTAAACGTTTGAGCTCTAGCATGATAGCTCCTGATGTGTCAATCTAGATGGCCGACTATAGATTTCTAGCTTCTCCAACTATTCTTGGTGACTCGGATATTGATGTAATTCTCGGCATGGACTAGCTTTCTAAGCACAAGGCTCATCTTGATTGTGCGGCCAGGCAGATTCAATTGGCACACTCTTCTAAGGAAGTGATCATCTATACCACTCGTGATGAAACCATTCGGCAATTTTCTCTCAATGAGAAGGGAGAGTTGAATGCCATCTCTCAGATTCCAGTCGTCTGTGAGTATCAAGACGTCTTTCCAGAAGAGCTTCCGGGAATGCCTCCTCACCGGCCAGTTGAATTCGTCATCGATCTTGAGCCTGGCATGGAACCTGTTTGCAAACGTCCTTACAAGCTTGGATCAAAGGAATTGAAGGAATTGAAGAAACAGCTCGATGAACAAGAGCGTCTGGGTCCAATCAGACCGAGTTCATCTTCATGGGGTTGTGGTGTTCTTTTTGTATAGAAGAAGGATGGCACGAACCAACTTTGTGTCGACTACCGCCCATTGAACATGAAAACAATAAATAACAAGTACCCGCTTGCCAACATCAGTGAGCTTTTTGAGCAACTTAAGGGTGCCCAAGTATTCTCCAATCTTGACCTCCGTATGGGTTATCATCAGATTCACATTCATGAACAAGATATCCCCAAGACAGCATTCAGAACAAGCTATGGTTCGTATGAATATACTGTCATGTCTTTCAACCTTGTAAATGCTCCTCCAAAGTTCTCTCGCATGATGAACTTCATCTTCAACCCTTACACAAATGATTTCGTCTTGGTGTATCTCGATGAAATTTTGGTCTTTTCCAAGAACAAGGAGGATCATGCCAAGCATTTGAGATTGGTACTCGACAAACTCAGAGAGTATCAGTTCTATGTGAAGTTTTCAAAGTGTGAGTTCTGGCTTGATGAGGTTCTCTACCTTGGCCATATCATCTCCGCCAAGGGCATTGCTGTTAATCCTGAGAAGGTGTCTGCAATTGTGAATTAGGAACCGCCTCAGAATGTCAAGCAGCTCCGCAGTTTCCTTGGGCTCGCAATCTATTGTCGGAGATTCATTGAGAATTTCTCTAAGATTGCAAAGCCTCTCTCCAACCTCCTCTAGAAACACGTCAAGTATGTCTGGACGCCTGAATGTGACATTGCTTTCAACACCCTCAAAGAGAAGCTAGTCACAGCTCATGTTTTGACTCCTCCTGATGAATCCAAACCATTCGAAGTTTTCTGTGATGCCTCCCTTGTCGGCGTTCTGGGAACGAGGGTCCCCAGACTTGCCTGCCTGCGGCATGGCTCAAGTGGGGGTCCCAGCGCAGCCCATCTTCATCAGCTTAAGTTCAAGACCCTCGTGAGGGGCCAAGCCTCGCGGGGCGAACGACCGGAAGTTTCCTCAGAGGCAGCCTCATCAGGCAGGCTCGTGAGGAGGCAGAGATATCAAGGCGGGGGTACCTCGCGAGGAGCCCATGATGCTAGCCATGACGATCGCGACCAGGCGGGCGCCGGCCTGTGCAGTGTCCTTGTTTCCCCTTTGGTGCAAAGGGGGCAAGCACAGGCGAAGGTATCGGGCAAAGGTTACCATTCCGGTGCAACAAGACCAAGACCAGCAGAGCGGCAGGACGGAGGTCACCGTGAAGCCCAAGACAGCGTCATCACCAGTGCTTTTGGCAGCCGAAGACCACCTTTGGTCAGGATAACTTGTAGTAGATGTTCCCCTTCAAAATGGCCAATTGTTGGTGCCCTTCCCGCTCATTATTTGGGGAGAGGCCCAGGGCCTCTATAAATGGAGCTAGCCACCACAGAGTAGGGGGGATGGAGACAACGATCTCGACAGTGAGAGATCTGATAGAACCCTAGTAGAGAGAGAGAAAGGCGACTGAACTCACCCCAGCAGTTCATCGCACCAGCTCAAGAACACCTCTCGCGAGGCTGTTCTTCCCTTGTACTGTTCATCATCAGCCCCTGAGGCAATCCACCACACCACACACTGGAGTAGGGTATTACACCACAACGGTGGCCCGAACCAGTATAAACCTCATGTCCCTTGTGTTGTTCGTTGTTTCCAGCTTAGATCACGCGAGGAGATTTGACGTAGATCGGTAGGGGAGAGATCTCCGCGCGCACCCCAGTGTTCAAACCTCAAGGGTCTGCCTAAACCTGAAATCTGACATTTGGCGCGCCAGGTAGGGGTGCGCCGAAATCTTTCGTCCGCTGTTCTCGTGTGATCTTCCGTCGTGTCCATGGCTGACGCTCGTCGGGCTCGCGCCGAGCGCCGGGCTGCTCTCGCCAGCCGCGTCGCCCAGACGGCACCTGTCGGTGGACGCCCTTGTCGTTCCCCGTTGCCTACCGCCACCGGCCCGGCGGGGAACGAGCAGCAGGCCTCGTCCCAGCATCCTTCGGTACGGCGGGAGGGCCACACCACCACACCATCGCTAACTCCAGCCGCTTCGTCGTCCCACACCCGTTGCGCCCCCACGGACGCGCACGCTGCGCTGCTCCTGGCAAGAGAGCTCTTGCACTACCGCCCAGTGGACGACCTCTATGAGGACTGGCTCGCCCGCATCACCGAGCTCGTCAGTGCCGCAGGGGGCTCCCCCTTGCCGTCCTTCTCGCTGCCCCGCCCTCCATTCCGCGCAGGAGGCAAGGATTAGGAGCTGCCTGCACCACCTCCTCCCCAAGAAGGCGCCCTGGCTCCAAGGTGCGCAGCCCTAGGGCGAGACCCTCCGTGTCCGGCACCTGCGCAGCAAGAAAGGAGCTGCCAAGAGATCCCTAGTCCCCAAGAAGGTGCTCGCGTGCTCCCAGCGCCAGCGCGCCAAGATCGTGTCCCTGCACCTCCACGCCAAGACCCCGCGCTGCTCCAAGCGGCGGCGCGCGGTAATCCCCAGGAGCAAGCCCAGTACCAGCAAAAGGCACCGGTGGCCACAGCAGGCTGCCGTGCTCTCACCCCCGAGCTACGCGGCATCGCATGGCCAGGCAAGTTCAAGCCTGACCTGCCCCCTCGCTATGATGGCACGGCGGACCCCGCGGAGTTCCTACTGCTCTGCGAGCTATGCATCGAAGCCGCCAACGGAGACGAAAGGGTCATGGCGAACTGGTTTCCCATGGCGCTCAAGGACGGGGCACTCACCAGGCTCCTGAATCTGGCTCTTGGCATAATCTCCTCCTGGGACGAGATGCGCACTCGCTTCATCGCCAACTTCCAGGGCACTCGCGACCGGCCCCGGCCGTGAGCCATCTGCGCCGCATCAAGCAGCAGCAAGGGGAAACCCTGCAGAAATACTTCCAGCGCTTCAACAACGCTCGCCTCAAGATCCCCAAGGTAACTAAAAAAGCTATCATCTCGGCCTTCTCCGATGGCGTACGTGACATCAAGATAAAGGAGGAGCTAGCAATCCATGAAGACATGTGCACATCCCTGGAGCTTTTCAACTTGGCGACCAAGTGCGCTAGGGTTGAGGAAGGGCGCCTTTCCCTCCTCGAACTCCCGACTGCCGACCTAGAAAACAAGAAGCCCATGGCCAAGGACGTGAAGCGCAAGGGTGCTGTAGTGCTTGCAGTGGAACCAGACACCAAGGGAGGCAGGGATCATTCTGAGTCATCCAGGGGCAGCCGGTAATGCGTGTACCACGGCCTCCACACCCACAACACCAACAAATGTCAAGAGCTCAGGGCTGTGAGAGATGGACGTGTCGGTCGACGCCCCGAGCGCAGCGACAAGGGCTATGGCCGAGGAGGAGGAAGAGGTGGCGGGCGATGGGAAAACCGTGGCCCTCGCCAAGGGTGGTGTGACCGACCTCGCGAGGATCACTGGCAAGACCAACCTCGCGAGGGAGAGATCAGCCTCGTGAGGATCGCCCGCACGGCATCGCAGGCCTTCCTCCTCTGCCGCCACCGCCAAGGAGGAACGAAGACCAACATCAAGACGAGGGAGCTGGGGGCTTCCAGGAGCCGCGTGCGATCGCTTGCATCATGGGTGGAACGCAGGCCCCAGCCTCACAGCGCATCTTCAAGCAGTTTGCTCATGAGGTGAATGCAGTCCTCCCCAAGGTTGAGGGCACGCGCCCTCTCAGGTGGTCTGCGTGCGCCATCACGTTCAGCTCAGCAGATCAGCTCAAGTGTGCGGCAACGGCCGGAGTCCTCCCGATGCTTTGCTCCCCGGTCATCAGCAACGTGCAGGTCACCAGGACCCTCATTGACGGCGGAGCAGGACTCAACCTCCTGTCCGTCGAGATGTTCAAGAATCTCCAAGTGTCGTACGATCAGCTTCAGCCAACCAAGCCCTTCTCAGGAGTCACTGGTGGTTCCACTGTTCCAATAGGGCAGGTTCGCCTTCCAGTCACCTTCGGGCAGCGCAACAACTACCGCACCGAGCTCATCGACTTCGACGTCGCCCACATCCGTCTGCCATACAACGCCATCCTCGGGTACCCAGCCCTGGCCGGGTTCATGGTAGTGACTCACCATGGATACAATGTCCTCAAGATGCCAGGAAGCGGTGGAGTCATCACCGTACCCTGTGAAGAAAGGGACGCAGTGTGTTCACTCGAGCGCGCGTTCCAAGCTGCAGCAATTGAAGACCTGAACCGCAGGAACGGAAGACTTCCCGAGGCGACCCTTAAGAAGAAGAAGGTTTTGCCTGGCCCAAGCCATAAGGAGGAGTGCGCCTCCGGAGGTGTTGCGTCAGGATTTGCGCCCAATCAGGGAGCGCCACCCTCTCTCGCATAGGAAGGCGCGCCCGGCGCCGTCCTCGGGCAGGGCTCGGGGGCTCTTTCTTGGAGAGCAACCGACTTTGCCAAGGTCGCGAGGGAGGCGCTCGGGCACCACTTGGAGGGGTGCTTCTAGGCACGTTTCCCTCGGGAAGGTACAAGGCAAGGAAGACCAAACCCTCAGGAGTTCATCGCGAGAAACACCCTGGAGCTACAGGAGTCGAGAGTCATGTGCGGCAGCCGCCGCTTGCCCACCGCAGCCCCACATCCAGGCGAGGATGGTGGGCTGCGCGTCTGCACTGACGTGCCAGGGCTCAACTGAGCCACGTCTCAGGAGTGCCTCTAGCCTTCGCGCGTGGGGTGTTGCGAGGCTCCACATCACAGCTACGTTCGCATGCCTTTCGGCCTGCGCGGTCCTCGCGGAGATGGAGATGGCCCTCGGAGACCCGCCTGTGCCCCCGGAGCCTCCCGAGGCTCCTGGGCCCGGGGACTCGTGAGGGTCGACGTCTTCATCGCGCATCGCCCGCTTCTTCAACATCACTCCATCTTCAACGGCACCAGCTGACATCTTTCTAAGTTCCATTTTTAGCTGGGATCGCCCACGGGGCCGCATCATTCCCAGGTCGCATGGGTCCGTCCCTGCAGCATGTATCCGTTTTGCTTATGCTCTTTACTTACCTTGTTGGGGGCGCCTCTCGGGCTGCATCAACCCCGAGCTGCTCGGGCCTGGCCCAACGATGTTTGCTTTTCCTGCGTCTACTTAAAATGAATTTCCTCCTGCATGGTTAACGTACCCGACCTAATCTCCTGCTCGATTGACGCCTACCAATGGAGCCGCTCACTCTGGCACGACATTTGCGCATGGGTCCGTCCCTACAACACCGATAAACCTGAGTGGTCGAGCTCTAGCCACGGCAGCCCCGCAAGGCGCCACCTCACCAGGCCCTCAGTGCCCCTCACAAGGCAACCGTAATGACATGTCTTGTTTCTCTTCATGATTGGTGTGCAGGACCTACTTCAGGAGCAATGGTGGGGACATCGCGGGCTGCCTCTCCCTCTCTCCAGCATGGACCACTTGCACGTTAAAAGGGGGGCGCCTGAGCATCGCGACTCATGGGCTCCTACTGGCTCTTCAGCCCTCACCCGCTGGCCTTGACCCACGGCATCGCGACCTGTCATACCAGCGGCGGCTGAGCTCGCTCGAGGGCCGGGACCTGAGGACGTAGAGCATTAAGGAAAGTGCGGGGGAGCGGGAAGAAGCTCGCGAGGACCTAATCCAGCAGCGCCTCAGCTGCCACCACTCAGTCCGGGCGCTTCATCGAGGAACTACACCAAACTCAAGAGATAAGTCACACCCTTACAAGAGTTGGACCAATGCAGCGCCAAACCCTCGCCCAGTGTGGCTTTGTCATGGAGACATTGCCATCCTTTCTCGCCCAGCGAGGGCTGCTTGAGCGCTAAAGGGGACCTCCCGAGTATCGCGACTCGGGGGCTCTTACCGGACCTCGGTCCGCTCACCTCCTGGCCTTGACCACGACATCGCGACCTGGCATACCAGCGACGGCTGAAGACTGCCTGGGGACTGGGACCTTCAGCGTAGAGCGCCAAGTCCTCGTGAGGATAGAAAGGGGGAGCCGAGCCGAGGCAGGACAAGCACCTTGCATTGATTCATATTAAGACATAATGTGCACAAAAGACATGGCAGGTGCCTTGCATACCCCCACAGGGTGTTGCTTCGATTCCTCGTAGGGAACAAAAGTACTAATCCTAAGGAACGCTAATCGCCCGCACCTCCGCAAGGGACGCCATCATCAACAGTGGGCTGCCCAACGCCGGCGCCAACCCCATCCAGATCAGTGGCGTCGGCGGCTGGACGCAGCTGCCCTGCTCCGAGCACGGCACGAGCTCGGGGGCTCGTAGCTGTCGTCGCTCGTCTTTGGAGTCGCGAGGAGCTCAGGGGAGCCGCTGGATTCCCCAGCTCCTCCGCTGCTGCCTGAGGAGCTACTGGGGGCCGATGGGCGGGCCAGGTCCTCGCCAGTCCGTTGCCCCTGCCGCTCTCCCTGGGGCAGCACTCCAGCCGGCGTCCTTCAGCATCGAAGACCTTGAAGAGGATCAGGGAGGCGTCATCGTATTCAAGATGAATTACGAGGGCACCTACCGTCCGGCAGACCCGGGCGATTTCGCTCCAGCCCCGGGTCATGAAGACCTTGCCCGGAGCGACGATGGCGACCTCCACTCTGGTCGCAAGGGTACTGCAGTCAGCATGCTGCAGCCAGAGCTCCAGAGCCCCGCTCGGCAGCATCTCGAAGGCGAAGGAAGGAGGAAGGCGAATCCAAGAGCTTGGAGGCATGGCAGCGTGGAGCACAAGCTTGCGAGAGGAGCGCTCGGCGTGGACTCCAGGAGGAACGACGCGCACCACCGTGACTCGCCGGCGTCGACGGCGGCACCGTCGATGTTGCTCGACGCCTTCTCCCCCAGGACCCACGACGCGGGCGTACAAGGGTAGCGGAAACCCAGGCGGCGACCACTCGTACCAGGGCCTCGGTGCCCCCTGCTGAGCACCCTCATCTCGGTGGCAGAGGACCAGCCGCTTCTTCGGCGGAAGTGGGTCAGGACCCTCTCGAGGAGCCTTTCCCTTCTCTTCTGCAGAAAACTGGCTGATTGGTGCCATTGGCGTAAGGAGGAGCAAGAGCAAGGAAGAAGAAGGAAAGGAGCAGCAGGAAGGGATGGACTGAAGGGGCTCGCGCAGCCCCGTACTTATAGCCGGAGGAGGCCAACCGCCGAGGACCACGATCGCAGGTAATCATGACCGGTTTCTCTGCATGCAGGGACTTGTCAAGTCGTGCGGTCGCCGAGGCATCGTGGGGAAGCGCATATGCCCATGTCCAATCAATCGCCACGCGGCGCCCAAGGCCGCAGGCTGTTAGGGCCTGCGGCGCTTCGCGCTTGCCCGTTCGCTTCCCTGCTAGGCCAAGCCCGGGCGCGCCTTGGGCCCGGGGGCTACTATCGGCGTTCTGGAAACGGGGGTCCCCAGACTTGCCTGCCTGCGGCCTGCGGCATGGCTCAAGTGGGGGCCCAGCGCAGCCCATCTTCATCAGCTCAAGATCAAGACCCTCGCGAGGGGCCAAGCCTCGCGGGGCGGACGGCCCGAAGCTTCCTCAGAGGCAGCCTCATCAGTCAGGCTCGCGAGGAGGTGGAGAGATCAAGGCGGGGGTACCTCGCAAGGAGCCCATGACGCAAGCCATGACGATCGAGACCAAGCGGGCGCTAGGCGAGCACTGGCCTGTGCAGTGTCCTTTTTTCCCCTTTGGTGCAAAGGGGGCAAGCACAGGCCAAGGCATCGGGAAAAGGTTACCATTCCGGTGCAACGAGACCAAGAGCGGCAGGACGGAGGTCACCGTGGAGCCCAAGACAGCGTCATCACCAGTGCTTTTGGTAGCCGAAGACCACCTTTGGTCAGGATAACTTGTACTAGATGTTCCCCTTCAAAATGGCCAATTGTTGGCGCCCTTCCCGCTGATTATTTGGGGAGAGGCCCAGGGCCTCTATAAATAGAGCTAGCCACCACAGAGTAGGGGGGGATGGAGACAACGATCTCGATGGTGAGAGATCTGATAGAACGCTATCATAGAGAGAGAAAGGCAACTAAACTCACGCCAGCAGTTCATCGCACCAGCTCAAGAACACCTCTCGCGAGGTTGTTCTTCCCTTGTACTGTTCATCATCAGCCCATGAGGCAATCCACCACACCACACACTGGAGTAGGGTATTACACCAAACGATGGCCTGAACTAGTATAAACCTCATGTCCCTTGTCTTGTTCGTTGTTTCCAGCTTAGATCATGCGAGGAGATTGGACGTAGATCGGTAGGGGAGAGATCTCCGCGCGCACCCCAGTGTTCGAACCTCAAGGGTCTGCCGAAACCCGAAATCCAACATCCCTGCAAGGTCTCGGTGTTGTGTTAATGCAAGAGAAGAAAGTTGTGGCTTATACCTCTCGCCAGTTGAAGCCCAACGAAAAGAACTACCCCACTCATGACCTCGAGTTGGCGGCATTTGTCCATGCTCTATTAACATGGAGACATCTCTTGTTGGGAAGGAAAGTGGACATCTTCACTGATCATAAGAGCCTCAAGTACATCTTCACTCAGCCCAACCTCAACCTCAGGCAGACTTGTTGGGTCAAAATGATAAAAGAATACAATCTGAGTATTGAATATACTCAAGGCAAGGCCAATGTCATCGGAGATGCTCTGAGCAGGAAGGCTTACTGCAATAGCTTAATTCTCAAGCCCTTCCAACCGGATCTTTGTGAAGCTTTCCGCAAACTGAATCTCCAAGTTGTTCCTCAAGGCTTTCTTGCCAACCTCCAAGTCTCTCCCACTTTGGAAGATCAGATTCATGAGGCTAAACTTCTTGATGCCATAGTGAAGAAGGTGAAAAATGGGATTGCCAAGAGCCAACCCAAATACAAGTGCTATCGCATTGATGACAAAACACTCTATTCTTCGAGGATCGAATTGTGGTTCCTAAAGGTGATCTTTGGAAAGTCATTATGAACGAGGAGCACAATTCCCTTCTATCCATTCATCCTGGAAGTACAAAGATGTACCATGACCTCAATCAGTCGTATTGGTGGACTCGAATGAAGCGATAAATTGCTCAGTTCGTGAATGAATGTGATGTCTGCAGAAGAGTGAAAGCAGAACACCAACGACCAGCTGGTCTCCTCCAACCTCTTGATATTCCAGAATGGAAGTTTGAACATATTGAGATGTACTTCGTGACTGGATTTCCCAAGTCCAAACGTGGAAAAGACGCTATCTTTGTTGTCATCGACAAGCTTACAAAAGTGGCTCATTTTCTTCGTATCAAAGAATCTATCATAGCAGCTAAGTTGCCAGAGCTATACACCTCCTTACACGGCATTCCGTAGTTGATATCTTCAGATCATGGAAGCACCTTTACTTCTAAGTTCTGGGACTCCTTTCAGAAGGCCATGGGCAGCAACATTCGCTTCAGCACAACCTTCCATCCTCAAACTAGTGGCCAAGTCGAGCGAGTAAATCAAATCCTTAAAGATATGCTCAGGCTTGTGTCATTTCCTTCGGTATGAAGTGGGAAGATTGTCTTCCATATGTCGAGTTCTCCTACAACAACAGCTTCCAAGCGAGTTCGGGAAAGGCCCCATTCGAGATTCTCTATGGCAGAAAGTGTTGTACTCCTCTTAATTGGTCAGAGACTGGTGAACGCCAACTTCTTGGCAATGACTTAATCATAGAAGCTGAAGAAATGTGTAAAGTCATCAGTGAAAATCTCAAAGCCGCGCAATCCCACTAGAAGGGTTACTATGATAGCAAGCATCGTGACTTGTCTTTCGAGATCGGAGACCATGTCTACCTCCGCGTCTCTCCAATGAAAGGTACTCGCCGCTTCGGTATCAAATGGAAGCTTTCCCCTAAATACGTGGGTCCTTTCAAGATCATTGAGCTTCCATCCAACTTCGCAAATGTGCATGACGTGTTTCACGTGTCACAGCTTCGCAAGTGCTTCAAGACTCCTGATCGCACCATCAACTTCGAAGAGATTGATCTCCAGGAAGACATGTCTTATCATGAGCATCCCGTTGCTATTCTTGAAGAAACCGAGCGCAAGACTCGCAACAAGTCTATCAAATTCCTGAAAGTGAAGTGGTCACATCATTCCGACCTAGAAGCCACATGGGAATGTGAGAATCACCTCCGTTCCGAATATCCGAAGTTCTTTTAGTCCTAGATTTTGGGACGAGATCCTTTCGTAGTGGTGGAGTGTTGTAACGCCCCGGATGTAACCTGCCACATTTGTACTCTGACTCTGCCATTTTCGACTTTAAGTTATGAGATTCCCTTCGTGGTTGGGTTTTTGTCTTCGTTTTGCATTTTGTTCATGTCATGCATTTCATATCATGTCATCATGTGCATCGTATTTGCATTCATGTTCGTCTCATGCATCCGAGCATTTTCCCCGTTGTCCGTTTCACAATCCGACACTCCTACGTCCTCTGACGCCCCCTTTTGTCTCTTTTCGTGTGCGGGTGTTAAACGTTCTCGGAATGGACCGAGATTTTCTAAGTGGCCTTGGTACACCACCGGTAGACCGCCTGTCAAATTTCGTGTCATTTGGAGTCCGTTTGATACTCCAACGGTTAACCGGGGAACCGTAAAGGCCTCGTGTGTGTTCCAGCCCAACACCCCTCTAAAACGGCCCAATAACCCATCCAAACCTCTCCCATGTCCTCCGTCGTCGGATCACGATCACGTGGTCGAAAAGTACACTCCATTTGGACACTCCAAACTCCTCCTACCTATAAATATGTCCTCCCGGTCCAAAATCCGGGTCCAAACGCTAGATAAACCTCCCCCGCCACCACCGGACACGTCCGCGACAGCTAGACACGTCCACCACCGCTGCCCGACGAATCCCTTGCCGACAAGAGGCGACCACCGCGCCCACATCGCCGCCGCCGCCGGGGGCCCAGATCCGGCCTGCCCTGGGGCTGAACCGAGCCTCGCCGGGCCCGCATGCCGCCGCCCGCTCTCGTGGCTCCTCCGCGCCCCGCTGCCTCGGCACGACCGCACCTTGCCGTCGACCGCCCGTGCAGCTGCGCCGCCGCCTCGCCGTAGCTCCGCCCGCCCCGACAGAACACCAGCAACGCCGACGACCCGGCGACTCACCGCCTCCTCCGCCGCCCTCAAGCCTCGCCGGCGTCGTCCTCCTCTTCTCCGGCCACTGTAGCGCGCAAGTCCGGCGACGCCTTCGACGAACCTCGTGGAGCACGCCCGAACCCTAGATTTGAGGTCTACACCCACTCTTTTCCCACTAAGTCCCTTATTCTAGAACATTTTATGCCTCTGTTCTTTATGACATGACTCCATGACCATGGCTCCGTTTCATGCGCATGAGATATCAAAATGGTCATTGTGAGATGCTCCTCATTTCATTCCATTGTGGCATGCTTGTTTGAGTCCATCTTGTTGCTCAAATCATTGATGCAAGAGTGCTATAAATTGTTAGGTGCTGTTACTTATCAGAGTATGAGGATTTGTCATATTTGTCACATTTGTTGTGTGCATCTTATGGGCATTAGCTCTACATGAGTTTTGGTATATGCCATGCTATCTTTACATGGGTGCTTGCCATGTATTTTTGTGATCAATGTGGTGACTAGCACAAGCATGCAAAGTAGCCTTCGTGTTATTTCTGATTTCAGGGACTTAGGATTTTGTTAAGTCCTTGGTCTGCTGTTATTTTTATGACATGCAACCATGATGCTACAGAGAGATCCGTGCTTGTTTTGAGTTGCTTTAGTAAGGATGATTTGGGCATATGGTTAGGCTATATCCATCCATGCCCCTGTTTGCTATTCTGGAGTTCCCTAGCATGTCTCAATCTTGCTCTACTTTTTTTATAAAATGTTCCTGGCAGATTATTTACATCTTAATCAATTTTGCCATGGTTGTTGTAGTTTATCCATGCATGCTATGGACTTGCTCTTGCCATGGTTAGATTCATGAACATGTCTTCTTGCTGATCCTGTGATTATCTTGTCACGCAATGCCTTGTTGTGAGTGAATCGAGCTCGCAAAGATGCCTTAATAATTCAGTTTATGCCATGCTCAGTTTTCTGCAAAGTCGGAATCTGTTAACGAAACTTGCAATGTTTACATGGGTGCCATCATATCTTCTATGCCTTTTTGGCTCATGTTCAGTAAGGGACTTTTGATTTATGCATTTAGTAGATTCATGCCATGCCTTTGTTTGCTATGATATGTTCCTGCAGAATCTTGTTAGCTTGCTCTAAACATGGCTTCCTGATGTTATTTCCTGGCATGTTAGTATTTTCACTAAGTCTATGAAGCTGATATCTTTTGCACTTTTGTCATGCTTGTTTGAACCTGCTCTGGTGTGATTTAGCTGTAGCTTAGTATTCATCTTTTGTCAAGCATCTTGAGTAGATCACTGCCATGTGCTTTATTGTTATGTTGGTGGGAAATAGCTTAATTTCTTCTTGCATTCTAGATGGCATCGTGCTGTTAATCGCAGATTTGTGCCATTATTGTTTTGCTTGCCATTTGCAAATCGTGCGTCCGATTTTGGTGATCTTTATATTGATTTCGACCGAAATCATCTCATCTTTCCAACGGCACGCTTGATTTTCCAAGTTGATGCTTGATCAATCTTTTCCTTCCGAAGCACACATATGCATTGCATATCACATCTCGCATATCATGCCATGTTTTGCATCACGTTGCTTGTGCATTGCCCCGTGATTGATTGTTGGTTCCTTTGCTTGTGTTCTTGCCTTGGGTAGAGCCGGGAGATGAGTACGTGATCTAGGAACCTGTTGGGACGGGAACGAGGATCAAGCTTTCGTCAACTCTGAGAACATTGCAGGCAAGATGACCATACCCCCGAAATCACTTCTATCTTTGCTTGCTAGTTGTTCGCTCTTTTGCCATGCCGCGATACCTACCACTCGCTATATCATGCCTCCCGTATTGCCATGTCAAGCCTCTAACCCACCTTTCCTAGCAAACCATTGTTTGGCTATGTTACCGCTTTGCTCAGCCCCTCTTATAGCGTTGTTAGTTGCAGGTGAAGCTGAAGTTTGTTCCATTTTGGAACATGGATATTGTTGGGATATCATTATTATATCTTGTTTACTTTAATGCACCTACATACTTGGTAAAGGGTGGAAGGCTCGGCCTTATGCCGGGTGTTTTGTTCCACTCTTGCCGCCCTAGTTTCCGTCATACCGGTGTTATGGTCCTTGATTTTGCGTCCGTTACGCGGTTCGGTGTTATGGGAACCCCTTGACAGTTCGCTCTGAATAAAACTCCTCCAGCAAGGCCCAACCTTGGTTTTTCCATTTGCCTACCTACCACCATATACCTTTCCCTTGGGTTTTGCAGACTCAAGGGTCATCTTTATTTTAAACCCCCCGGGCCAGTGCTCCTCTGAGTGTTGGTCCGAAATGGGAAACCTGCGGGGCCACCTCGGGGCAACTTGAGGGTTGGTTTTACTCGTAGATTGACCTATCCGGTGTGCCCTAAGAACGAGATACGTGCGACTCCTATTGGGATTTGTTGGCACATCGGGCGGCTTTCCTGGTCTTGTTTTACCTTTGTCGAAATGTCTTGTAACCGGGATTCCGAGTCTGATCGTGTCTTCCTAGGAGAAGGAATATCCTTCATTGATCGTGAGAGCTTGTGATGGGCTAAGTTGCGACACCCCTACAGGGTTTTGAACTTTCGAAAGCCGTGCCCGTGGTTATGGGCAGATGGGAATTTGTTAATGTCCGGTTGTTGGGAACATGAAACTTAACTTACTTAAAATAAATCAAGCATGTGTGTAGCCATGATGGACTCATTTCGACGGAGTCCGGGAAGAGAACACGGTCTCGTGCAATGCTTGAACGTAAATAGCTTCAGGATCACTTCTTGATCGTTATTAGCTTCTCGACCGTGCTTTGCTTCTCTTCTCGCTCTCTTTCGCGTAAGTTAGCCACCATATATGCTGGTGCTTGTTGTAGCTCCACCTCACTACCTTTCCTATCATTAAGCTTAAATAGTCTTGATCGCGAGGGTGTGAGATTGCTGAGTCCCCGTGACTCACAGATACTTCCAAACAGATGCAGGTGCCGATGATGCCAGTGCAGGGGACGCTACCGAACTCAAGTGGGATTTTGACGAGGATTCAGGCCGTTACTATGTGTGTTTTCCGGATGATCAGTAGAGGAGCCCAGTTGGGGCGATCGGGGATCTAGCATTTGGGGTTATATTTCTTTATTTTGGTTCCGTAGTCAGACTTTGATTGTATTCTGGATGATGTATGATATATTTATGTATTATGTGAAGTGGCGATTGTAAGCCAACTCTTTATCCCTTTCTTATTCAGTACAAGGGATGTGTGAAGATTATCCCTCTTGTGACATGCCTACCATGCGGTTATGCCTCTAAGTCGTGCGCCGACATGTGGGAGATATAGCCGCATTGTGGGTGTTACACTTTCTTCCAACGATCATTGGTATTTTACTCGAAACTATATTTGTATTCGTCACATGATATGTGTTTTGCTTGGAGCGTCTTGTATGATATGAGTCTTTGCTTGTTTAATTTTGTGTTTTAAGTTATAAATCCTTGCTAGACACACCTATTTGAGAGAGCCAAAATTATGTCATGACTTGTTAGAATTCCTCCCTATGCTTCACTTAAATTTTTATGAGCAATGGACTTGCTCTAGGGCTTCACTTATATCTTTTTGAGCAGGGTGTGCTTTACTATTTTTGAAGAAATGCTCTCTTTCTTCACTTAGATTTATTTGAGAGTTAGTAAAAATTTCAAGAAATTCAATCTTGCTTCACTTAAATTAATTTGATAGAAAGAAAAATTTATTATGCTCATGATCTTCACTTATATTTGTTGGATCTTGTCAAAAGCAATACATGAAATTTAGTCCCAAAGTGATAGATATCCAAGAAGGATATAATAAAAACTTTCATGAAGATCATTGGAAAAAATAAACTTAATTCCTAGTAATAGTTTTGAGATATGATGATGTGATAGGTGAGTCATCTTGATGAGCAACTATGCTTTAGTAAGAATATTGGTGTTAAGATTTCTAATTCCCTATGCAAGTACGAAAGTCAATAGTCATGCAATGAAATTATATCCTACTTATGGTGCATTATTCGGTGTTATTTATGCTTAATGCTTGCTTATGAGATTATATGTTTCTTAATTGGTCGCTTCCCAATCTTTTGCTAGCCTTCATTTTGCACTAAGTATGTTCACTATTTGTGCATCTAAAAACCTTTAACCCAGTTTTGCCACACGAGTCCACTATATCTACTTGTATGCGGTATTCTTTTACTGTTCTAAGAAAATTTGCATGTTCCATCTCTAATTTTCAAAATAAACTTCTCTTTTGTGTATTTGTTTCACTCGTGGAGTGGTGAGGGGTGGCTAATATTTTCTATGCTAGATGTGTTTTCTCAAGACGGGTGTTTATTCACTTGTCAATGCACAGGATTAAGGCAAAGGTATTAGGGATGCCCAGTCCCGAAATGCAAAAATGAATTTACTTTATGTTGTCAAATAATAAATTCCTTGGAAAGTGTTGGTATGGAGGGCACCCGTGGATACGGTTAGCCATGGAAAGTGAAAATATGGTGGAAAAAGGAATACATTTTATTTTCTGTTTGGGAACCGCCTATGATAGATCTATGCATGGAAAGTATTGGGAACTCTAAGTCATTTTCGTTGGTGGGATGTATACACCTCTCAAAAAATTTATGTCTTTAAGTTTTTTGCTTTGAGCTCTGGCACCTCTACAAATCCATACTTCCCTCTACGAAGGGCGCTTCTTTTACTTTATGCAATTTTATTTTGAGTCTCCACCTTCTCTTATAAAAGCACCAACTAGGAGGCAATATTATCGTACTTAAGCATTGGGTGTAGCTAATATTCGAGTGTGTTTCATGAATGGATCAATGTTTGAGCATGATGGGCTAGGGATAACTTATTTTAGCATTGATATTTTGAAAGACATGGTTGCTTGTTGATATGATTGAGTGTCTAAATTATCATGTCAAAACTAGACTATTGCTTTGGACAACTAAAAGTCCAGTTGTCCATGATATAAAGAAATAATATGATATGACATGATAGGCAGCAGTCCACATCAAAAATTCTGTTTTTATCACTTACCTACTCGAGGACGAGTAGAAGTTAAGCTTTGGGATGCTGATACGTCTCCAATGTATCTATAATTTTTGAATGTTCCATGCTGTTATATTATCAATCTTGGATGTTTTACAACCATTTTATAGTCATTTTATATCATTTTTGGTACTAACCTATTGACATAGTGCCAAGTGCCAGTTCCTGTTTTTTCCGTGTTTTTTACATCACAGAAAATCAATATCATACGGAGTCCAAATGCCACGAAACTTTACAGAGATTTTTTATGGACCAGAAGGAACATGTTGGCCCGTTTATGATCAGATCTATCTGTTTATATCCATGAAAGTTATTTGAGTTTCTTTGATCTCTTATATGCATGATTTCTTATAGCCTTGTATTTCTTCTCCGATATTTGGATTTTGTTTGGCCAACTTGATCTATTTATCTTGGAATGGTAAGAGGTGCTTTGTAATGGGTTCGATCTTATAGTGCTTGATCCCAGTGACAGAAAGGGAAACGTCACGTATGTATCGTTGCTACTAAGGATAAAACGATGGGGTCTATCTCTACATAGATAGATCTTGTATACATCATGTCATCATTCTTATTGCATTACTCCGTTTCTCCATAAACTTAATACACTAGATGCATGCTGGATAGCGGTCGATGTGTGGAGTACTAGTAGTAGATGCAGGCAGGACTCGATCTACTAATTTTGGATGTGATGCCTATATAATGATCATTGCCTGGATATCATTATAATTATTTGAGGTTCTATCAATTGTCCAACAGTAATTTGTTTACCCACCATTTGCTATTTTTCTCGAGAGAAGCCACTAGTGAAACCTACGACCCCGGGTCTTCTTTCTCATATATTTGCCTTTGCGATCTACTTTTCTCTTGCATTTATTTTCAGATCTATTAATCCAAAAACCCAAAAATACTTTGCCACACTTTATTTTATTTGCGATATATTTATTTAATCTATTACAACTTTCTCCCGTCACGCACCAATTTCTGGCACCGTTACCTGAAAGGGACTAACAACCCCTTTAACATGTCGGGTTGCGAGGATTTGTTATCTATATGTAGGGGATGTTTACGTTGTGTTGCTTGGTTCTCATATGTGAGGGAAATACCTACCGCCGCTGTGCTGCATCATCCCTTCCTTTTTGGGGAAATACCGACGTAGCTTCAAGCAACACCAAGTCGCCATGCCGCCTAGCTCGGACCGGGGAGGACGACGAGCCGCCTCGCCATCGCCCTTCGATGAACTAGGAGGAGGACTCCGTCTGAGTGCGGGCGTCGCTAGAGCTGAGCTTCAGGAGCCGCGATGGTCGCGAGTCTGCTTTTGCTTTTTTTTCATGCATCAAGTAGTAGAAAGCCCTGTCGGGGCATGTAATGAACCGTGGCACTTGCGCTGTTATATTAACATTTTTATATCGCATCCTGGCATTCGTGTCGCTACTAATTGATGGATTCTTGTTGATCGTGATTAGGATAAGTTAGGTTAGTGTGCTTGCGGTAGACTCCCAGGTCGCGGGGCCGTGCTTCTTTGGAGCTTGGATCTCCTGCGCGCCCCTCGTTCCAGAGAGATCCTACCATGTGTTTCCTTCCTGAGGATCCAAAGGATCTAAGGCCTCAGGAGGAACCCAGTGGCCATGAGGTTTCTGGCGAGCCCTAGGGCCTCCTGAGATGTTCCATAGGGCGCCGCAGCCGATGCGAATCCCCCCGTGAGGACTGGTCGCCACTGGTATGCTAGGTCGTGATGCCCGACGAGGCCAGGGGATGAGGGCTCATGGGGAACACACATGCCCATTGGCTCGTTCACGAGCGTCACGCGAGGATTAAGACGCCAAAGGCTAGGGCAGCAAGGCTTTGGCGTGGTGTGTTCGTGGCCGGACCCATGCATGCACAATGTGCCATGTAGCCCCCCGCTCATGAGACACGCGGGGAAGAGATGGGCAGCTGCCCCTCTCCCAAAGCAAGGCTTGTAAAAATAAACACTGCAAGGAGAAAAACTCCCATCCCTTTCAAACATAGACGTCAGAACTTCAAATTTCATTCCAAGAAGTGGCAAATCAGCTACAAAAAGCAAGCAAAAGAACAACCACGTCCGGCACCTACAGTAGTCTTCTGATCTTCCCGCCAGCATGGAGCATGGGGCTTCCACTAAGACGTGGGTGAGAACCCCATGAGGCTCAGGGCATCACTTAGAGACTCCGGGGCATGTACAGCCCCACTCATTATTACGTGAAAGTGGCACGAGCGAAGACTTGAGAGGCACATGGCACTCGCCTGTTACGGATAAAACTTCCAGAGGTGCTGGATGTTCCAGGCATTCTAGATGGGGACCCCGTCCTGCATCTCCAGGCATGTGGCGCCAGGTATGAAGACATGTGCGATCCTGAACGGGACCTCCCACATAGTCGAGAGCTTGTGAAGCCCCTCCCTGGAGAGCACGCGCCTTAGGACGAAGTCACTCACCTTAAGGGGCCTAGTTCGGATGCTGCGGCGGTGATACTGCCGCAGCGCCTATTGGTACCTCGCGGCTTGGAGCAAGGCTTGGCGTTGGCCCTCCTTCCCGACTACGAGGTCTATCCCCCGCGAGGCGTCCCGGCGTGCCTCATCAAACGCCAAGACCCTCGGGGAGCAATTTTTACTTCATGTGGAAGGACCCGCTTAGCCCCGTAGACGAGGAAGAACGGGGTCTCGCAGGTGGGCTTAGTCGTGGTGGTGTGCTCCTCCTTGAGCTTGTGTTGGTTTTTCCCTTGAAGAGGAAAGTGTGATGCAGCAAAGTAGAGATAAGTATTTCCCTTAGTTTTAAAACCAAGGTATCAATCCAGTAGGATATAGCGCACAATTCACCGAATACCTGCACCAACAATCAAACAACTTACACCTGTCAGTGTCCTGGGAACGGGGGTACCCAGACTTGCCTGCCTGCAACCCACGGCGTGGCTCCACCAGCGGCCCGGTACGGCCTAGTTTCAGCAGCAATGACTCAAGACCCTCGCGAGGGGTCAAGCCTCGCGAGGCGGACGACACCAAGATCTCCCTGGGGGCGGCCTTGCTAGGCTGGCTCCATAGGAGCGGAGATATCAAGGCAAGGTGCACCTCGCGAGGTTCACATGACATGAGCCATGACGACCAAGGCCAGGCGAGGGCCAGTGGGCGCAGTGTACTAGTTTCCCCTTTGGTGCCAAGGAGGAAAGCGCAGGCGCGGAGTCCCGAGCAATCAGGAAAATGATTCCATATTGGTGCAAGGAGACCAAGACCACCAGGACAACAGGACGGAGGTCGTCACAGAGCCCACTATAGCGTCACCACCTGAGCCTTTGCAGGCGAAGACTACTTTTGTTAGGATAACTTGTACTAGTTGTCTCCCTTTGAACTTGGTCGTTGTGCGATCTCTTCCCGCCTACATTTGGGAAGAGGACGAAGGCCAGTATAAATAGGACTTAGCCACCACCCGAAAGAGGGATCAGATCATTCATACCAACCTCACACCCACTAGCTCATCGAGCTCAAGAACGCCTCACCTCCTGAGGCTGTTGAACCACTGTACTAGTTCATCCTCAGCCCCTCGAGGAAATCCACTACAAATCTGGAGTAGGGTATTACTCCGCAAGGTGGCCCGAACCAGTATAAACTGTTGTGTCTCTTGTCCCTTGGGTTCATCGAGCTAGGCTACGGAATCGTTGGGCTAGCAGGTTGGGGAGAGGGAGTTCTTCGTACGCACCACAGTGTTCGATCCTCTCAAGGGTCTACGGAGCCTAGGATCCGATAGCACCCAACACGATAAAGGGGTTGTCAATCCCTTCACGGTTAGTTGCAAAAGTGAGATCTGGTAGTGATAGATAAACGATAAAGTAAATATTTTTCGTATTTTTGTTTTATAGATTGGAAAGTAAAAGATTGCGAAATAGTAGATCGGAAACCTATATGATGGAAAATAGACCCGGGGGCCATAGGTTTCACTAGAGGCTTCTCTCAAGATAGAAAATACTACAGTGGGTGAACATATTACTAATGAGCTTGATAGAAAAGCATAAAGCTATGACGATATCTAAGGTAATGATCATGGATATAGCCATCACGTCCGTGTAAAGTAGACCAAAACGATTCTACATCTACTACTATTACTCCACCCATCGACCGATATCCAGCATGCATCTAGAGTATTAAGTTCATAAAGAACGGAGTAACACCTTAAGCATATGACATGATGTAGAGGAATTCACTCAAGCAATGTGGTGAAAATGCCATCTTTTTATCCTCGATGGCAACAATACAATATGTGCCTTGCTGCCCCTACTATTGTTGGGAAATGACACCACAAGATTGAACCCAAAGCTAAGCACTTCTCCCATTGCAAGAAAAACCAATCTAGTTGGCTAAACCAAACCGATAGTTCGAATAGAATTACAAAGATATCAAATCATGCATAAAAGTATTGCATCAAATAGATCTCCAAGAACATCGACGAGAACATGGTATTGAGAATCAAAGAGAGATAATATGCCATCTCCCTACCAGCTATGGACCCGTAGGTCTGTGGTAAACTATTCACGCTTCATCGGAAGGGCAATAGAGTTGATGTAGAAGCACTACATGATCAAATCCCCATCCAACAAGGTGCCGAAAAGGTAAGATGGGATCTCACGGGTACATAAGGTTGCGATGGTAGAAAAGTTCTTTCGTGGATGCCTCTGTTGGTTTGGGGATATATGGGAATATATAGGTGCAAGAATTAGGTCAGCGGGTGCACGAGGGGCCCACAAGGGTGGGGGTGCGCCCTACCCCCCTGGGCACACCCTCTGTCCTTGTAGACGCCTCGTGGGTCCTCTAACTTCATCTCCAAGTCTCCTAGTTGTCTTCTGGTCCAAGAAAAATCATCGCAAAGGTTTTATTCTGTTTGGACTCCATTTGGTATTCCTTTTCTACGAAACTCAAAAACAGGAACTGGCACTGGGATCTAGGTTAATAGGTTAGTCCCAAAAGTAATATAAAATAACATATTAATGCATACAAAACATCCAAAATAGATAATATAATAGCACAGAACAATGAAAAATTATAGATACGTTGGAGACGTATCATGGTGCGGATGGACCACAACACAGACTGAAGCTCACCGAGCCAACCCCTGCCACATGCCTTGCATTTCTTCTTGAAGCTCCTCGTCTTAGGACCCCTCAGGACCTCAGGCCCTATGCTTCTTCGGAGGAGCAGCCCCTGGCCCCCTCCACATGTGCCCCGGCCTACGGTCCGACCTCTGGTGCCCTTCTACGGTGGTGGCTAACCTATATTTATATTGGCCTCGGTCCTCTTCTCCCAAAACATAGGCGGGAAGGGATCCTAAAGTGGCTAATTTTAAAGGGGACAAGTAGTACATCTTATCCTGATGAAAACATGGTATTTGCCCGCAAAGCTTCTAGTTGTGACGCAGCGGTGGGCTTGGTGATGACATCCGTCCTGCCGCACTGGCGGCCTTGGTCTCCTTGCACCGGAATGGAAACCTTTGCTAGATTCCTCGGGAACCCATGCCTATCCTTGCCTACTTAGACCCAAAGAGGAAATTGCCTTCTCTGCGCCCGCTGGTGCCCGCCTTCCGTGATCGTCATGGCTTGTGTTATGGTAGCCTCATGAGACTGGTACCTGCATAGGAATATCTTCTCCTCGGGAGGCCACCTGGGGGGCACTCCCTCGGGAGGTCTTGACGTTGTTCGCCTTGCGAGGCTTGGCCCCTCGTGAGGGTCTTATCTTGGTGGTATTTTAGATGGTCTGTACCAGGCCATCGATGGAGCCACGCCGTGGGTCGCAGGCAGGCAAGTCTGGGTACCTTGGGTCCTAGAATGCTGAAAGTGTCATGCTGAGGATGCAGCCCGGCAAGCATGTCGTGCCGCTTAATTGTCTTCTCCTGCTCTGCTTGAGATGCCTCTCGATGGGTGTCACGTGAAGGTAATCTGTCTCCAAAAAGGGTTGCCACCTGCTCAGTGGATGCCACTTAATCACTTGGCTGCTCGACACCGCATTGATAAGTGATTTGCGTCGCTGCGAGGTGGAGCGGTGGAGCAGTGGTGCCTTGGCGCGGATATTCACCCTTAGTGGTCCAGGCAAGCCTGCCGGGGAAGTCTTGGACTTGTCCTTGGGGCGGCCTCGACCTGGATGGGCGCTCTTTCCCAGCAAGGGAGGCTTTCCCAAGGTAGTGCTCTGCTATCTTGTTTGTCTTGGTCTTATTGATCCAAGCCTTGATCTAACGAAGAGCGGTTCTTCTGGTTTGGCCTTGCCTCGGATGTCGGTGTTGGATATTGGGTGCTAGTGTGCCTGTGTATAAGTCTAGGAAACAAACATGATCATTCGTTGCACCGATAGGAGGGAGGTCCTCCGTGTAATTAGTCACCTAACGAAGGCCTTTGAAATCCTTGGGAAAACGCTCATTTCGTAGAGCTGGCAACAATCACGGGAGTACTTGACCCGACGCCTACCAAAGCTGAAGGAATCATTGGTACCTATTGATAAGCCCCCTGGTTTGACGCCTCCACTACTTGAGGGGCTCTTGCATCATCTACAATTGCCTAAGCATTTGTTTGTGTGATTAGGGGCGGGTTGCGGCGTCGCTCACTGCTGGAGACCGCGGCCGATACAACATGTCGGTTGTAACTACGGCTCGGGAGGGGAGTTGAGTGCACACGATATCGACTATATGAATACTTCTCCTGTTGTGCAATCGCTAGTTGAAGTAGCTCAATGACGTTCCGTGCTTCCACCACAATGGGCGACTCGCCAGTAATTGGGAGTGCATTGAGACGTGTAGCCACTGCTACCATGTTATCCACCGGGTTAGAAAAGTGAGCCGGCGATGTTGTGAAACACCGAGGCGGGATGGCTCTGGCTGACGAGGCTGAGCCACCGCCCTACCTGGTGCCTCTGCAGTTCAGGGTATAACCAGTGCTCCTGGAGTACTCGGTCATGCCCCTGGTATCGAACGAATTCATTGGTTCATAATTAAAGGCCAAACGGGTCTGCTGCCTCCTCTGAAGGACTGCATTTGAAGCGTTTTGATCCAGACTTAAATGTCAGGCCTCCACCTTCACGCGCTCCAACTCAGCGTTGTTCTGAGCCTGTATCATTGCCATCTGAGCGTTCTCGGTGTTGATATCTTCCTGGGCCATGGTCATCTGCTCCCTAAGCTTCGTAGTATCGGCATTACGCTTGGCCTCATTTTGTGTAGTGACATTAGTCGCCAGTAGGGTCGTCAAGGTTCCCATTAGGTCAGGTAAGACTTGAACCGGCGGCATGACTGAGCCAGATGTGCCAGCTGCCGCAGCCGCAGCCGCCGGGACGGCCATTGCTGTTGCATCGGCGTTGAAGAATTAAGAGTCGGCGCCATGCCTGCCATGAAGATGCCAGCTCGGCTTAGGGGCTAGTAGGAGTTCTAAATACAGTTACCATCGGAACAACCCCCAAGCCCGCCATCCTGAAGCTGGTAGATTGACTCCATGTCTCTGGTCGAGGACTCATCACCTGAGTAGATGAGAGTCTCTCCTCCAGACGTGGAATCGTTCACAAGTTCCACCCTTTGCGTGAGGCCCACAAAAGCGTGCCTCTGCCCGGCTTGAACCCAAGCGGGTTGCGTGCGCTGACCCAGCTCGACGATGTCAGTGCAGATGTCCGGCTCAGGTTCTGATCCACCAAACTTGCCGCTGAATATGTGGATTCCATCGATGGCGACCTAGTACTCGTACTCGATTGAGTCGGCCTTGGGGCCCCAGCGAGCATTGTCGTTGTAGAGCTTGCCGCGGCGACTCTTGGTCATCCTACCAACGGCATATCCCTTGATCCCTGGGAAAGATCCCTTCAAGAACTCTAAACCACCGTGTGTTGGCCCCATGGTGGGAGCCAACTGTCGTGGTTTTGTCATGGTAAATGTCCTAGTGAAAGGACTTAGGTGCGAGGCCATCGCTATGATTATTAACTTGACGGGGTTGAGCGAGACGAGTGTCACAAGAAACCGCGGCTACGTATGGGACCAGGAGGTCCCTTGCTGGTTCAGCAGGGGGTCGATGCATTGCACAATGTACAAATGAGCGTGGGGAAGCATGTCAGAGATCACACAGGTAGTTTTACACAGGTTCGGGCCATCGCGAGGCGTAAAACCCTATTCCTACTTTGGTGGATTGATGGTGGAAAGGTGGTGGTGGAGCACAGTACACTTTCCCGGCAAGGGTTGCCTCAGTGTATGGGGGTGCGAGTTATCCAAGCTTCTAACCTAGTCTAAGGTTGTCATGGGCCTCCTTTTATAGATCAAGGGGTAACCACGATGGCAAAGTGGTCATTACACACTGATAGGGCGCATTAAATGCACTGATAGGGCGCATTAAATGCACTGCTCAATGTCACGTCGTTGGTCGTCCGGCAAGGCTTGCCGGGCTATCTTGCTAGCTTCATGCATGTTTGCTTGACACGTCACATGATGGGTGTCATCTGTGGGTTTCTCCTATAGAAAATGGCTGCCCTGTGGCGAATGGCTGCCACTTAATCATCTTGTGGCTTGACACTGCACTGATTGACGATGTGGGTCGTGGTGGTGTGGTTGGTGAGGTGGTTTTTCCGCCGTGAGCCCCAGCAGGCCCTGCTGGGAGGCCTTGGCTGTCCGCCTCTAAGTGTGGCCTCATCCCTTGCCGGGCTCGCCTGCTCGGCAAGGGATGCCTTTCTTTTGATGATACCTTGTTTCTTTGGCTTGGTCTTGGTCCCTCTAATATGCACGTTGGTCCTTCGATGCTCTTGATCTCTTGTACTTTGACTTGGGCTGGTGCTTCAATCTCGTTCACGTGCCTGTGCATAGTCTGGGCAACAGACCCAGGGTTTGTTGCACCAACAGAAGCCACCGGGCCTACCCCGAACACGCTGCCGAGCGTCACTGGGGTAGGGCCTAATAACTGCACACGCAGGGCTGCTGAAGAAGCTGGTCTCTTAGTTCTTCTTTGTTTCTTCATTAGTCTTGATTCTGGGCCAGTTTCCATTTCCCCCATGCATCGTGTAAAGCCAATAGAGGTGGGGCCGCTCCAGTAATGGCCCGTGAATGACTTTAACGCATGGGGTAGAAACAACCAGTTCACTCTTCCAACCACGCCCTTATCCTTAACCACGTATGCTGCATGCATCGTGCTGGGAAGGTAACGGAGGCACATAGCATGGGAGAGCATTAAGGTGAGGGCCAGGTCGTCTGGAAATGGCGGAGGAGGACGGTGATCGCCCTTTGAGGGAGCGGCTCCCCTCCCTGGGCTGCCTATTAAAAGGAGGGGCGGAGGAGGGGGAGTCACTCATCCTCGCATTCTTCCTCTTGTGTGTTCTTCTTCTCATTAGATATGTTGGACGAGAGGGCCTGGGGCCAGCCCCCGGGCTCCATCTTGAAGCTTTCCCTGGATCTAAAATGGGGACTCGGGCGGCGCGGCGACAACACCGGGGGTGGCAACCCCAGCATGCTTGCCGCCAGGCCGCCCGTGGCCTTGACTTGAGTGGGAGGGGACACAAACGACACCATGTCGAGGCTCGAAGTGGGCATGGCGCGTGGTAGTCGATCGCTTGACATTCTTCTTCCCTTCACGGTGTGTAATAGCCTGGATTAATAGGGACAATAGACTACTCATATCAATAAGGAATTCCTTCTTTTCTAGAAGCCCATTCGGATAGAATTCCAAAGTTAAGCATGCTCAGCTTGGAGTAATTTCAAGATTGGACCGACCGGGAAGTTGCTCCTGGGTGTGCACGAGTGCGAACAAAGTGCGTAGAAAAGACTAGTATTGATCTGTGGGGCCAGTCTAGACCCCTCTAGGAGTAATGACCACCGGCAGGTGTGTCTGGGGCCTTACACGGTGCCGGGGAGGGGTCATGGAAGGAAGCCGCCATTGGTAAAGGCGAACCCAACTCCTCCTAGGCATGGTTCTTTCTCCGTGCAGGAGGGCTCGTTGCTCCTATCCATGTCTTCTGGGCACATGGTGGCTTCTGTCTTCAGGGCCGCTGGGGATGACCATGCTCTTTGTGGGAGTGAGTCCCTTAGAGAGCATGGTGTCCGGTACAGCTGCCATGACAGGTTCATCGAACGGCAGCGGTACGGGAGGTAGCAGCAACCCACGATGCGCCAAGAACGGGGGTGGCCGTTCTGACGGCTCGCATTTGCTGGTGACCCCGCTACCCCTTTTTGGTCTCCCTTCAGCGCCACCGTCTCTCCTGCCCTCTGGTTCCTTCCTCCTTGCTAAGGAGTGGCGTCGTCCTGATCCTGGGGAGGCACCAAATCCCGTTGTGCCCGCCTTCGGCCTCTTTGACCTCGTCTTATAGGAAATGGACAAGGGCAAAGGTATTACGGGGCACTTATCTTTTTTCAAACATAAATCTGTCGGCACTCGCCAAATTTTAATTCACATAATGTAATCTCTCAACTCCATGTTTGTTTTCTGTAATGCTTGTACTTGTATTAGCATATCAAGGAAAAAGATGAACCTTGCCAGGAACCCATGCATGTGTATGTCCATGCAGAGGCGAGATGCCTCTTTAATGTAAATAAACGAGTTTTCCCCGACGGGCTACCCTATCGGCACTCTTTTTGTCTGCCGGAGAGCTGCGTCTACTCGGGAAGAGACAAAGGGACCAGCCCCCCTGCCAACTTCTCTTACCAAAGGCTACTGCGACCATCCTGACCGAAGCAACATTCGAGTCGTGGATGGGAGCACCTAAGTCTCACAAGAGTGGCGAGGTTTTCTTATGCACAAGTTATAGCTGTATAGAACACTAATGGACCGGAGGTAAAACTTATCTGCCTGGCTTGCCGGGGATCACGGTACCCGGCAATCTCCTCATCTCCTTGTCGAAACCAAGTTCACGGCAAGAACCTGCGGCTTCATGCAGATGAGAATGAATGCAGAATGCGATCCTATCTATATGCATATGTAGATGCTCATGAAATGCTTATGCAGTGGTCTTGGAATGCTCATGCATGCATGCAGATCTTGTTCGGGCCCCCCCCTGTGACGCCCCAAGACCGGCGCTCTAGATACCTTCCATGGATTCCGAGGTTCATTGTGTGATTTGATTTGCTTGTTGCATTCATCATGTCATCATTTGCATTGCATCATTTTGTAACACCCACAATGCGGCTATATCTCCCACGTGTCGAGGCACGACTTAGAGGCATAACCGCAAGGTGGTTTAGTAGCAAGTGGGGTAATCTTCAGACAATCCCATGTACTGAATAAGAAAGGGATAAAGAGTTGGCTTACAATCGCCACTTGCAGGCGGCAGCTGGATGAACCGGAGGACGCGAAGGATCCCGCGACGGAGAGGCCAGAGAGACCGAGGCTCGACGGATCGGAGGCTAGCGACGTCGGTCACGGTCGACGGCGAGCTCCTGCGTCAGGACGTCCATGGCGGCAGGGGACTTGGCGCGGGGAGAAGCAAAAAGTGGACCCCCGGTTCAGGTGAAGTAGAGCCAGAGGCGGTGGCTTGGCATAGCTGTAGACGACGCCGGGGACGGGGAAACCAGCGCAGGTGGCCGGAGGAGCGGGAAATGGCGAAGAGGAGGCCGGTGATGCAGCCAATGTTGCGCGGCGGTTGCAGCGGCTGCAGCTGCCGCTCGTTGTAGAGAAGATGCGGCGCGACGAGGGACTTGTAGCGGCGGAGGAGCCCGGTTCGGTGAGGTCACCGGGGCCCTGGGCAGTGGAGGTCGATGTCTTGGTTTCGGCAGGTTGGCGCGCGAGCCAGCGAGGAACTCTGGCGACGGGTGGCTGACGGTGGCGCGAGCGCCAGCAACGGGCAGAGGGAGGCGGATCCGGTGGAGCTCAACTCCGACGGGCTACTGCTTGTTGTCAGCCGGACACATATGGGTCGAGGGCGGCGGTGCTCCTACTTGAACGGGGTGAGAGAGACAGAGAGTTTAGAGAAAGAAAGAGGGAAAAGAGAGGACGAGGGGCACGGGAAGGGACGTGACGTGAGTGACCGGTGCAGGAGAGCTCTATCTTGGCGGCGCGGGAGTGCTCGGACAAAGGCGGCTGCGAGGGCTCTGTGTTGTTGGTCTTCGGGAAGGACGAACAGGAGGCACGGGAGCTTGGCTCCATGGAAGTGCTCGAGAGGGAGGGGATCCAGATGCGGTTCCTGCCGATCCAAAAGCGAGGGAGGCTGGGCGCTTGGTGGTTGGATGGATCTGGCTGGTGGTGTGCGGTGGTAGCTGAACGAGAAAGAAGGTGGGTGGCTATGGTTGGCTCGATGTGGACTCCGAGGAGGATTTGGAGAGAGGGTGGCGGTGGATGAAGTGGATGGATGGGACATGAGGCCTAGAAACTAGGGTTACCCACACTATATATCAAGCCGGTTAGGTTTAGGGGTATTAGGTCCCTCCGATCCTAATCGGACGGTTTGAAGAAAATGCTTTGAGAGTCCAAAAAAATAATCGCAGATGTTTTAGGGATGTTAGGGGATGATCCGGACCCATCGGTGACGACAAAGTGGGTCCGGTTTTGGGACAGCTTCAGAAGTGCAGTCGAGGGGGTCGATGCACAATGCAAGGAGTGGTTAGGTTGGCTGCAGGTGGACTATGAAGAAGGGCTTGAACTGAGAGGAGAGAAGGGAAAACGACCCAGCATGGGTTTTCGGAGACCAAAAACATCCAACGTTTGACCGACTATAATGCCGCTATAATTAACCATTGTGGTGTTAAACGAACTCCGAATGCGATGAAACTTGGCACGCGACCTACCGAAAACATAACAACACCGCATGCCTACTTTCAACCCATTCCGAGAACATTTTCTGGACACTTATAAAATATTATTTCAGGCGTGCCACGGGCGCGTGCAAGTGTGTCTGGGCTCAGAACGGACAACAAAGAGAACTGGGAGACCCGGACAAATGCAAGTTTTGAAAACATGCGGATGCAATGCGGATGATGACATTGCAAGATGCAACACGCAAGCAGATGACAAGGCAACAACAGCGAAAAACTGGAAGACACCTGGCGCTTCGAACTCAGGGCATCAGAACACTCCACCACTACAAGAGGATGTCGTCCCGAGATCTAAGGATGGCACCGGAGAGAAACAGAAGAGGAAGAGAAGAAGTAAAACTAAGTTGCTTCTTTGACAAATGAGTGAAACCAAAGAACCTTGAGAGGTTGAACAAATTGAAAGAAAGAATACAACGAAGTTGAACAAAGTTGAAAACACTTCGTTAGAAAAGAGGATCAAGGAACATTACGATAACCTTGTAGGTTGAAAGACATAAGAAAATTGTTACAATGGACAAGAAGTACATGCAAGCACTCCGGTAGAAATGAGATGTACAAGGAACGATAAAGATCAATTACTACAACACTCCGGTTGGAAATGGAAGGCATAGAATATGAACTTGGCAAAATGAAAGAACTTGGATGAGACTCTGGTTAGAAGAGGAATGATAGACACAACACTCGGGTTAAAGCAGGATAGAGAAGGAATAAGGATGATATAATTTGGACAACACTCCGACTATAAATGGAAGGAATTGAACATGAACTTTACAAAATGAGAGGATACTTGACGAAATCAACAACACACTGCCTCCGGAACAAATGAATGGAAAACTAGATGGTTGGAAAGAAAAGAACGGAGAAGAAGCATGGAAACTCTCGCAATTAGAATTGAAAAGGGCATTCTTACGAAGAAAAGGTTGAATGGAGTTGTTGGAAAATCAACAACAACAAAAGCAAGCTAGCTTGTAGTGGGCTTATGGAGAACATCTCAAAACTATGAGGTGAAATCTGCCACTAACGGAAACAATAGATTGGATTGATATCAATGAGGAGATGAGAAACTTATATCACCGGAAGCATAAATGAAGAACATGGGTCATTTATGAGCACCATAAATAGCAACAATCCATAGGGAAAGCTTTAGGTGAAATATAAACCAATCTAATTCCAATGAAGAGATTTATTGGTTGAAAAGATGTCTTGAGCGAAGAGAAAATGATGGATTTAGATATGTCACTCTTGAAAACTTGTGAATCATGAAATACGAAGGGAAATTATCAACAATGACATAACACCACCTCAAAAGATGAGATATGAAAGAATTGCACTTCGGAATGCAAGATGAAGAATGCTTGAACTCCACAAAACAAGACATGTGTTTAACACCATGTTTATTTTTGAGTATAGCTTGGCGGAACTTAACTTCGAGACAAATCTTGACAAAGACTTGAAGAATGAAAGGAATCCTTGATGAACCACCATGTAGAGCCTCCATGAAGAACTCCGGTAATAAAAGGATGATAAAAAGAAAGAGAAGTTGAAAACACAAGGTGAAGCCTTGCAATGATTTAGATGGAGCTTCACGACGATGTAACTGAGAAAACTTGGAACTCCGGATAAGAAAGATGAGCAATTGAAAACAAGAATTTTGATGAACCTTCGGAATAAGGATTTGAATTTACACGATGAAACAGGAATAATAATTACTTTATGCTTATCCTTCATCAATTAAATTGATGACAAACAATGGATTTGGCATAATACTCATTCTCATTGGAAAGGATTAAAATAGATATAACACCAACTTGGGAAGGTCTTCAACGAACCACCGGTAGGATTTGGAAACAACGAATGAATTGATATGATAATGAAGGAAGAGGAATCTTGAATGAACCACCGTATGAATTGAAAATGAAAGTAGCAAAGACACAATTCACCGGGAAGAATTGGAAAAGGAATGAAGATACTTGAGGGAATTTAGATACATGAGAACGAAGAGATCACGAGCGGACTAGAGAATACTTGAACGATGCACCGGTAAGAATGGAGAACGAGAGCTGAAAGCAAAGGATGAATAAACTCGAAATGATGGCCTTTGGAGAATCAAACTGAAAAGACTCATGAATTGCTCCGGATGGGTGAAAAGCATTCTCACAATCGAAAACAATTATGAGAGGATGGCATCAAGCTTGAACTACACATCTTCGAGAGAACGGATAAGATTTGGAGAAAACTCTTCAAATGTTGAGAATGACAATGAGAAACACCACCATGAATTGTTGAGATACTGCGGGGTGAAAATTAGAAAGGTTGAAACAACGATGAAAAGAATTTGAAAGATCTTGGAGAAAGACATATGACTAATGATAATTCATTTCTACGTCAACTTTGAAAGAATTTGAGGATAGCTCCAGAAAAACTAGAAGAGTCGGGTAAGATCCTAGGAAAAGACATGTGGGTTAGGGCCCACTCAAAAGAAACATTGTTGATGATTTAAAAGAGATAACGTGCCGATTGAATTAAATAACTTGAATGAGATAACAACGTCGAAATAACTTGAACGAATTGATAATCGATATCTTCGGCACTCTAGAACAATTGATTAGCGAGAAATGGATGATTAATAGGTGCACCGACATGAGAAAACATTTGAAACGAGGAAAGGATATGATCGACAAAGATTGACTCGAATTCACCGGAGAAGAAAAGACAACAAAGAATAATAAACTTGTAGAGCATCTTCATGAGAACCACCAGGTAAAAACATAGAGGAAAGAATGAAGAAACTTCACATCCATAAGATGGATACTTGATTCAGAAATCTGAGTCCTTGAAGAAAAAGGGGTGGGTGGGTGGGAAAACAAAGGCAACTTGGGCAGATGGAATGGATATGTAACACCCTCGATGCGACTATAGCTCCCACGTGTCGAGGCACGACTTAGAGACATAATCACATTGAAGGCATATGTCGCAAGTTAGGCAATCTTCACAAAATCCCATGTAATATGATAATAAAAGGGGAGATAACATAGTTGGCTTACACTCGCCACATCAATCAAGTACATAAATAACATTACATCACCCAAACACTCATGGCCCGACTACGGCGCCAAAATAAAAGAGAACCCAACATGCGACACGGTCCCAATCACCCCCAACTGGGCACCACTACTGATCATCGGGAAAGGAAACATAGTAACGTTGAGAGTCTTCGTCGAACTCCCACTTGAGCTCATACGCGTCTCCTGGAGCGGAATCATCAGGCCCTGCATCTGGTGTAATAGTAATCTATGAGCCAGAGGGACTCAGCAATCTCGCACCCTCGCGATCAAGACTATTTAAGCTTATAGGTATGGCAAGGTAAATATGAGTGGAGCTGCAGCAAGCGACTAACAAGTATGGTGGCTAATTTTTCGCAAAAGAGAGCGAGAAGAGGAGGCAAAGCGCGAGCGAGAAACTAGAGAGCAACCTGTGCAAACATTACTCCAACACCGTGTCCACTTCCCGGACTCCGCCGAGAAGAGGCCATCACGGTAACACACTCAGTTGATTCATTTTAATTAATCAAGGTTCAAGTTTTCTACAACCGGACATTAACAAATTCCCATCTGCCCATAACCGCGGGCACGGCTTTCGAAAGTTCAAATCCCTGCAGGGGAGACCCAACTTATCCCATGACAAGCTCTCACGGTCAACGAAGGAATAGACCTCCTCCCAAGACGTTCCGATCAGACTCGGTATCTCGGTTACTCAAGACACTTCGACGGGTTAAAACAAATCCAGCAACACCGCCCGAATGTGCCGACAAATCCTGATAGGAGCTGCACATATCTATTTCTCAGGGAACACTCAGATGAACATTACGTACAACTAAAACCAACCCTCAAGTTGCCCCGAGGTGGTGCTGCAAGTGGCTCTGTTTGGACCAACACTCAGAGGAGCACTGGCCCGGGGGGGTTTAAAATAAGATGACCCTCGGGCTCCGGTAACCCAAGGGAAAAAAGGTTAGGTGGCGAATGGTAAAACCAAGGTTGGGCATTGCTGGAAAAGCTTTAATCAAGGCGAACAATCAAGGGGTTCCCATTATAACCCAACTGCGTAAGGAACGCAAAATTCGGGAACATAACACCGATATGACGGAAACTAGGGCGGTAAGAGTGGAACAAAACACTAGGCGAGAGGCCGAGCCTTCCACCCTTTACCAAGTGTATAGATGCATTAAGATAACAAGATAATATAATGATATCCCAACAAGTAAATAAATGTTCCAATGAGCAATGGCCTCCAATCTTCACCTGCAACTTGCAACGCTATAAGAGGGGCTGAGCAAAGCGGTAACATAGCCAATCAACGGTTTGCTAGGACAATGGTGGGTTAGAGGTTTGACATGGCAATTTGGGAGGCTTGCAAGCAAATGGTAGGCATCATAGCATTGGCATAGCAAAAGAGCGAGCAAACTAGCATAGCAAAGATAGTAGTGATTTCGGGGGTATGGTCACCTTGCCTGCACAGTTGTCAGAGTTGATTGGATCCTTGAAAGCAAACTCAACGGGCTCCTCGTTAGAGAACTCGTCTCCCGGCTCTACCCAAATAAGACAAACAAGCAACAAGGATACAATCAACCACGTGCAAACTCAAACAACACGATGCAAAGATGATATGCTATGCGGGATGCGATGCGGGATGCAAAATGCAAGATATGACAGGAAATGCATGAAACTGGCCTCAACATGGAATTCCAAGTGTGCCACTGGAAAGATGGGATGAAATCGCTTGAAAACTATATAAAGAACGCCGGAACGGAGTTACGGTTTGGAAATGGCAAGCGATTCAAAAATGACACTGGTCTGCGATTTACAGCAAGTAGGCATCTAAATGCAACAAAATGAACATGCTACAACACCCAAACATGACAACAAAATACACGGCAGGGATGCACACAAGATGCTTAACAAAAGTCTAGCACTGAGCTACGGCCAAATCATCCATTAACAGGTTCAAACAAGCATGGAAAAAATGCATATGACAAACAGATCTCAGACTTAGTGAAATCAACACTTGTCTGGAATTTCAGATCAGGTAGCCCTCTTCGGAGCAACAAAACTACATCCTACAGGATCTGAACATGGCAAAGTAAAGCATGGCATGGAGCTACTCAAAGAGCTTAACAAAAGTCCCTTAGTAACCTTGAGCCAAAAGGAATCAGAAAATGCAATTGCAAGCATGTGAACATAGCAAAAACATAATCAGTTTTCATACTGGCACATGCTGAAATATAACTCAAGTAGGCATGTTTACGAGCTCGATGCACTCATTACGGTGCAAGCCATGGCAAGACAACCATACATCCATCAAGAAGGCACAAAATACAAGCTAGACATGTCAAGAACAATAGCATAGCATGCACGGGTCAACTACGACATCACCGGCAAAATTGCAAACAAGTTGACAATCTGCCCAGATTCACAAAGTAGCAAAAATAGAGCTCGATTGACTCAAGCTAGGTTGCTCCATAATTGCGAACAAAGACATGGGTGGATAGAGCACTACAAGATTAACAAAACATCCTTACTTACCATCCTCAAAAGAGGCACGGATCACTACGAAACAACATGAACATATGGCATCATGAGATAAACAATCCCAGGACTTAGTGAAATTACTAAGTCCCTGAAAATAGATTTACCGAGTGCCTCACTTTGCAAGCTTGCACTAGTCACCTCACACATCACAAAACTACATTGGTTGCACCTCTGGAAAGATGAAAAAACCCTTAACAAAACATATGTAGAGCATCAGGGCATATCTTGCACACAATAATCATGGCAAAAATGACAAAAGTGCTAAACGGAGTAGCAGATCTGACAATTAACTCAAGTAGCCCTCTTCTAACAGCATTTTGGGCATCAAGATTAACTCAAATGAAAATGATGCAATGTAATGAAATGATGTACTCTCTGAGATGAACATTTTGATATGCTATATGCATGAATCGGAGTTACGGATGCAAAGTTACAGAGCCGTGAACATGAGCACTTGAACTGAAAATTTCGGGACTTAGACAAAAAATATCACCCTAGGGTTACTATTCACCGGATCTAGATCTGCACGCAAAACGAGGTTAGACGGAGCTCTCGCCGGAGCTCACTGTAGCAGGCCGGGCCGGCGGGTGAGGAGGTGGCCGGAGCGGGGCAGTGGCCGGACGCGGCGGCCGGGGCGGCGAACGGCGGAGGTCGGGGCGGCGCCGGCTCGGGGAGGCAA
>NC_041382.1:439146027-439155402 GCF_002162155.2 Triticum dicoccoides
GGACATGTCCGTCAGCGGCGGGGAGATTTTTTTAGGGTTAGGGGGGAGAGGATCCGCGAATTTGGAATGGGGGGTGTATATATAGGCATAGGGGGAGCTAGGAGAGTCCAAATGAGGTGCGGTTTTCGGCCACGCGATCGTGATCGAACGATCTAGATGATGGAGCAGAGTTAGGTGGGTTTTGGGCCAAATTGGAGGGGTGTTGGGCTGCAACACACACGAGGCCTTTTCGATCCCTCGGTTAACCGTTGGAGTATCAAACGAAGTTCAAATGATACGAAACTTGATAGGCGGTCTACCGGTAGTAAACCAAGGCCGCTTGGCAAGTCTCGGTTCAATCCGGAAATGTTTAATCCCCACACACGAAAGAAAGCTAGAAATGACCACCGGAGGAGAACGAAGCGCCGGAATGCGAAACGGACAACGGTGAAAATGCTCGAATGCATGAGACGAACACGTATGCAAATGCAATGCACATGATGACATGATATGATATGCATGACAACAACAACAACACACGGAGACAAAACCCGAACCCGAGGAAATAAATATAACTTAACGCCGGAAACGGCAAGAGTTGGAGTACAAATAGGGAAAGTTACATCTGGGGTGTTACAACACTCCACCACTACGAAAGGATCTCGTCCCGAGATCTAGGACTGAAAGAACGCCGGTACTCAGAACGGAGGTGATCCTCGCGTTCCCAGGTAGCTTCACGGTCGGAATGGTGTGACCACTTGACTTTGAGAAATTTGATTGACTTGTTGCGAGTCTTGCGTTCAGTCTCTTCAAGAATAGCAACTGGGTGCTCACGATAAGAGAGATCTTCTTGGAGCTCAATGTCCTCGAAGTTGACGGTGCGGTCAGGAGTCTTGAAGCACTTTCGAAGCTGAGAGACATGGAGCACGTCATGAACATTTGCGAAGTTTGAAGGAAGCTCGAGTTGATAAGCGAGTTCGCCTCTCTTGCTGACAATCTTGAAAGGTCCCACGTATCTGGGGGCAAGCTTCCCTTTGATACCGAAGTGACGAGTACCTTTCATAGGAGAGACACGGAGGTAAACATGATCTCGGATCTCGAAAGCCAAATCACGGTGCTTACTATCATAGTAGCTCTTCTGGCGGGATTGGGCTGCTTTCAGGTTATCACGAATGACTTTGCACATTTCTTCTGCCTCTGTGATTAAGTCATTACCCAAAAGCCGACGTTCACCGGTTTCAGACCAGTTGAGAGGGGTACGGCACTTCCTGCCATACAGAATTTCAAATGGGGCCTTGCCCAAACTTGCTTGAAAACTATTGTGGTAGGAGAATTCAGCATAAGGAAGGCAATCCTCCCACTTCATGCCAAAGGAGATCACACAAGCCCCGAGCATATCTTCAAGAATCTGGTTGACACGCTCGACTTGACCGATAGTTTGAGGATGGAAAGCTGTGCTGAAGCGGATGTTGGTGCCCATGGCCTTCTGAAAAGAATCCCAAAACTTCGAGGTAAAGATGCTGCCACGGTCTGAAGAGATCACTTGAGGACTACCGTGCAGACAGACAATACGAGAGGTATAGAGTTCCGCCAATTGAGATGCAGTGATCGACTCTTTGATAGGCAGAAAGTGAGCCACTTTGGTGAGTTTATCGATGAGAACGAATATAGCATCATTGCGACGCTTGGACTTTGGAAACCCAGTCACGAAGTCCATCTCAATGTGGTCAAACTTCCATTCTGGAATGGCAAGAGGTTGGATGAGACCTGCTGGCCTTTGGTGTTCTGCCTTCACTCTTTTGCAGACATCACATTCATTCACGAATTGAGCAATCTCGCGCTTCATTCGAGTCCACCAATAAGCTTGCTTGAGATCCTGATACATCTTCGTGCTCCCAGGGTGGATGGAGAGGAGAGAATTGTGAGCCTCATTCATGATCACTTTATGAAGGTCACCTTTGGGTACAACAATACGATCCTCGAAGAAGAGAGTGTCCTTGTCATCAAGGCGGTAGAACTTGTACTTGAACTCACTCTTGGCAATCCCAATCTTCACCTTTTTCACCATAGCATCAAGAAGCTGGGCTTGGAGAATCTGGTCTTCTAAGGTAGGAGAGACTTGAAGGTTGGCAAGGAAACCTTGAGGAACAACTTGCAGATTAAGTTTGCGGAAAGCTTCACAAAGCTCGGGTTGATAAGTCTTAAGAATCAGACTGTTGCAGTACGCTTTCCTGCTCAAAGCGTCAGCAATCACATTGGCCTTGCCTGGAGTATACTCGATACTCGGATTATACTCTTGAATCATTTCGACCCATCGAGTTTGCCTGAGGTTGAGATTAGGCTGAGTGAAGATGTACTTGAGACTCTTGTGATCAGTGAAAATGTCCACTTTTCTTCCCAATAGAAGATGTCTCCAAGTCAAAAGAGCATGCACAACTGCCGCCAACTCGAGATCATGAGTGGGGTAGTTCTTCTCATTCGGCTTCAACTAGCGAGAGGTATAAGCAACAACTTTCTTCTCTTGCATCAATACTGCGCCAAGACCTTGGAGAGAGGCATCACAAAAGACCTCGTACGGCTTGGATTCATCAGGCGGAGTCAGAACTGGAGCAGTGATCAATTTCTCTTTCAAAGTGTTGAAAGCAATATCACACTCCGGAGACCAAACGTACTTGACATGCTTCTGAAGAAGATTTGAGAGAGGCTTCACGATCTTAGAAAAGTTTTCAATGAATCTTCGGCAATAGCTTGCGAGAATGAGGAAGCTACGGAGTTGCTTCCCGTTCTGAGGAGGTTCCCAATTCACAATTGCAGACACCTTCTCAGGATTCATGGCAATGCCCTTGGCAGAGATGATATGACCAAGATAAAGAACCTCATCGAGCCAAAATTCACACTTGGAGAACTTGGCGTAGAACTGATGTTCTCTGAGCTTATCAAGAACCAACCGCAAGTGCTTGGCATGATCTTCCTTGTTCTTCGAGAAAACCAGAATGTCGTCGAGATTGACCAAAACGAAGTCATTGGTGTAGGCATTGAAGATGAAGTTCATCATGCGAGAGAACGTCGGAGGGGCGTTGACGAGGCCAAAAGACATGACGGTGTATTCATATGAACCAAAGCTTGTCCTGAAAGCCGTCTTGGGAATATCTTGCTCACGGATTCGAATCTGATGATAACCCATATGGAGATCAAGCTTTGAGAATACTTGGGCACCTTTGAGTTGTTCGAACAGCTCATTGATGTTGGGAAGTGGGTATTTGTTCTTGATGGTCTTCTTGTTCACTAGACGGTAATCAACACAAAGTCGGTCCGTTCCATCCTTCTTCTTCACAAAAAGAACACCACAACCCCACGGAGAAGAACTAGGCCGGATGAGACCCATTTTCTCTTGAATATCGAGTTGCTTCTTCAGCTCCTTCAACTCTTCAGGTCCGAGCTTGTTAGGACGCTTGCACACAGGTTCCGTGCCAGGCTCAAGATCAATAACGAATTCAACTGGCCGGTGCAAAGGCATTCCTGGGAGCTCTTCTGGAAAGACGTCTTGATATTCGCAAACGACTGGAATTTGAGAGATGGCATCCAATTCACCCTTCTCATTGAGAGAAAGCAGACGGATAGTATCATCACGAGCGGCAAAGACAATTACATCCTCAGACGAATGAGTCAATTGAATCTGCCTGGCTGCACAATCAAGATGTGCCTTGTTCTTAGAAAGCCAATCCATTCCGAGAATAAGATCAATATCCGAGTTGCCAAGAACCACCGGAGAAGAGAAAAACTTGTAGTCACCCAACGTGATAGAGACATCCGGGACGCAATTGTTAGAAGTCATTTGCTTGCCCGGAGACACAATCTTCAACGGAACAGGAATCCTTTCGGTCACAAAATCATGCTTCGCCACAAATGGAGTTGAAATAAAAGAAAGCGATGCACCGGTGTCAAAAAGAACTTTAGCTGGAATATCGTTAACAGGAAGGTTACCCATAATCACATCTGGTGAGTCCTCTGCCTGAGCTGCATTCAGCAAATTGACCTTGGCGTGCTTGGGGTTATGCTTGACCACAGCTGTACTTGCCGATCTGACAGGAGGAGGAGGAGGAAGACGCCTCTGGTTGAAACACTTGTTGGCATAGTGACCCTTCTGTTGGCACTTGTTGCACGTGACCTCTGAAAGCGGACGGTGATACGGAGCACTCGATCTTGGAGCTTGAGACGAAGTCTTGTTCTAAAAGCCAGGGTTGGGTGGGTGGGAAGAACCACAGCCACCTTTGCTCTTCTGCTGATACGGCTGACGAAACGGAGGAGGAGGAAGCCAATACTTCTGCTGCTTGGCCACTTGAGTAGAGGAAGAAGGAGTAACATCTCTGGCTCGCTTCTTGGAAGCATCACACTTCAACTGAGCAGCCTCTTGCTTCAGTGCCATGTTGTAGAACTCATCGTACCTCAAGGGTTCAAAGAGAACAAGAGCTAGCAGAATTTCTTCTCTAAGACCACCCCTGAACTGATATATCATGCTCTTCTCATCAGGGACGTCCTGCTTGGAAAAGCAGGGAAGCTTCTGAAACAACTTGTTGTAGTCATAGACAGACAAAGAGCCTTGCTTCAGATTGCGGAATTCCTCACGCTTGCTTTCAACCACGCTCTGGGGAATATGATGAGCCCTGAAATCTCGACGACAATCATCCCAAGTGATAACACGTCCACCTCTGGAGTGCTTGTACTACTGGAACCATTCTGCAGCTTGATCTTTGCGTTGGAAGGAAGCGAACTTAACAAAGTCCTCAGGCCTGACGTTACTGCACTCGAAATGCTTGCACAGATCCACAAGCCAATCGTCAGCATCGGTTGCCTCAACACAATTGATGAAAGTCTTTGGCCCATTAGCAAGGAACGGGTTGAGTGTAGCAAAGTGACTCTGATTGCTGCCTTGATTCCCTTGGTTGCCTTGATTGCGCTCTTGAAGAATTTGCATGATCAACTGTGTGTTTGCATTGGTTGCGGCCATCACAGCTTGCCATGCCTCTGGAGGAGGTGGAGGTGGTGGCGGATCAGGATTCGGAGTCATGCGTGTTGGAGGAGCCATCCTGAAGAGGTTGACCACCATTAGCACATTGATAGATAAAATATTGAACCTGAATCCAACGGAATGAAAATTGCAACATATAGTCTTCACATCCGAACAAAATGAACGAATGCATTCCTCTTGAAATGGTCACATATCCATAAATTGAGAAGCCACGTAGAATTAAGGTAGAGAAATAAATCAACAAGGTACGGATCAAGAACGAATAATCGGTAAGAAATCCCAATCTCAAACCAATATCCGTGGAAGAAGAACTAGAGCTACAATAATTCCCACCTATGAAACTCCCGAACCTTTCCGGTTATGCAATCAGGTGTTGGGGATACAGGGGAAGCATAATATCTCACCCAAATCTAGCAAATCCTACATCCAGCTGTATCCATCCTTCAACACATAACCAAGAAACCTTCGGAAACCATCTACCTCAACCTTCGAAAAGCATCCATTATACAAGTTGTGGCGATACTCCCGAACTCCCACCCCAGTACTGGGTGGCGTCGAGGTTATCTCACCAACGAACTGCATAAAAGAGATTTTCGATGTCGGCGTACTAAACTCAGGTATTCAAGAACTGCAACGATAAAATTATGATGACAACACCTCAGAGCTCAACTCCCCGAGACACTTCCACTAAACCCCTGACAGGAGGCACCAAGACAATGTTCTCATCATAAAACCATCGGAACGATTCCAAGATACCCGCGTGATCCTAAAATTTTTTTTAGTGAAATTTGAGAAGAGAAGTGTCAAAACTCTACGTCAGGATGCCTTACCAGAGCGATGAGGAGACTGGGAAGTAAAAAGAATTCCTAAACTCTCCGATATATATAATTCCTAAATGACTCAAAACATTTTTCTAGACACATCTCGGCCACTAAAAACGATCAAGCAATGGGGCTCCTAAGGTCGGGGAAGGCTCTGATTACCAACTTGTAACACCCTCGATGCGACTATAGCTCCCACGTGTCGAGGCACGACTTAGAGACATAATCGCATTGAAGGCATATGTCGCAAGTTAGGCAATTTCACAACATCCCATGTAATATGATAATAAAAGGGGAGATAACATAGTTGGCTTACACTCGCCACATCAATCAAGTACATAAATAACATTACATCACCCAAACACTCATGGCCCAACTACGGAGCCAAAATAAAAGAGAACCCAACATGCGACACGGTCCCAATCACCCCCAACTGGGCACCACTACTGATCATCGGGAAAGGAAACATAGTAACATTGAGAGTCTTCGTCGAACTCCCACTTGAGCTCATACGCGTCTCCTGGAGCGGAATCATCAGGCCCTGCATCTGGTGTAATAGTAATCTGTGAGCCACAGGGACTCAGCAATGTCGCACCCTCGCGATCAAGACTATTTAAGCTTATAGGTATGGCAAGGTAAATATGAGTGGAGCTGCAGCAAGCGACTAGCAAGAATGGTGGCTAACTTATTCGCAAAAGAGAGCGAGAAGAGGAGGCAAAGCGAGAGCGAGAAACTAGAGAGCAACCTGCGCAAACATTACTCCAACACCGTGTCCACTTCCTGGACTCCGCCGAGAAGAGGCCATCACGGTAACACACTCAGTTGATTCATTTTAATTAATTAAGGTTCAAGTTTTCTACAACCGGACATTAACAAATTCACATCTGCCCATAACCGCGGGCACGGCTTTCGAAAGTTCAAATCCCTGTAGGGGAGACCCAACTTAGCCCATGACAAGCTCTCACGGTCAACGAAGGAATAGACCTCCTCCCAAGACATTCTGATCAGACTCGGTATCTCGGTTACTCAAGACACTTCGACAGGTTAAAACAAATCCAGCAACACCACCCGAATGTGCCGACAAATCCCGATAGGAGCTGCACATATCTCTTTCTCAGGGCACAATCAGATGAACACTACGTATAACTAAAACCAACCCTCAAGTTGCCCCGAGGTGGCGCTGCAAGTGGCTCTGTTTGGACCAACACTCAGAGGAGCACTGGCCCGGGGGGGTTTAAAATAAGATGACCCTCGTGCTCCGGTAACCCAAGGGAAAAAAAGGTTAGGTGGCGAATGGTAAAACCAAGGTTGGGCATTGCTGGAAAAGCTTTAATCAAGGCGAACTATCAAGGGGTTCCCATTATAACCCAACTGCGTAAGGAACGCAAAATCCGGGAACATAACACCGATATGACGGAAACTAGGGCGGCAAGAGTGGAACAAAACACTAGGCGAGAGGCCGAGCCTTCCACCCTTTACCAAGTGTATAGATGCATTAAGATAACAAGATAATATAATGATATCCCAACAAGTAAATAAATGTTCCAACGTGGAACGGCCCCCAATCTTCACCTGCAACTAGCAACGCTATAAGAGGGGCTGAGCAAAGCGGTAACATAGCCAATCAACAGTTTGCTAGGAAAATGGTGGGTTAGAGGTTTGACATGGAAATTTGGGAGGCTTGCAAGAAAATGGTAGGCATCGTCGCATTGGCATAGCAAAAGAGCGAGCAAACTAGCATAGCAAAGATAGTAGTGATTTCGAGGGTATGATCATCTTGCCTGCACAGTTGTCAGAGTTGATTGGATCCTCGAAAGCAAACTCAACGGGCTCCTCATTAGCGAACTCGTCTCCCGGCTCTACCCAAACAAGACAAACAAGCAACAAGGATACAATCAACCACGTGCAAACTCAAACAACACGATGCAAAGATGATATGCTATGCGGAATGCGATGCGGGATGCAAAATGCAAGATATGACAGGAAATGTATGAACCTGGCCTCAACTTGGAATTCCAAGTGGGCCACTGGAAAGATGGGATGAAATCGCTTGAAAATGATATAAAGAACGCCAGAATCGGAGTTACGGTTTGGAAATGGCAAGCGATTCAAAAATGACACCGGTCTGCGATTTACAGCAAGTAGGCATCTAAATGCAACGAAATGAACATGCTACAGCACCCAAACATGACAACAAAATACATGGCAGGGATTCACACAAGATGCTTAACAAAAGTCTAGCACTGAGCTACGGCCAAATCATCCATTAACAGGTTCAAACAAGCATGGCAAAAATGCATATGGCAAACAGATCTCAGACTTTGTGAAATCAACACTTGTCTGGAATTTCAGATCAGGTAGCCCTCTTCGGAGCAACAAAACTACATGCTACATGATCTGAACATGGCAAAGTAAAGCATGGCATGGAGCTACTCAAAGAGCTTAACAAAAGTCCCTTAGTGACCTTGAGCCAAAAGGGATCAGAAAATACAATTGCAAGCATGTGAACATAGCAAAAACATAATCAGTTTTCATACTGGCACATGCTGAAATATAACTCAAGTAGGCATGTTTACGAGCTCGATGCACTCACTATGGTGCAAGTCAAGGCAAGACAAGCATACATCCGTCAAGAAAAATAGTATAGCATGCACGGGTCAACTACAACATCACCGGCAAAATTGCAAACAAGTTGACAATCTGCCCAGATTCACAAAGTAGCAAAAGTAGAGCTCGATTGACTCAAGCTAGGGTGCTCCATAATTGCAAACAAAGACATGGATGGATTGGATAGAGCACTACAAGATTAACAAAACATCCTTACTGACCATCCTCAAAAGAGGCACGGATCACTAGGAAACAACATAAACATATGGCATCATGAGATAAACAATCCCAGGACTTAGTGAAATTACTAAGTTCCTGAAAACGGATTTACCGAGTGCCTCACTTTGCAAACTTGCACTAGTCACCTCACACATCACCAAAATACATGGGTTGCACCTCTGGAAAGATGACAAAACCCTTAACAAAACATATGTAGAGCATCAGGGCATATCTTGCACACAATAATCATGGCAAAAATGACAAAAGTGCTAAACGGAGTAGCAGATCTGACAATTAACTCAAGTAGCCCTCTTCTAACAGCATATCGGGCATCAATATGAACTCAAATGAAAATGATGCAATGGAATGAAATGATGTACTCTCTGAGATGAACATTTTGATATGATATATGCATGAATCGGAGCTACGGATGCAAAGTTACGGAGCCGTGAACATGAGCACTTGAACTGAAAATTTCGGGACTTAGACAAAAAATATCACCCTAGGGTTACTGTTCACCGGATCTAGATCTGCATGCAAAACGAGGTTAGACGGAGCTCTCGTCAGAGCTCACTGTAGCAGGCCGGGCCGACGGGTGAGGAGGTGGCCGGAGCGGGGCGGTGGCCGGACGCGGCGGCCGGGGCGGCGAACGGCGGAGGTCGGGGCGGCGCCGGCTCGGGGAGGCAAGGGCGAGGCGGCGGCCGTCGAGGCGCGTCGCGG
>NC_041382.1:439155850-439170602 GCF_002162155.2 Triticum dicoccoides
CCATGTGGTGGCGCGGGACTGGCCCAGGGGGGCGGCGGACGTGTCCGGTTAGGCGGCGGACATGTCCGTCGGCGGCGGGGAGATTTTTTTAGGGTTAGGGGGGAGAGGATCCGCGAATTTGGAATGGGGGGTGTATATATAGGCATAGGGGGAGTTAGGAGAGTCCAAATGAGGTGCGGTTTTCGGCCACGCGATCGTGATCGAACGATCTAGATGATGGAGCAGAGTTAGGTGGGTTTTGGGCCAAATTGGAGGGGTGTTGGGCTGCAACACACACGAGGCCTTTTCGGTCCCTCGGTTAACCGTTGGAGTATCAAACGAAGTTCGAATGATACGAAACTTGACAGGCGGTCTACCGGTAGTAAACCAACGCCGCTTGGCAAGTCTCGGTCCAATCCGGAAATGTTTAATCCCCACACACGAAAGAAAGCTAGAAATGACCACCGGAGGAGAACGAAGTGCCGGAATGCAAAACTGACAACGGTGAAAATGCTCGAATGCATGAGACAAACACGTATGCAAATGCAGTGCACATGATGACATGATGACATGATATGCATGACAACGACAACAACCCACGGAGACAAAACCCGAACCCGAGGAAATAAATATAACTTAACACCGGAAACGGCAAGAGTTGGAGTACAAATAGGGAAAGTTACATCCGGGGTGTTACAGGTTACCATCAAGAAAACTTAGAGTTGATCTTCCGGATGTTGAAATGATCGGATCCACTTGAAGAGAAACACGCCGGTTGAAAAGGATTGACATGACAATCTCGATTATCATGAAGGATTAGTATTCACATAGAAATACGAGAACACCTCTTAGGAAAAGGTATGGATTCAACACTTGACTTGAAGCAACTCAAATACCACAAAAAAAACAAAGGATTTGGTTTGCGGAAATTAGCCGGAAACAAACATATGATAGAGATTTACCCAATCCCATATCATGTGTTTGTCGGAAAGATATTCTAGGAGCTACTTGAATTCCCACTTATAAACTCTTGGAACTTTCTGGTTATGCAATCAGGTGTTGGGATACAGGGGAAGTATAATATCTCACCCAAACTAACAATTCCTACATCCAGCTGTATCCATCCTTCAACACATAACATAGAAACCTTCGGAAATCATGTATCTCAACCTTCGAAAAGCATCCATTATACGAGTTATGGCAATACTCCCGAACTCCCGCCCCAGTACTGGGTGCCGTCGAGGTTATCTCAACAACAACTGCATAAAAGAGATTTTCGATGTCGGCGAACTTAGGTATTCCAAAACTGCAACGATAAAATTGTGACGACAACACCTCCGAGCTCAACTCCCCGAGACACTGCCCCAACCCCTAAATGTCAGGAGGCACCAAGAACAATGTTCTCGTCAAAAGAATATCGGGACGATTCCAAGATACATGTGTGATCCTAAAAAAATTCATGAAATTCGAGGAGAGAAAAGTCAAAACTTCTATGTCCGGAAGACCTCACCAGAGCGACGAAGGGACTGACGAGTAAAAATAATCCTACTCTCCGATATATATAATCCTAAGACTCAAAACATTTTGTTCTTGACTCTACAACGTCAGTGATTCGATCAAGCAGGGGGCTCCAAGTCGGGGATGGCCCTGATTACCAACTTGTAACACCCACGATGCGGCTATATCTCCCACGTGTCGAGGCATGACTTAGAGGCATAACCGCATGGTGGTTTAGTCGCAAGTGGGGTAATCTTCACACAATCCCATGTACTGAATAAGAAAGGGATAAAGAGTTGGCTTACAATCGCCACTTCACACAAATAACAAGTTAAACATAAAACATCCAGAGTACAATCAAGGTCCGACTACGGAACCAAAATAAAAGAAGACAACCCCAAATGCTAGATCCTCGATCATCCCAACTAGGCACCACTACTGATCACCCGGAAAGACACAAAACAATGACCAAGATTTTCATCGAGCTCCCACTTGAGCTCGGTTGCGTCACCTGCACTGGTATCATCGGCACCTGCAACTTTTTGGAAGTATCCATGAGTCACGAGGACTCAGCAATATCACACCCGTGAGGTCAAGACTATTTAAGCTTATGGGAAGGGTAAGGTAATGAGGTGGAGCTGCAGCAAGCAGTAAACATATATGGTGGCTAACATACGCAAATAAGAGCGAGAAGAGAAGAAACACAATGGTCGTGAAGCTAGAAGTGATCCTGAAACTACTTATGCACAACCATAACACAAGAACCGTGTTCACTTCCCGGACTCCGCCGGAAAGAGACCATCACAGCTACACACTAAAAAAATACACTTCCGTGATGATACGTTTTTGTCGCAGTAGGTCACGTTTTCTGTCATGCATGTACATCCATGAAAAATTTATGACAGAATCAAGATAGTCATACCTGTGCTGTCGTAGAAGTGTTCCATGACACTACCAAAATTATCATCATGGAAGTGTCCACTTCCATGACGATAAATCGCACGTCACAGAAGTGCTTTCGTCAAGGGTGACCAACACATGGCATCCACCGAAACGAAACGCCTTTAATCTATCAGGTCTGGTTTTGGATCCGATAACCCGTTAACAGCCTGGACCAATGGGAATTTTCCACGTGTAAAATTCTGATTGGCTGACGGAAACACGTGTCAGCTCCGCGTTGGCACATGTGTCACTCATCCAATGGGCGAGATGCGCCTATGATATCTTGACACGTGGACCGGCCCAAAAGTGGCCCACAAAGTTTAAATGGGCCGACCCAACTAAAGGCCCACAAGATTTTGCGGTCCATAATGGGCCGGCCCAGCAAAAGGCCCATGAGATTTTGCGTATCATAACGGGCTGGCCCAGCTAAAGGCCCACGAGATTTTGTAGGCCATAATGGGCCGGCCCAGCTAAAGGCCCATAAGATTTTGCAGACCGTAATGGGTCGGCCCAGATAAAGGCCCAACATTCTCAGTTAAGGCCCGTACGGCTAGTGTCAAATCAGCCCATCAACGGCCTGTCCTAAAACTTTCATCATCGCAGCCCATGGTCACTTCTAGCCCGTTAACAGTCCACTAAGTATATGGGCCGAATTATGGCCCGATGTATTCCCGGCTTGTTAAAAGTCCTGATTCATTTGGGTCCATTTACACGCCATTGAAACTATCGGCCCATAAACGACCATGAAGGATTTGGGTCATATTTGGCTATGTCTGACATTCAGCCTGTTAGAGGCCCACTATAGATTTGGGCCACTTTCGCCTGTTGTGATTTTCGGCCTGTTAACATCGGACGAAATCCATGGGCCATATGTGGCCCAACGTCACATCGGGCCCATTAATGGCCCATTTAAAAATGACGATAATCTAGCCCGACCGAACTTTCGGCCTGTTAAAGGCCCATGTATTAGGTCGGCGCATTTACGGCCCATCCGAATTTCGGCCTGTGAAAGATCTGCATCGTAAATGGGCCACCATTTTTTGGCATGCTCAGACCAGTGGGTTATTTGGCACAATCAGGGCCCAAGCTCACTTTCGGTCTTTTAAAGGCCCATGTTTTTTATGGGCTCGAGATATTTACACCTATAAAAGGCCTATTGTTAATGAGGGCCCAAATTATGTTTAGGCATGTTAAAGGCCCACAATGGGCACATGCCTACCAGAAAAATATGAAATCTCATGCTGAATTAGGCCCAAATTTTTTTAGTGGGCTACATGCAAATTTCGGCCCATAATCATTTTTAGCCCAATTGGAATGGGCCTGACGAATGTTGGCATGTTGGGCTCCTACGAAGCTTTCGGCCGAATACATTACTAATACACTATACAAAAATATCATCGTAATTATTGCAGCCTTTGGCAGCATCATAAATGCTATATCACAAAAAAAATATTCCAACCATACAACAAATGGCCTGTTGGCATAAAGTTTATAGTCCTTGCAGATAAAAGCACCATCAGATGTATAGAAGCAGAAATCATTTGACCCGAGTGCTAATGTTTCAGGCTGTAGAATCTGATGGAGCAGCACGATCTTCACCTTTTTTCCGCCATTGCTCTTGAACAATGAAGCGAATGTCTGATAGTACAGTTTCAAAACCATTCATATCTTGATGACATTTGTCAACCACTATTCTTGTTTCCAAAACGACGTCCATTAGGGATTGGACTTGTGTCTGGAGCATAGATATATCACTCTGTCTAGCAAGAAGATTTTGTTCAGTAGACGATTTTGACGAGGTTACCTTGACAACCAACCCAGAATTATGTAGAAAGGTGCTTTTTGCACTGTTAGTGGAGAGATACCGACGCACTGCAGCAAGAGGTGACATTGTGCCTGGGGTAGCCTCGTCACCTTCAGGTGGTTGTGGCTGTTCAATCATTTTTTCCATAGCTTCCTGAAAGTTTGAACTTGTAGATTAGTGTACCATATAAGTTACTAATGAGACAAAAACAAACAAAGTAGGTTACACATTTATACATAACTTATTTTGGTGAACTACTATAATGCATTAGCATGTATTGCAGTGCCAACTACATAATAAAATCACTTTCGGAACATATGTCCATGTAACATGCCTATTGTATTGTCCATTTCCTCACATTCGTTGACATCTAAGGATAAAGAGACATGGTTTAAAGTAGGATGAACATAGTATGACATCATTCATATAATGGGCAAACAGATATAAAACAAACATGTTATTTTATCATTGTGTGCGCACATGAACATAACAACTAGAATACAGATCAAGACCAAAAGAATATCCTTCATCTCTTTTAAACCATGTAAGGTGAAATGATACGTTAAGACAACTATGTATAAAAGTGAACAGAGTGACTGTCATTGGCTGCAAACCAAGTAGTTAAATGAACACATCACAATACCAATCAGTTCAAAGGCAGGAGGAGTAAGGACTTACAATAGTGGCTTGAACTGGTGTGCTCATGCCCTTCATCTTGCTGGTGTGGCAATCCTTGAAGATTTGCACTGTATTCAGTTTAGGTTCTTTTTGGTCCGCACATGCTTTCCTTTGTATTTGGAACAAGTCAATATAGATACGATAATATGGCACAGAAAAAAGAAGAAGCAGCTATTTACAAGAGCCTCGTAGTGTGCAATATAGCTACGAAATCCTGTTGTCTGTTGGAATTTCACTTTAAAATGGCTGGTCTTGTTCTTCAAACAGTTAGCCTAGAATAAGATACACTTTTAAGGCACATACATAAATACAAGTTCAATATGTGGTCTGATCAAATACATATAGCCTACCTGATACTTTGGATCGGACAAGTGTTTAACGAGGGTTGTCCAGTCTTCATCTGTAATATATTCCACTAGAGATGTTTGGGCGATTTCATTGTTAGACGTGCCTTCAAAGTGAGATTTTATAAGGTGGTACCGATATTGTCGCAGAGCAGAATGAAAAACATGAGTGCATGCTTGTTTAGTTGCATCATCTTTTGGATCCAACTTGAACCTCATCTATTGAAAAAAGAATGTGAGTCTTATTAGGAGGAATCTAGAAAGTATGGGACAGAGCAAGACAATATTACTAATTGCGATGAATAACTATACTTACGGATAAATGGTCAAGGAAGGTGTTAAACTGTGTATTGTCTTTCTCATTCCTATAATGGATCCACGTTGGGAGGATACATGCATGACACCTAACGGCAACGGCTGCCTCCGATACTAACTTGGATGACTCTTTAGCATCATGTGGCCTTTTTAAACCTGCCTCAAAATGGATCTCCATCATTCCTCCTTTAGATTTTGTTAATTTGTCAAGCATTATCCCTGATGTCTGTTTTTGCTTGCGTCGTGGTGCTAGTTCAACAACGAATTTGGAAAGTGTTAGTGTACATCAGACTGTGAGAGTACATATAAAGGAGCATGCAACTACAACTTGACTCGGTCAGGTACCGTCTTGGTGTTGATGCTCATGAGGTTCATCTGATCTTGCCAACTCCTGTTGTGTCAGCACTACTTCAGTAGTAGTGTTATGTGTGAAGGCAGCTTGGGAACTGGCCAGTTCCAGAGCAAACGAATGAGTAACTCGTTGAGATGCTGGTACAGTTGAAGCGGATGCTGCAGCTGGTGGAGCAGGTGATACTGTGTTTGTAGATTTAGCTGGTGGACTTGGACCTTCTACTGCACTATAAGTACCAGCAGAATCTGGAAGGCAGATCCTTCTCTATTTCTCTCGATGAGTAACACCACTCCCTACTATATTATTTTCCTTGCTATTTTTTGGCTTTGCCATGTGAAGCCATACCCACAATACAAAAGAATAAAATCGCTCTTCAGAACTCATTGATGCATGATACAGACAAGCAATACTTTGATGTAAGACAACCGTATGAGGATGGAATATGTAAGAAAAACAGGAAGGCATGACATATTCATAGCTACGATGTGTAAACTAAGCAGAAGGATTTTCAAGAAAATAGAAGTAATGCAAGCTAGACACCATATGAAAGATGTAACCAGTATTACTCTGCCAAGTTAAAAGTGTCTTGTCATAAGTGGCAATTCGAAAAATTAGAAGCATTACAACATAGAAATCAATGCAAGATGCAACCACTCTCAAACTACCATGTGAAAAGCGTCCAATCACGAGTGACTGATGCGGGATACACAAGAGCAGTACTTTGATGTAAGAACATGGTATGATAGATAGATGCAGTGTATTCTAGACATAGAACGCCATGTCACATGCACATGTATAACGTATAAACTCGGCAGGTGCAATTTAATCAAAATACAATAAATATAGGCTAGACAACATATGCAACATGAAACCAATTATCGCACTGTCAACTTAGAGCAAGCACCTGCGATGGTGGAGTACGGGAGATGAACTCATCATGTAGACTTGCGACTTCAACTTCATTAGCAATAGCAGTGGAACATCTAGAGAGTCTCTTTTTGTGTCGGTGCGGAGGACCACCAACATCCCCTAACTTACTCTTTTCCTTCCTATTTTCTGATATTGCCTTATGAAGTCAAAATCACAAAAAGATGAATAAAATTAGCTCTGCATAACTAGTTGATGCATGATACAGACGAACACTACTTGGATGTAAGGCAAGCGCATGATAGGAGGATGGAATATATACAAAAAAGGATCGCGTTTCATATTCACACGTACGATAGTAGGATAGAATATGTATGAAAAAACAGTAAGCGGAAGGCATTTCAACAAAATTAGAAGAAATGAAAGCTAGGCACCATATGAACATGCAACCAATATCACTCTATCAGTAAAAAGTGTCTCGTCGTAAGTGCCATTTCAAGAAATTAGAAGCATTACAAGCTAGAAGACAATGCAAGATGCAACCTACATCACAGTCCCGAGTTAAATGTGTCTTATGGGTAAGTGATCGTTGCTGGTATAAGTTGTAAGCTACGCAGATGCAATTCAACATAATCAGAAGCAATACAAACTAGACATCATACGGAAAACGCAGCCACATATAACAGTTCCAAGTTAGAGCAAGCACCTGTGATGGTGGAGTCGGGAGATGTGCTCATCATGTACACGTATGTTCTAGAAACAGGAACACGTGTCATATTAACATGCATTATGTGTAAAGTAAGTAGATGCAATTAAACAAAGTTAGAAGCAATACAAGCTAGACATCATACGCAATATGCACCCACATATAATAGTGCCAAGTTAGAGCAAGCACTTGTGATGGTGGAGTAGGGGAGATGTGCTCATCATGTACACGTATGTTCTAGAAACAAGAACACGTGTCATATTCACAAGCATTATGTGTAAAGTAAGTAGATGCAATTCCACAAAGTTAGAAGCAATACAAGCTAGACATCATACGCAACATGCAACCACATATAATAGTGCCAAGTTAGAGCAAGCACCTATGATGGTGGAGTAGGGGAGATGTGCTCATCATCTACACAGCTACGTTGACTGTCTAGTCGTGCGTTGTCTTGTGAATCTTGTTGGGAGGATGGCGGAGTAGAATATGTAGAGAACCTCTGTTTCAGTTGCTCGGAAGGACCACCATCATCCAGTGCCTTGCCAATTTCCTTCATCTTTATTGATTTTGCATTGTGAGGTCAAATCGACAAGAAAAAGGAATATAATTCGCTCTTCAGAACTCATTCATGCATGATACTGACGAACACTACTCTAATGAAAGGCAAAGTCATGATAGGAGGATGGAATATGTATGAAAAAATGGAAGGCTTGACATGTTCATGCATATGATGTGGTAACTAAGCAGAAGGCACTTCAACAAATTAGAAGCACTACAAACTAGACACCATATGAAAGGTGCAATCAATATCACTCCGCCAAGTTAAAACTGTCTCGTCATAGGTGGCGTTCATCAAACTAGAAGTAATACATGCTACAAATCATATTCAAGATACAAACCAATATCACACTGCCAACTTAAAGGTGTTCCATCATAAGTGACTGATGCAGGATACACAAGAAGAGTAGTTTCATGTAAGAACATGGTGTGGTAGACAGATATAGTATGTACCAAAGATAGGAAAGCGTGTCATATTCACACATATCATGTGTAAGCTAAGCAGACGCAGTTTACACTAATTAGGAGCAATACAAGCTAGACACCATATGCAACATGCAACCAGATATCACACTGCCAAGTTAGAGCAAGCACCTTGGATGGTGGAGTAGGGGAGCGGAGACTTCGACCTTGTAGTGCACTATCAGTACAAGGAGAATCGGTACAGATGATCCTCTTACATTGCTGCAGAGGACCACCACCATCGCCTTCCTTCCTCTTTCTTGATTTTGCCTTGTCAAATCAAACCCTCAAGAAAAAGGAATAAAATTTGTTGTTCAGAACTCATTGATGCATGATACTGACGAACACTACTCTGATGAAAGGCAAAGTCATGATACGAGGATGGAATATGTACGAAAAATGGACGGCTTGAAATATTGACACCTATGATGTGGTAACTAAGCAGAAGGCGCTTCAACAAATTAGAAGCACTACAAACTAGACACCATATGAAAGGTGCAATCAATATCACTCTGGCAAGTTAAAACTGTCTCATCATAGGTGGCGTTCATCAAACTTGAAGCAATACATGCTAGAAATCATATTCAAGACGCAAACCAATATCACACTGCTAACTTAAAGGTGTTCCATCATAAGTGAGTGATGCAGGATACACAAGAAGAGTAGTTTCATGTAAGAACATGGTGTGATAGACATATCTAGTATGTACCAAAAACAGGAAAGTGTATCATATTCACACGTATCATGTGTAAGCTAAGCAGATGCAGTTTACACTAATTAGGAGCAATACAAGCTAGACACCATATGCAACATGCAACCAGATATCACACTGCCAAGTTAGGGCAAGCACCTTGGATGGTGGAGTAGGGGAGCGGAGACTTGGACCTTGTAATGCACTATCAGTACAAGGAGAATCGGTACAGATGATCTGCTTACGTTGCTGCAGAGGACCACCATCATCGCCTTACTTCCTATTTCTTGATTTTGCCTTGTCAAGTCAAACCCACAAGAAAAAGGAATAAAATTTGCTCTTCAGAACTCATTGATGCATGATACTGACGAACACTACTCTGATGAAAGGCAAAGTCATGATACGAGGATGGAATATGTACGAAAAAATGGACGGCTTGACATATTGACACCTATGATGTGGTAACTAAGCAGAAGACACTTCAACAAATTAGAAGCACTGCAAACTAGACTCCATATGAAAGGTGCAATCAATATCACTCTGCCAAGTTAAAACTGTCTCGTCATAGGTGGCGTTCATCAAACTAGAAGCAATACATGCTAGAAATCATATTCAAGACGCAAACCAATATCACACTGCTAACTTAAAGGTGTTCCATCATAAGTGAGTGATGCACGATACACAAGAAGAGTAGTTTCATGTAAGAACATGGTGTGATAGACATATCTAGTATGTACCAAAAACAGGAAAGCGTATCATATTCACACGTATCATGTGTAAGCTAAGCAGATGCAGTTTACACTAATTAGGAGCAATACAAGCTAGACACCATATGCAACATGCAACCAGATATCACACTGCCAAGTTAGGGCAAGCACCTTGGATGGTGGAGTAGGGGAGCGGAGACTTGGACCTTGTAATGCACTATCAGTACAAGGAGAATCGGTATAGATGCTCCGTTTATGTTGCTGGAGAGGACCACCATCATCGCCTTCCTTACTCTTTTCCTTCCTCTTTCTTGATTATGCCTTTTCAAGTCAAACCCACAAGAAAAAGGAATAAAATTTTCTCTTCAGAACTCATTGATGCATGATACTAACAAACACTACTTTCATGTAAGGCAGCCGCATGATAGGAGGATGGAATCTGTATGAAAAATAGGACGGCGTGACATATTGACATGTATGATGTATAAAGTGTAAACTCAGCACAAGGTGCTTGAACTTGTTAGAGTCAATGCAAGCTAGAAACCATATGAAAGATGAAACCAATATCATTCTGCCAAATTAAAAGGGTGCCCTAACAAATGTATTTGACCAAATTAGAGGTAATACATGGCAACAGGCTAGAAATAATATGCAATATGCAACGAATAAAGGTGACTCATCGTAACTGATTGATGCAGGATACAGAAGAATGGTAGTTTCATGTAAGAACAAGGTTAACACATAGATATTGTGTGTACCAAAAATAGGAAGGCATGTCATATTCACAGGTATAATGTGTAAACTAAGAAGATGCAATTTACCCTAATTAGAAGCATTACAAGCTAGACACTGTATGCAACATGCAACCAAATATCACACTGCGAAGTTAGAGCAAGCACCTGTGATGGTGGTGTGAGAGAATTGCGGTCATCAACTAGAGACCTACGTTGACTATCTTCATTTATCCTTGCCGTTTCTTGAGAATCATGTGGGGAGGATGACATTGCACTCTTTAAACGAGTATGGCGTCTCATAGTAACCCACTCGGGTGACTGTCTCATCGTAACTGATTGACGAGGGATACAAAAGAGCATTAGTTTGATGTATGAACATGGTTAATAAACATACATAGTATGTATCAAAAACAGGAAGGCATGTCGGTATCAAAGGTATAATGTGTAAAGTAAGCAGATGCAATTTAACCAAAATGGAAGCAATACAAGCTAGACACCATATGCAACATGCAACCACATTTGACAGCGCGAAGTTAAAGCAAGCACCTGGGATGGTTGCGTGTGGCAATTGAGATCATCAACTGCAGAGCTACGTTTACTTTCTCCAACAGCTGACACTTCTTCCTTTAGAGCGCTAAAAAGCTGTTACGCCCTCGATGTGGCTATATCTCCCACGTGTCAAAGCACGACTTAGAGGCATAACCGCATTGAAAGCAATGTCGCAAGTGAGGTAATCTTCGCAAACAACCCATGTAATACAATAAGGGAAAAGATACATAGTTGGCTTACAATCGCCACTTCACACAAATACATGAATAAAGCATTACACCATCCAAATACAATCAGGGCCCGACTACGGAGCCAAAATAAAAGAAGAACCCCAAATGCGACAAGGTCCCCGATCGACCCCAACTAGGCTCCACTACTGATCAACTAGAACGAAGCAACACAAAGGACAATATCTTCATCGAGCTCCTCCTAAGCTTGGTTGCATCATCTGCACGGACTCATCGGCACCTGCAAGCTGGTTTCGGAAGTATCTGTGAGTCACAGGGACTCAGCAATCTCACAACCTCGCGATCAAGACTATTTAAGCTTATGGGTAAGGTAAAGTTATGAGGTGGAGTTGCAGCAAGCGACTAGCATATATGGTTGCTAATCTATTCGCAAAAGAGAGCGAGAAGAGAAGGCAAAGCACGATCGAGAAACTATGATCAAGAAGTGATCCTAGAACAACCTACGTCAAACATAACTCCAACACCGTGTTCACTTCCCGGACTCCGCCGGAAAGAGACCATCACGGTAACACACGCGGTTGATGCATTTTAATTAAGGTCAACTTCAGGTTTTCTACAACCGGACGTTAACAAATTCCCATCTGCCCATAACCGCGGGCACTGCTTTCGAAAGTTCAAATCCCTGCAGGGGTGTCCCAACTTAGCCCATGACAAGCTCTCACGGTCAACGAAGGATATTCCTTCTAGCGAGAAGACCCGATCAGACTCGGAATCCCGGTTACAAGACATTTCGACAATGGTAAAACCAGACCAGCAAAGCTGCCCGATACGCCGACGAATCCTGATAGGAGCTGCACATATCTCGTTCTCGGGGCGCACCGGATAGGTCAAGCTACGAGTAAAACCAACCCTCGAGTTGCCCCGAGCTGGCCCCGCGAGCTTCCCGTTTCGGACCAACACTCAGAGGAGCACTGGCCCGGGGGGGTTAAAATAAAGATGACCCTCAGGCTCGCGAAAACCCAAGGGAAGGTTATAGGTTGTCAGTGCAAATGGTAAAACCAAGGTTGGGCCTTGCTGGAGGAGTTTTATTCAAGGCGAACTGTCAAGGGGTTTCCATTATAACCCAACCGCATAAGGAACGCAAAATCCGGGAACATAACACCGATATGACGGAAACTAGGGCAGCAAGAGTGGAAGAAAACACTAGGCAAAAGGCCGAGCCTTCCACCCTTTACCAAGTATATAGATGCATTAATTAAATAAGAGATATTGTGATATCCCAACAAAATATCCATGTTCCAAACATGGAACAAACTTCCATCTTCACCTGCAACTAACAATGCTATAAGAGGGGCTGAGCAAAGCGGTAACATAGCCAAACAACGGTTTGCTAGGACAAGGTGGGTTAGAGGCTTGGTTCACAATATGGGAGGCATGATAAGCAAGTGGTATGCATCATAGCATAGGCATAGCAAAAGAGCGAGCAACTAGCAAGCAAAAATAGAAGTGATTTCGAGGGTATGATCATCTTGCCTGAAATCCCGCAAGGAAGAAGAACGAGTCCATGAAGAAGACAAACGGACGTAGTCGAATGGGTCCTCAAAAAGGCGATGTTACCGGAACCAACCCGAAGAAGAAAACACCGGAAAGGAAGCACACATCATAGTAAACAACCAACACATGAACATGGTATGATATGCGGGATGCGGTATGTGATGCATATGCATGATTTGCAAGGAAATGAATGAACCTTGCCTCAACTTGGAAATCCAATTGTTCCACTGGAAAGGTGAGGTGATTTCGGTTGAAATCGATATAAAGAACACCAGAATCGGATGCACGGTTTGGAAATGGCAAGCAAAACAAATATGGCACCGGTCTGCGATAAACAGCAAGTAGCCCTCTAAATGCAACAAGTTAAGCATGCTACAGTACTCAAACATGGCAAAAAAATGCATGGCAGGAATCCACTCATAATGCTTAAAAAAAGAGGAACACTGAGCTACAGCCAATTCATCCATTAACAGGTTCAAACAAGCATGGCAAAAATGCAATTGGTAAACAGATCTCAGACTTAGTGAAATTAACACTTGTCTGGAATTTCAGATCAGGTAGCACACTTTGGAGCATGAAAACTAGATGCTCCAGGAACTTAGCATGGCAAAGTAAAGTATGGCATGGAGCTACTCAAAGAGCTTAACAAAAGTCCCTTAGTGACCTTGAGCCAAAAAGGATCAGAAAATACAATTGCAAGCATGTGAATATGGCAAAAACATAATCAGATCACAGACTTAGTGAAAAACTGGAACATGCAAATCAGATATCAAGTAGGCATGTTTACGAGCTCGATGCACTCACTAAAGAGCATGTCATGAAAATATAAGCATACACCCATCAAGAATACACATTATGCAAGCTAGACATGGCACGAACCATAACATAGCAAGCACGGATCAACTACAACATCCTCGGCAAAATCGCTAACAAGTAGACAATCTGCCCAGAATCACGTAATAGCAAAAGTAGAGCTCGATTGACTCAAGCTAGGGTGCTCCATAAACGCAAACAAAGACATGGATGGATAGAGCACCACAATATTAACAAATCATCCTTACTGATTATCCTCAAAAGAGGCACGGATCACTAGTAAACAACATGAACATATGGCATATTGATAAAAACAGATCAAGGACTTAGTGGAATTGCTAAGTCCCTGAAATCAGCATTAACGAATGCACCACTTTGCAAGCTTGTGCTAGTCACCACACATATCACAAAAATACATGGCTCGCACCTCTTGAAAGATGGCATGGCATATAACAAAGCACATGTAGAGCTAAGAGGCATATCATGCACACATTAATCATGGCAAAAATGACAAATAGCTAATTGGTGCAGCAGATCTGACAATTAACTCAAATAGCTCTCTTCCAACAGCATTTCAGGCATCAAGATGAACTCAAATGAAATTGATGCAATGAGATGAAATGATGTGCTCTCTGAGGCGAACATTTTGATATGCTACACGCCCAAAACGGAGTTACAGATGCGGAGTTACGATGCGATAAACATTGCAAAAAGATTAGGGTTCGGAGGGAAAAAGTCAACCCGAGAGGTTCCAGATCCAGATCCGGCCGAAGTTACTGTAGCAAGGCGCGGATCTCACCGGAGAAGAGCACTAAGTTCGCCGGAGTTGGTGGATCCGGCCGGCAGGTGGAGCGCGGCGGCCGAAGTCGGCACCTGGCACGGTCGACGGCGAGGAAGGACGGAGAGGCGGCGACGAGCGGGCGGCGGGGTCGGCCGGGCGATGGGGCGCGGGCTGCTGGCACGAGGCGGAGGCGCCGGACGGCGACGGTGGCTGGCAGCAGAGAAGCGGCAC